>NC_067482.1:5432687-5751854 GCF_947179515.1 Apodemus sylvaticus
CAGGCTGAACTGTCTTCCCAAGCTCCCCTCTAAGATTTTTTTTGTATTTTGTTTTGTATGTTTGATTGTGACAGTCTCAGAATAGAATGGGCTACCCTTAAGTATGCCATGTAGCTGAGGGCTGAGGATTCCTGAGCTTCTGATCCTCCTGCCTCCATTTTCCAAATGATAGGACTGTAGGCATAGACCACCATGCTCCATTAAGTGGTGCTGGGGTCAAGTCCAATGCTGTGTGCATACTGGCAAGCACTCTATCAACTGAGCAACATCTCCAGCACCCTGGATTTAAAGTCCTCTCTGAATCATAATACTCTAGAATCCTAAATCCTTTTGCCAAATACTCGGAATCCTATCAGTCTTGCTGCTTCAACTCTCACATTGCTATCAGCCAGATCCTTAGTACCCTTTATCTATGTAGTGACAAGAAGGGCATTTTTCCCCTAGCCCATATTCACAATAAGGCAGTCTAGATAACTAGCTAGAAATAGGAAGGGCCCTAAGCCTGAAGTATACACCTGATCACAAGAACAGGTTGATGTTGGTGCTATATAATGAAAAGTCACAAAATGTGACTAGGTTTCTTGGTCCAGCCACATAGTTTTCTGAAGCCAGGAAAGCGGGCAGCTGTTTTATTATCCCTGGTTCTGGGGAATCCAGGTGAGAGCTTGCCCCACTGCAATTACTCTCCAGTGGTGACTCATTCTCTTTTCCACTCTCTACAGGATCAATTTGTATAGACTCAACTACTTTAAGAGCACAAATGGAAAAAAAAAAAAAGGAACAGAAAACAGGTGAAATCGGCAGAAAACTCGTGTCAGTCACAGACACTTGTTTCCTGGTAAAATATTTAACATAAATTTTATCACAGGAGGTAAGTATATATAACATAGTGTTTCATTATTTACTGAATTCTCACAGTTACTGACCTTCAAAATGAAGGTTCTAAGATTTAGTGATGCTAATTTAGTCCCTAAAAGTATGAGGAACCAATACCAGAGATATCTGCCCACAACCTATATCATCAGATCCGAGTTTCCATGGTTGCCTTCCCTAGTGTGTGAGTCAAGGACTAAAGCACCCAATGCCCTCAGTGAGAATTATAGAGAACAGAAAAAGGTACCTCACTTTTCAGTTTCCGTGTTTCCATATGAAATATGGTACTTACCTTAGAGGCATTCTATGAGGGAGAGGAGATAGCATCATCTTTGAACAGGGCCTGGCACACAGAAGGAGTTGTACAAATCTCTCTCATCAACGATGTGAGATGAGGCAGCTTATCAGCAAAGGCAGCATAGACCGAGGGTGTGCTTATGCTTTGTAGGCACTAGAAAATGGATTGTCAGAAACTATCCTCACTGCCATAACATAGGAAAACAGCTTTTAATACTTAGTTCTTTTTCTCTAAAACTGAATTTTACTAAATTCCTGTCAATGAAGCTAAATGGAGTATCTCCTGGGTATGAAAATACTCTGGTTATCAAAAAATACTCTGATTATCAAAAAAAAAATTAAAAAAGGTATACCCTGGTGTAATTTAGAAAATATAAATTTTTGTATGACACAGTTTCTATAAAATGATCTGTATAACCTCACAAAATCAGCACACATCATCAAAAAGAAGATACATCTCAGGGCAGAGATAACAAGAGATACCAGGAGGGTCACTCTGAAACAGACTGGGTGTTCTGAATTTCTTTAGATTCTCTTCAATAATTCTAAAACTAAAATAAGTACCTTCATAAACACCAGCACAAGGTGTTTAAAGCATGGGAATCAAAATGGACAAGGCCTCTGTGGATATGCTCATGTACAAATATAAATTTAGTATCATTAATCTAAACTAGAGAAGCATAAGCTTTATACCAGACAAAATATCCTCAGCAGCTCACACTTCAAGTAACTCTAGCAGAAACATGGAGGGAAGCTAGAAGTTGAGAGATATACAACACAGTCCTGCACCTCCAGGAGAAAGACTGAAACAAGGGCAGATGGCACAGGGACAGGAGAGTAATGTAAAAAGAAAAGGACAAGACCAGACAGAAATGCAGTGGGCTGCACAAGTGCTGCACTTCGTATTTATAGAAAAGAAACAAACAAAGAAAGACACCCAATTTTGTCACTGGTGACAGGGTAGGCAGGAAGGAAGAATCTTCCTCCATAAAGTCTTCAGCAACCAAGAGAAAGAAAACCTGGCAAGTGCCAGACATAGAATCTGGCAGTTACGAGAAGTGTGATCAGTGCGGGAACAGATACAGAGAAGTCCTCTGTACCTTGTAGTTTGTGAACAAGTGGGGACCTCCCTCCAGAGAGCTCTTTCCTCATCCAACTTGATGGCTAGAGCAGGAGGATCAGCAGTCCATGTATCTTTTTATCCTAAGTCCCAATATCCTCCACAACCAACTGGGTAAGCAATGGACCACTCTGAGAATCACGCCCAGGATCCTGGCTGTGATGTGGACAGAACACAGGCCCATGCGATAGATACAGTGGTATGAATTAAAGGTGAATTAAACTGAGAAATACATCTAGAGCTCTAATATAGCCACGTGTGAACAACAAGTGAAGGCTCAGTATACAGAGTTCGGTTAGCTTTGGTTGAATCCCCCTCTGCACTTCGTTTTCAATGGTTTCCTTCACTGCCTAAGTTTGGCTGACCAAGAACTTACTCTGTAGACTGGCCTTGAACTCAGAGATCTGCATGCCTCTGTCTCCTGAGTGCTGGAACTAAAGGTATGTTCCACCATGCCTGGACCTACACTTTTCTCAAATTCCTTTGATAAGATCTTTATAAGTTCTGGATTGTAGTTTATTCCAAACATACTCAAATTGACAACTAATAATAACCATGATAATCTATCCCTTGTCAATCTGATACACAACCATATTTCCATCTACAAATGAAAACAAGTTATAACATAATAAATCCTAACATGATATAACTATCCCTTGTACAACTGCTAATGCATAAGTTTAGCTAGGTGGGATTTTGCCCTTAGGTCACCACTCTCTTAATTCCACTTAATAGGCTTGAATATAGGATTTAGCTCCATTCCACTTCCTGGTGCCCCTTTAATACTTGAACCATACATTTTTTTATTTTTTTCACTCTAAGCTTGCTACGCTTGGTCAAAATGCTCTAAGAGTGACCAATAGGATACAGTCTATGCTGGGCTTTTTTGAGACCTTCCTCAATGTAACTAATCTCAATCTCTTCACCTCAGCCCCTGGCAGACTCCCCAGAAAAGGTCAAAAAGCATCCACATTCTTCACTGTACAAATGACCTCCAGGCAACATATTAAAATTCTTCTCCTCTGAAACCCTAAAAGTTCAAATCACCATCAGCACCAATGTCTTCCATATTCCTACCAGAGTGGCCACTTAAAGTCATTGCTTTCCAAATCCAAAGTCCCCAAACCCACATTCCTCCAAACATAAACATCTATCCCAGCAAGACCCCAGTCCCAGTCCCAACTTCTGTCTTCCACTGCTGTGAAGAGACACCATGATCAAGGCAACACTTATAAAGGAAAACATTTAACTGGTGCTGGCTCATGGTTTCAGAGGTTCAGTTCATTATCATCATGATGGAAAGCATGGTATTGTGCAGGCAGATTTGGTGCTGGAGGAACCAAGAGTACGACATCTTGATCCAAAGACAGACAGACAATCTCCTCTAATGCCTGAGCATAGGAGACCTCAAAGCCCACCACAACAGTAAAACACTTCTTTCAACAAGGCCACATACTTCCTAATAGTGCCACTCCTCATGGGCCAAGCATTCAAACACATGAATCTATGGGCATCAAACCTATTCAAACCTCCAAAGAAAGGTAAATATTTGCTTTGCTTTTTGTTTGTTTGTTATTAAAACAATAATTGAACTGGCAAGATTTAGGGCACACTTGGGAGATATCTTAATATATTTTGCATTATAAGATGGGAATGAGAATGCTGAGGGTCACAGGTGGAATGGTGCAATTAGGATATCAGTGATCTCCCCAAAGGGCTAATGTACTAAGACTTGGTCACACATTTTATGTAGCATTCAAAGGAAGAGCTTTGGGGAGGTGATTACATCCTGTGGTCTCTTTACCTTTCTCAACATATTAATCTATTAGATGAAAAACCACAATTCTAAGCAACTCAAGTAACTAGTTATCTGGCAAAGCAGACTTCAAGTCCAAGTTATTCAGAACATATAAAAGCTAGTAAATATGAATAAAGATTTTTCTCTCAAGAAGATTTTTTTTTTAAATAAATGTATATGCATTGAATCTGGTAAACTATGTAGGTTCTTTAATGACTGGGGAAAGGATTTAGTTGAATTTACAACAGCAGATTTTGAAAAATCTGCCAGGCCCTGTTTTGGAAGCTGGAGGTACATGCCATCATCTTACTAAAAGAAACAACACAGAATAATCTTTCTATGTCTTACATATCCTAGGAGAGTCTCATTCAATATTTGCTGAATCATTATATAGATAATAAGCTAGAATAAAGGAGAATGACTGCCACAAACATACAAGATCCTTTCTCTCATTCCTTAGCTATGTGACAATAAAACATACTCTAATTTGCATAATTTATAAACAATATTGGTACTTACCTTGTAACGTTGTTGGAGATTAAATAACTAATGTATGAAAGACCCAATTTGTTGCAACCTCAGGATTTTCTATAGCTGGTACTGAACCACTCCTTTAAGGTAGAACAGTAACTTCAACTCACCATAGCCTACTTCTTCTATATTGGTAAATGCACAGCAGACCCTAAAGAAACACACAAATGATACATAAATTATTTATCTTGTGCACTGAATTTATGACATCAAATGAACAATTTTCAGGGGAAAATGAGTTCTTTCAAATCACTTTTCAAATACCTTCCAGAAGTCCTCCACTGAAGAAAAGTCCCCTATAAAGATATAATATTAAGTGATATTAAAATGTAATATTTGCTGTGTTACAAAAATTATTTTAAGTCATGTTGACTCATTTAAACTCATTTCCTTTCATGTTGATTTTTTCAAATAATGGTGAAGTAAATTCAAAATATGATCATAAGCACATGACACACAATTTCTATTTGTCTAAAGTTCTCATTCAAAGTTCAAATGAATACTTATTGATGAATATAGTACATTCATGTATTTCTTAAAATCAAAGGTAAAATGGTCTTTAGAAAAACATCACATTTAAACAAAAACCTGATTAATTTATGTTCCATTCTACATAGCATTTTGTTCATACTATATATAATCTTGGTGTCATCCACTTTAACTGTGGATATACTAATATTTAACTTTCAATTTTAATACTTAAAAATTACTATTCTATTAATGGATAAACAAAATATACAGCTATAAAAAGGAATGAATTATTAGCATACATTAAACACGGAGGTATGAAAAGTACCCACACACAAAAGCTACAATATTCCATGATCCAGTTTATGTTATGTCCAAAATCAGCAAACAACTGAGAGAAAATATCAGTTCTTTCCAGGGAATACGGGAAAAGTAGATTTAAAAGTTGCTTCTTCTGCAGATGAGAGAAATCTGAGACTACAGTCAGTGGTGATTTCACAATGTGACTAATATGTTAAAGATCACTCAACTGTGTACTTTAAAAGGGTTAAGTAATCTCAACTATTAAATTAAAAAAAGTAATGTTCCAATAAAGATGTCAGTGTCCCTGAGATTATGACTAGGAAAATAAGAAATACGTTTTCTAAGATGAAGATGTCACTTTAGGAGAATTTCTGGGCAAAGGATATTAAACCATTTTAATTACATTTATTAACTTAGGTTATGTAAAAGTCAAAGAGAAATTTGTGGGCATTAGAGTTCTCTGTCTCCATAATGGAGACACCAGGGTTCCAACTCAGATGTCGGGGTTTGGTGGCCAGTATCTTAACACACTGAGACATCTGACAGACCTGAGAAACTGAGATGGCATATGAAAGGAAAACATTGCTGTTGTGGTTTATATATATACAACTTTTCTCACAAACCGAAATTAAAATTTTTGCGAGGAGATAAAACTGTCAGGTTAATCATACCAATGTTGTTAGTTATATCTTACACACAAATGCAGCCTTCTCTACACCAAGGTGCTCAGCCTAGAAAAGATTAACTCACCTTTCTAAGAAGGGTGATCCAAGACTCAGCTGGTGAAAATTTCATAGATGCTGTTTCTAGGTGGCATTATTTCAAGAAAAAAGTGTACGCACAGAGATCTTGCTGCAAGGAACTGCCCAGAGGTGAAAATGACTTTGCAAAGTCTCAAGAGGATGGTGATGCATATTCATCTTCTGACTTAAGGATTCTCATAAGATGGACAGCACCAGAAGCTCTCAGTTAAGGGGGATAGGGTTTAGAGAGTGACACAGAGAGAGAGCTCTGGCATCCTCAGCTGGGAGACCTTCAGCTCAGAGGCCTGCCCACACTTTTGGTTGAGTCTTCATTATCTGTGCTTGTCTGAGGACTTATGATGTTTCTTCTCTTCCTTATCTCCACAACTGTCCCATTTCTCTTTCTTCTCTATCTTTTCCTTATCATGTCCGGACTCCTTTTTCCCACTGGATATTTTATCTATCTTTTCAGGTTTAAATGAATCACCTTTTTCTTTGCCTGAGGATTTTGACTTAAGTTTTTCCTTGTCTTTCTCATTTGGATAAAGAG
This sequence comes from Apodemus sylvaticus, assembly GCF_947179515.1. Classification (NCBI taxonomy): domain Eukaryota; kingdom Metazoa; phylum Chordata; class Mammalia; order Rodentia; family Muridae; genus Apodemus; species Apodemus sylvaticus. The sequence continues at coordinate 5,439,371 of NC_067482.1, forward strand.
ATTCACAGGGACTTTCACTTTTGTGTTTTGAAACCCCCAATATTCCATTTTCATCTTTCCGCCTCTTGATTAAGTCCAGGGGTGCCTCTCGGTCATTGTTTGAGTAATCTCTTTTCCGCTCTTTCCGCTCCTTTTCCTCTTTTTTCTCTCTTTCTCTGGACCTTTCCCTTGACTTGTCCAAATCTTTCTTGTCTGCTTCTCTCTCTTTACTCTTGCACAATGGTGGTGGAATATGGTTGATATACAGCTTTGCTGAAGACTCCTTGAGTTTGACAAGACTGTCCTTTATTGTGGAAGAGTGTGATGGAGAAGGATGGGAATCAACTTTGCGACGTTTTTCTCTTTCGGGTTCTGTGATATCTGTTCGAGAAACAGGTGATTTCAAGGAGCCAGAAACTGGTGCTTTTTCTCCTCCTTTAACATTCTCTTTGGACTTCATTTCCTTTGCTAAATCTCTTTCTCTTGAGGGCTCTTTCTCTTTTTCCCTTTCTTGAGTGGATTTTGATTCTACATTGGGGACAATGATCCTGAATTTCTCATCTTTAGCTTTTTCTTCCTTCTTTAATTTTTCCTTGTCTTTATCAGATTTTGGCATTCTTTCTTTAGCCTCTCTTATTTTTTCATCTTTATTTGGCTGGTCTTCCTTGGGCTTTTCTTTACTGTCTTTACCAAGTACCCTGGCCTCTGCAGTAATAGCTGTGGTCTTTTCTTTTTTCTCTTTTTCTTTCTCTTTGCCCTTTTCTTTGTCATTTTCCTTAATAGCTTTGGTGTTAGAAGCACTGTTTCCATTGCTTAAATTTCCTTTTGGTGTGACACTGGAGGCTTTATTAACAGCTTTCACAGCACACTGAGATCTTTCTCGTGACTTGTCGGCTTCCTCAGCACTGTTTTCATCTAATTTAGATATACTTCCTATGGATGAAGGCAGCCCACTACAAGGCCCATTTGGTTGTACACTGGTAGCAGCATTTCTTGGAGGAGGGTCTTTGTGATGAAATTCATTTTCTGGTATCATATATGACTTTCTGCTTTTCAGCTGCCCAGAGTAGACCATTGCTAGTGCATATAGATCTGGTTTCTTTTCTTTTTCTTCTTGGCAGATTTTATGCACTCTTCTTTCCAAAGCCTGACCCAGATTTAAAACCTTGGGGTACCACGGTAGTATTTTTGTTAGTACAATCAAGATATTCCTGATATGAGTATATTCACCTGTTTCGAGGCAATGTACCGATGCCTTGGTTAGTTTGTAATGCCATTTATGAACAACATGTCGAAAATTCTCATAATCTAGTTGATCAGCTTTATTTCCACCATCAAATCCAGTTGCTCGTAATATAGTAAGGAATCCTGGATAGTTTCCACATTCCTTCTCATAGGTGGATCTGTCACTGTGCCACCTAGTCACAGTCTCTAACATGCAGCAAAGAAATCTCCCGTACCGACTAGCTTCATTTTCAGTAAAGCTAGCAACCATGTAAATTATGTCTGAGAAAACTCGGTCATAGCAAAGAAGTGTGGAGAAATTTGGAGTCTTCTGTTGATGGACCAGCTCAACAAAATGGGCACAGTAAACTGAATCAATTGCTGAAAAAATACACCGAGGAAATATACACAACTGGAGAAATTTTGTGATGGTCTCATTTTTAGTAGATTTTGCTAAGAGCCAGTTGTCCTTTTCTAATTTCAGTCTGTGTAGAACTCGTTGTACATGCTCCATCTGTTTCTTCTCTTCTTCAAGAAGCTTGTCCTGCAGGGCGGTACAGCGTTCTTTCTCCTTTTTCTTTTTATTTAGAGGCATTTCCTGGTTGTCATCAACTGCTTTCATCTGGATCTTCAGTTTATTGACTTCCCGTTCATAGCTGGTATGTGGAACTGCAAGGTCATACATGGTCAGAGACCAGAATGTGGTATAGAACTGAGGGCTGATATCTTCCCAGACTTTGGAGATGTGTAACGAGACCACTGCTTCATGGACAGGAGCCATCACCATCTCACATGACGTAATGTACTTATGAACTTTATGTTGCTGCTTGCTACCCTTTTCTGATTTCTTAAGTTCATCATACTTTGATGAGATATGGTGTGCATACATTGGCCGAGACAGAAAAAATGCTGCATCATGAGGTGTATGGAATTCATTACAAAGCACATCAATTGAAGGTACTCTCTTTATGTAATCATCTGTGCTTAGATTTGATGCTAAAAACCCACCAAACTGCACCAAGGTATCATGACACTGGTCATATAGCTTTCCTACAAGTTTCAAATGTTTCTCTCCGCCTTCCTGAAAGATCACCCCATTCCTCTGCTGTGCCATGAGCAAACAAAGAGGAAGGGCAAGATCATGGTCCAGTAGTGCATCCTTTAATCTCTGAGAGGATTTTTTAGTGTTTCTAATCTGGCCAAAATATCCACCTTCAGCTTTAAGTTGCTCCCCGCCTGTCATAGCCTCCAGCTGTTCCATTGTCATTTCCTCTGTAACTTCTATTCCTGCCATTTTTTGTACCACTTCTTTCAATATAAGCAGGTCAAAACTTTTGCCTGCCTTTAACTGATTGGCTACATACTGAAGAATACCAGCAAGATCAATTGGGTATTTACGAAAAACTGCACCACAGAAACTAGCCAGACTCTGAAGCCAGTTGGAAATGGTTGTATCATCATGTTTCATCCTTTCTTTTTCTGGATTAGCTAGTGCTTCAATGATACAGTAGGCTAAAACATCATAATTCAACGCAGTGAGGTATTTCAATGAGTCTACCACAGGGGTTATTAAGTTATCATACTTCTGTATTTGTGACAAGATATAATCAAATAAAATGGTTGGATTACTATGGCTCAGTTTCCCAATCTGTCTTCCTGAAGGCTTCACATTTTCCTTGGTTAGACGCTTCATGATGTATTTGGCTCTGTCTATTGTATGAGCTTTAACTTTCACTAAAAGTGGATGGCTGTTGTAGGTCTCATTTTTCCACTGTCCATATAAGCGGTATCTATACTGATAAGGAAATGTTTTAAACATTCCCCATAGTTCCTCGGACATGCATGCATTGCAATCCATTAAAGAAAGAGAAGGAAGCAGTACCTGGTCAGTAACGCTAAGCAAACAACTAAGGATAGTTTCCATTTTCTCTTTATTTTCTTGTTTCCCATCAGACTGAAATTCCTTCATAAATGACTTGCCTATGCGCACAACCTTTGCAAATAAGATGGGATCATGAGAAAGGTGAGGACCAAGGTAGCAGAACATAGTGAATACATCTCTCAAGTCTTCAAAGCTCTCTGCTTGCTTTGGTGCCTTCTTGTTTTGTAACGCATTGACAGGTGAGCCTTTAGCACCTTTAGGAACACCAACTCTTCGGTAAATAGGCTCAATAGTTACGTGTATAAGATTGCAAATAGCAAGGGCTATTACTTTATGTGATGTTGCATAGTATGGAGGCATCCGATCCATAATACTTTGTGCATGTTGCCAATCACCGATAATTAACAAGGCTTCCAACAAACCAAGTTTTTGGTTATCAGGTACCTTCTCTACCTTATCATCTTTTTTCTTTTCTTTCTCTCGCTCATCACTTTTTTCGGAAGGCAATACAACCATTGTAAGTTTTTTAACAATTTGCTTAGCTTCCACAATTTCTCGTTTATATTCATTCATAATGTAGCTATCAGCTGGAAGAAGGTGCACATAGAGATCATCCAAATCGATAAGGTTAAACTGCAGGAGCACTGCTGCAGCTCTATACAAGGATGATGGAGTCTCACCATTTGGCTCCTGGTAAAACTTGAATTTGAACCCAAGAATATGACACAGTGTCTGTGGTTCACACATACTCATATAAGCTTCTAATAAAGATATAAAGAAATCATGGTGTTCTGGCCGGCATTCAAATACTTCTAAAATGATATCCAAAACTCTATTTGGATCTAGATTAAAGCATCCTATTAAAGATTTGAGAATTTCTAAGATTAAATCACTAGTGATATTTCCAGATAAATCTTGCCCTAATTCAACAATCAGCTTGGCATACCCTTCATTTTCTTCTCTCAACAAATTGAACTTCTGCTGTTTATAGAAGAGTTTCGTTTTGATCTTAACTGATTTTTGATTGAACTGCTGAGATTGTTTAATAAGGCCTAATGATTCTAATGTTTCTGGATCCAAGCGTTCCTTTAGAACTGTGTCTGAAACTAAATACAAACATGCTAATATCAGTTGTGTAAAATGATCTCTTTTGCTTTTTTCTTCTAGGCAATTCGTCTCAATATCTAATATGCAGAATATATCAGCAAGAATAAATGGAATATCTTCTCGAAATTCACTGATGTCATTAAGAACATTTGAGGCCTGTTCCGGCTTTAAAGTTCCTTTAATGACATGGTATGACAACTCATAGAGTGCTTGTTGGAAATCTCTACAAGCCAAACTGTCGCGGCTTTTACTTTCACTGAGAATCCGGCATAAACGCAAAAACTCGCCTCTCCCAGATTTCTCCCAGGTCTTGATCCACTCTGCAGGAACCACTACAGTTGTTGAGGCCATCGCCATCTTCTCTTCCCTAGTAACAGAGACCTGATGTGCAGTCTGCACTTGCGCACTAACACTCTTGCTTCCAGGAGTTCAAGGAAAGACCTGCCCACAGAGAACCCGGACGTTCTGAAGAAAGGGTTTTAGTGTTGTTTTTCTGGTTTAGGATCTGGAAGCAGGGAGTGTCAGATGCTCAGTGCTGTAGGTCACTGCAACAAAGAGAGAACCAAGTAAGATTCCAGAAGCCAGCAAGTTCATGAGTTCCCTAAGCCAAATGCCTCTGCCAAAGAGCTGCTGTTGGGGAGGGGCATGTATTCACCCCGATCTTCTCACATTCTCTTAGTCTTACCTTCTTTCCCCACCATATTTCTAGGTATTCCTATCTCTTTGGCTTACAAACAAATCCCATGCTCTTCATATCAGCTTATGTGAAACAGCTGACTCCGACAGGCCATTCAGATCCTGTGGCTGCTGAGGTGGCTGTCTTCAGAATTCCACATTATCCTTGCCATCTCCTCATCCTGAACCTGTGCTTGATCTGCTTACTCTCCCTACAAACATTAAGGGATGTGTCTCAGTTCCCCAGGCAAATTCCCCATTCTTGGTTCTGCTCTTTCCCTGAGAAAAAATGACTCCTTCCTAAGTACCACCTGAGATCCTCTGATTTCTGTGGCCACGGCTACTGGAAAATCTTTTTTTCCCTGTAACTATACCATTCCATTCTTCTCTGGTGCCCCCTCAAGCCTGGAAGTGTTAACTTCCCCAAATGCCTCTCTGCCTATTGATACACTCCACTCTACCACATCTCTTTAGTTACTTACTACATTGGTTCATTACCTTTTCTTTTCTGAAAGAGGCTGACTGACAAATACCCTCTTGCCTCCTATCAATCAAATCCTGTGTGGAAATCTCTAACCCAAGCCACAAACACTTTCAGTTCATACTGAATGAACCAAGGAGGAGATAGATAACATGAAGATACAGGTATGACATATGGCCATGAACCTATTGCTTATATGAACCTAAGTGAGTTTCAATTTCCTTTTCCAGACAATAGAGCAATTATCTACTTGATAGAATTTCCTGATGGAAATAAAAATAATTAGAATTTATCCAGGAATCTCTATTTCCACTTGCAAGATAGAAACCATAAATATTATCTACAGTTCATTTGTCCCTCTAGAAGAGCTCACAATAGCCCCAGGTATCTTGCCCATCGAGCTCTTATGGAGGAATAAACACAGATACTATACCCTCTACAGAAGTCTGAAGCCCTGTGTGGATCTACAGCAGCAGTTCTCAAGCTGTGGGTCATGACTGCACCTTTGGAGGTTGCACATTAGATAGCCTATATATCAGATATTTACATTACAATTCATAACAGTAGCAAAACTACAGTTATGAAGGAGCAATCAAATAACTTCATGCCTGGGGTCACCACAACTTGAGAAACTGTGTTAAAGGGTTGCAGCATTAGGAAGGTTGAGAACCACTGATATAGAGTAAATAGAAGAGTGAAGAGTTGAAGGAGTAAGATCTGACAATGATTAAGATTACTGCAATTAATGTGAAACTATAATGGATGAACTATTACTAATCATAAAAGGGTTTCCTGTGAGTTTATTGCTAAAAATTATCTAAAAATATTTTTACTTCTAAATATGGTAGAGATGTGCAAATACACAAATATATGCATTTTAAGCAGTGATCTTAAAATGTTTCCGTTTCCTTTCGTGTTTTAGACTGGTTTCTGTTGCTGAAATTCTCAGGGTCTGTTGGACCTTTCATGGTTTTCAGAGGGAAGAGATAGCTCTGCTTGGTTAAAGCACCCTCATAGGCTACACAATCAGAGAAGCCTATGGCTTTGTTATTTAAAAAACCGAAATTCACCCTGTGTGAGCCCAGACCCTGCCCTGAGCCAGGTTCTGGGTAGTCCCACATATAGGTGAAGGGCAGTGGCACACAAGTCAGGAACAGCTATTCCATACATCCAAGATAGACCGTATTGGACACATGCTAGATCTGATGTCAAACAATTTACATGCCAGCTGTACTTCATCTTGAATATCTATTTACCTCTGGCTCAATGTGTTTGTGTCTTAGAATCTTCAACAGCTGTTAACACTTCTGAGGTTAACCTGAGTTTTGCAAAAAGTGAGAATAAGGTCATCAAGAGTTTCAGTGTAGCTCAAAGAAATGTAAATGTATTTGCATAGTGTCAATTGCAATGGAAGGTATCAGTTCACTTCTTTCTGGATGAAAAAAATCCCATGTACTCTAAATTAAATACACCTTGAAGGACAAAGTAAGAGTGTGGAATAACTTAAAGGAAAACCAAAAAGAATACTACTAAATGTCAGCTAATAGACACATGTATTACAGATAACATTATTCTTTAACTCTTGTTTTAACACTTGAATTTCCATTTCTCCACAACGAAATCCAACACAATCTACACTAAAACATCATTAAAACTACATCATTAAAACAAGCGGCACTTAAATTAATGGAAGCAGCTTTCATACACAATCTATCACTTCAAAACAGCTAGCAAAGTGTAGTCTATCTTTATTGTTCCTACTTCTGAAAAATATTTATATGAATATTTAATAATATAATAAGTTATAAAATTGTATTTTGTAAATGTCAATCACATGAATAAAATAATCAAAAAAGTACTGTAAGAAAAGGAAAATGGAAAGCAATAACAACAGATTGATGATTACAAGGCATGGAATGTGAACAGATTAAACACTTATTAGATAAACAAGTTCCAATAACTAGTTAAAAATGAAAAAGGCATCTTTAAAACTTTTAGGATCATTTAAAATGGACATCTTATGCAAAAAAAGTCTTAAAAAATATTAAGAACAAAATGTTTTTTAAACAAGTTAAGTGATATTATACTCATTAGATAAAATGATATGATAAGTATTGATTTTGATACAAGCTATTTTATATTGGGGCTGGAGAGATGGTTCAGCAGTTAAAGACCCAAGCTTGCTGTTGCTTCAGAGGACCTGAGTTGGGTTCCCACCACTCATTTCCAGTGGCCCACAACTACACGTAACACAAACTCTTGAGGATCTGATATTTTCTTCTGATCACCTCCACACACACACACATCACATACAGATACATGTAAATAAAAAGTTATAAAGTATTTTAAAACAATTTGATATGTTATCATAAAATAGTGATTTGACTATCATGAATTCTTAATATATTGAACAAAGCATCAAGGCACATTTTTAAAAAAGACACATTTAAAAAACACCTGCTAGCAGTGTATGGAAAATTATCCAAGCCACACTATCAAGAACTCTTTCAGTCTTGACAAAGTGTTTATGTGAAGGAGTTAGACATTTATAAACATTTATATATGTAACTCAGCATATATATATATATATATATATATACATATATATATATATATATCTCAAACTACATACATCCTGGGGATCCCTAGGTCTTAAGGTGAAAGGAAGGAAGCATTTGATCAGGAAGCTTTTCTGAGAATCACAGTGAGACTGATGAGGTTCAAGTGTTTATGGAGGTTACCTAAGAAGGTGATTCAAGATCATACAGTGAGTTATAGAATTTATCTTGAAGGTGATGTGAGTATAGGATATCCAATGGAAGTAGATACTTAATTTAATTTAGAAGCAGTGCCTGGGATCCTGACTGATGTAAGGATAGGGATTTCCATTTAAGTTGGGCTCCACAAGTCATTCCAAGTTATCCTCTTAATTTTTTCTTTTCTTTCTTTCTTTTCCTTCCTTCCTTCCTTCCTTCCTTCCTTCCTTCCTTCCTCTCCTTCCCTCTTCCTTTTTTTTTTCTTTCTTTTTTTTTTTTTTGAGACAAGAGTTTCTCTGTATAGCCCTGGCTGTCCTGAACTAGCTCTGTAGTCCAGACTGGCCTCAAACTCAGAGATCCGCCTGCCTTTGCCTCCTGAGTGCTAAGATTAAAGACATGTGCCACCAGCAACCAGCTAATATTAGCCTAGGCTATCCTGAAATTCAGGATCCTCCAACCTCTGCCTCCTCAGCCAATCCTACCAACATGCACCACCACAACCATTATCCTCTTAAAACTTCAATGAGTCTTGTCATTCATTGTCTTACTTAAAACTGAACTTAATTGTTTAATTTTTAAAAGTTATTTATGTGTTTCAGTTTTTGGCTGCATGTATGTATATATATATATACACATATATATTTATATATGCAAAATACACTAAATATGTGTGTGTGTGTGTGTGCCATGTGTGTGCAGTACCTGCAGAGGAAAATCCCTGGAAATGGTGTTACAAATGGTTATGAGTTTCCATGTGGGTGCCAGGAGATGAACCCAGGTCTGATGCTCTTAACCAATGAGTCATCTCCTTAGCTTTGCTAACTATTTAATTTTAAATATTATTTATTTTAATTAATTAAATTAATTAATTAAAATAATTAATATTATTTTAATTATTATTTATACATTTGTATATATACTCAATACTACAATAAGAATAATTACATATTTAATACAATATACTAAACATATACTTTCAACATTGCTCCATTTTCCTTAACAGAAAAAACATAAAAGCTTACCTTTCATGACACATAGTTCATAGTTCCAAATGTTTATTTTTTTCTAGACACTGAGAATTATTAAAGAATTCCTTTTGGGTACTAAAATGTCTTAACACACACACACACACACACACACACACACACACACACACACACTGAATTTCTGATAATTATATATCCATGAAGTACCTGAATTGAGCTCAACTCTAATGAGCAGATTATATGGAAAATTGCTTGAGAGAGCATATGGGAATGGTATGGATGGACTGAAAGGCATTCTGCACTGAATAAAGTTATATCTTGGAGGCCACAACAAAAATAGAAACAATCACTCCCATAAGCCAGTGATGATAAAGGAATAAAACCAAGCTGGCTCTTCATGGATATTTTTTTTAGATTCAGTTTCTTGTGAGTATTTGCAAGCACGCATTTATGAATGCAAGGCCTTGAACTCTGGACATGCACTACTAAAGGGCACCATTCAGTGTTTATCTATGACCTGTCATCTATAGCCCCTGTGTTTTTGCTATTTTCAAGGAGTTTCTATATATATCTCTGGCTGGTGCAGAACTTGTTATCTCTACTAGAACCCACCCCAGCTTCTCAAATATTTGTAACTCACAGGCATTCGCCACCACACCACAATTCTTCTCTAAGAACATCCTCTAGTTATTTCATCAAACACTAATAGACTAACCAGAAAGATTTTATGGTTGTGACTAAAATTCTAAATCAGTTAACTCTACAAAGGTGAGACTATAAAGGTAGTTTGATAGTCCTAGTAGCTAGGATATAGTCTTGCAAAGATTGAAGAATAGAGAAAGAGAAAGGTCCAGAAGTTTCTTAATGAGTACACTTTACAGTATCAAATTAGGTATTCTGTTCAACATAGGCATGGGGTTCTAGGATCAATAACTATACAAGCTTCTTTGCTGTGGTTTGGTTTAATGGTTTAGACCTATTCTTGGTGAGAAGAGAGAAACAGGAAGAGGATGGGAACCCCCTATACTACATATAGGCATTTGATACACACATATGCATGTCTCTCCAAATCAGTAGTAGTGGGAATGAAACTTCACCTACATGCTATATAGCCTCTCCCTACCAGCAGTGGTGGGAATGAAACTCCACCTACATGGTTTATTTTCATAATACCAGATGTTTCATTCGGCTATCTATCCTGGTCTTTATTTTGTGATGTGCTTTCTTTTAATTTCTTTTGTGTTTTCTTTTACCTCTATGTCAGCAGTTCTCAACCTTCCTAATGCTGTGACCCTTTAATACATTTCCTCATGTTGTGGTGACCCAACCATAAAATTATTTTTCTTGTGACTTCATAACCTACTGTTATGAACTGTAACGTAAATATGGTTTCCAGTGGTCTTAGGCGACCCATGCTGCCTATGTCCTCTTTTGGACAAGACTTGCTGGAATCAAAATAACTCTTAAGTAGAAGAAGCTAGCATCCCCATTTTGGCTTGAAAAGAAGCGTGTGAGTACTTATATAAGTGTTTAAGATTAAGACATCTTCTGAAAGGCATCCAAAAGAATAACGGTGGTGGTGGTTCACTCCTTTAATCCCAGCATTTGGGAGGCAGAGGCAGGCGGATTTCTGAGTTCGAGGCCAGCCTGGTCTACAGAGTTCCAGGATAGCCAGGGCTACACAGAGAAACCCTGTCTCAAAAAACCAAAAACAAACAAAAGAAAAATAATAACTTCCGCCAAATATTTGGGCATATCATGGAGACATGCCTTCAAGTTTGTTTAAAGCATACTGTAGTGTTTTCGGTACTCTGTAAACAATCAACGTTCTTGTCCAAACTCCTTGACTAAGTTTCTTGAACTGGGGGAAGAATTAACAGTAATGCCCAGTGTCAATTTAACAGCCGGTAATATTCTGATTTTGGTTATAAATATGATCCTGAAAATAATCTCCTAGAGGCGCTAAATTCCTGTGGGCAAATGCAGCAGGCAAACCAAGGGACGGCAAAACACACTCCTAAAATCCTGGCACCCCGTCCTTTTTCTTAATCTAATCGTACCCCTTCCCCGGTACCCGGCATTTCCACAGCTTCAGAATATTGCAGAAAACTACTCATTACAACCGGGTGAGGAATACTTAAGTCATTCCCGGTAGTGCTTCCAACTCTTCACCCCTTTTGCTCCAGTTGCTGAGTTTACTGCACCTGAGACACAGTTTAACTCTTCGAAGCTCGCGGTCCAGAAATCACCTACGGGCCGGCTGGGCGGGCATTTTGTGTGCCCAGAGATGCTCACGGGAGCCACCAAACGCCGGGGCTGAGGAAGCGCCTGGTAATACTGGAGCTCACCAACGCCCTGGTCGCTTCGAGAACGCGCCCCGGAAAGACTCGCGGGTCGGTGTCAGCACAGGCCGGCCCGCCCAGCCGCCGCCGAGCTGGACGGAGGCCGCAGCCCGCCCGCTCGCCTGGGGGCCGCCATGGCGACTCACCGCTCGCGCTCGGCCCGCGACGCTGTCCGCGGCCGCGCCGGCTCGCGCCTCCCCGCTCCAGCCGCCGGGAACCGCCTCCACGCCGCGGCTCGGGATGGGCTTTGCCGCTCTGCGCCCTCCAGACCCAACTCCACAGGGACACCAACGACACACCGTCGACTCCACAGAGCGGTGGGAAACGGGTCAGGGTCTCCGCGGCGCTCGGCTGACGTCACTGCCGAGGGACAGCGGCGGTGCAGCGTGTCCTCTGCGCACGCGCGGCCGCACTTCGGTTGCTGGCTGAGTGGAGGGGAAACTGAGGCTTTGGGTCATGACTGCTCCTTTGTTAGGAAATGCCTTGCTGAGGTGACTGTGCGCACTCGCGATTTCATTTGAATGTGAATGCTAAATCCAAACAATTCTGCGAACTTTCTGAAAATGATGTGGTTCGACTGGTGGAAGGTCTGATAGTTTGTTATGGAAAAAGTCTGTTTATCCCCCCCAAGTATGTTGAGTCTCAGGACTACAAAGCTAGCCATGAGTGAGGGAAGAATAACTAAAATACTTGTTCACTGTAGACACTGCTGTCAAAATTTGTTCCCAAACAAACCCTTAAAGCTATTTATAAAACTTTTTATCAGAAGGGTGTATGCACCCCACAGAAATTTGGAAATCTTTTATAGTTACTGGACATTGTACTGCGGGAACTGGAATATTGCTCCTTGTGGATTTCTGTAGCTTTGATGAGGAGAGCTACACTTATTTTTTATTTTTAGTTAAAAAATTCTTTTTAATGTAAAAAAGTATTAGGTTTTAAATACATTAAGAACTGAACTCATATTTTGACATTGTCTCTGAAATTTGCCATTTCTGCTGTTATCTGGTTACTTTGTTGTGTTTGTATAAAATCATTGTTCATGAGTGTAGAGCTAACCATTATGTCATAAAGCAACAGAAATGCATAAAATCAAGTAAAATGTGCATGTATGTATATATCTCAAACACATGACTTAAGTTTTTTATCTCAATAGTAAGCTCTAGGCAGAGACCCACATTATTTTTTTTAAAAAAATCTTACTGTGATCAGGATCTAATACATTGCCTTGCATATAAGAGTAGGTACTGTATACGTGGCTTGGTTACTTTCCAGGCAATTATTTCTATTTAGAGGTCTTTGCCCGCTATGAAAATAATTCATGAACATGGGTGGGAAACTGTCCATTTTCCTTCCTCAGGCAACCATTTAATGCCTGCAGCTTGGTGAGGGTTACACTTACCTGAAAACCTCATGATGTCATTTTCCTTCATCCTGTTGTGTATCTGTGCCACATTTGCCCTCCATCCCCTGACAGGTATTTAGGTTGTTCCCCTTAGAAGCTATTGCGAATAGAGCAGCAGTGGACATCGCTAAGAAAGCATCTGTATGAGGACGTCCTTTGCGCATATGTGGAGGAATGGAGCTGAGTCCTGATGGATTTACTTTTAGCTTTTTGAGCAATATTGAGCATGCATGGTTTCTTGTATATGGTCCCCAGCTGGAAGAACTATTTGGAAAGGATTAGGGGTTGTTACTGTATTGGATGAGATATGTCACTGGGGTCATCTTTGGGGTGTCAAAAGCACATACCATTCCCAGTTAGCTGTCTCATGTTTATCAATGAGATGCAAGCTCTAAGCTACTGCTTCACCGTCATACCTACCTGCTTGGTGCCATACACTTCACCTTGATGGTCATGGGCTCACCCACTGTAAGTAACAATAGACTCTATAAGTTGCCTGAGTCGTGTTTATGCTAGCACAGCAATAGAAACGCAGCTAAGATAAGGGTTATTTTGTCCTCTACTATACAGGTAATTGATTCACGCTGTACATGAAAAACAAATCCACTCATTTTCTTCATTGTATCTTGGGGGAATGAAAGTCCATGGAAGTGAACTGTACTGTCTGGTTTTGTGTGTCAACCTGACACAAGCTGGAGTTATCACAGAGAAAGGAGCATTTTCTCAATTAGTGATCAAGGATGGGAGGGCCTATTGTGGGTTGTGCCATCCCTGGGATGGTAATTGTAGGTTCTATAAGAAAGCAAACGGAGCAAGCCAGGGGAAGCAAGGCAGTAAATAACATCCCTCCATGGCCTCTGCATCAGCTCCTGACCTGCTTGAGTTCTAGTCCTGACTTCCTTTGGTGATGGACAGCAGTGTGGAAGTGTAAGCTGAATAAACCATTTCCTCCCCAACTTGCTTCTTGGTCATGATGTTTTGTGTAGGAATAGAAACCTTGACTAAGACACGAACAGTCCATGATTATACCCATTACATGATGTGGGCAAATTCCTTCTGGCATATTGTTGTGGGGTGTGCCTACTGATTTTCTGCTATCAGGTCTACAAATTGTGCAGAACTCAAGAGAATTACTGGCAATATTGGAGGGTAGAGTGAATGAATGTGGATTGCACCCTGTATCCTCAGATTCTCAGTGTTCCAGCAGCCAACAGTGTTAGCAGTGCTCTTTACTAACCCTTTACTAATATTTTCCCCTTCCTGTCTTTCTCATTTTAACAATTCTGTTACCTACATGTCCCAAGTAGAGTCTTTGTCCCAGGTTATACTTCTGTGAGGGGGGGGTACCCACCATAGGTTGACTGGGAATTTAAAAATTTATATTTAGTGTAAAAATGTATAAATGTGTTACTTGTATCATTGCATGACACACAAAATAAGGCGCTTTCCCAGGGTTTATACTATGATAAAAGGCAACCTTTTTTTTTTTAATGGAAACAAACTTGTTTTTTATACCGTGGTACTATATCAAGTCTTTATTAAGTAATGTACACATTATTACAGTTAAGAAATTGTTGATTGTCCAAAGAACCTTGTATATGTAATATCTTAACTATACCCATTACAGAGGGGAGACTAATAGAAAAGTGACTAGGGATAAACTTCACTGGACTAAAGTAGAAAAATATATGAACCTATATGTAAAGGGAAAAAATAGAATTCTACAAAAGTTTACAAGTTAAATGAGAAACAGTATAATAATAAGCATCACAAAAGATGTTCTAGTGACCATAATAGACATATGGCACATGGTCAATACACATGGATACCACATAATGAATGCACTTCAAGTTGAAGTTTGTTCCCTTGTAACAGCACAGTACGCATACATAAATACATACACACAATAGTACCCCTGGGATGCAAAATCCAGTACCTAGGAAGAATTAGTGTAGCATATTCGAGCGAGAATGATTGACGTGGAGCCATCAGAGTCAAGGAAACATGCCACGCCTTGCTTCTGTAGAAGCTGGCCTAGAAAAGGCCTGTCTGCTCAGCAGTTTGTTGGGGGTTTGGTATATTCTAGGAAGTCAATGAATTCTTGTGAATTTCAAATACGGTACTAAACCCAGGGTTCTCCTCTACTTGTTCTCTACCTCTGCCTTCTCTACCAGCTTGGCTTTGTTACTTCTGATCCCCTACCTCTCGAAGGGCCAAGTGACACTGGCCAAGGACCAGTTCAACAACTGGTGTGGTCACACAGGCCCTTAATCCCAGAACCTAAGAAGCGGAGAGGCAGTGGATCTCTGCGAGTCTGAGGCCAGCCTAGTTTACACAGTTAGTTCCAGGCCAGCCAGGATTATATAGTGAAAACCTGTCTTTGGCAGACAAAAAACCCAAAATGATATTGAAAAGTAGACTTATCCTATAAATTTAGTGAGACCGCTCTTAATGAAAAGTACTGCTGATAGTCAGGTTTTAGTGGATCCCTTCTGCAAATAGATAAACCCCTGATACCCAAGGCCCTTCGTATAAAAATGAACTGAGTTTGCATTATATGATTCCATTCTGAAATAAAAGATTAAGAATATTTGAGAACTATATTATAGATAAAACATAAAGCAAGCCTTTACTTTTGCAGAGCTTTTATGCACTTTAAAAGTTTCTTAAAATACTGCATCACATGTACATATTTGCTGAGCTATAACTTTACATACCAAAACATTCAGTTTTTGTCCTATTTATTAGTTAAATATTAAATTTGGTTGTACATGAGACACATGGGAAAGAAAAATGCAGAAATTTCTGTGCTAACAAATCATTGAGAAGTCAGACTTAGTGAGAATTGAAGGCCCCTTCCAATCCTACATTTTATCCTATAATTTATATTTTTGGGCTTTCCTTGCCAAATTTCAAACAAAAGCTAAATAAATGATATGCTTAGTGCCACAGACCGGTTTGGCACTTAGCATCTATCTTAACCGTTCATGCACATTTTACCACAGTGGCTACATACATATCCATTCTCTGCACCCCAGAAAGGTTGCTGAAATAAGATCCCTTCCTTAGAAGAAAGGTATGCGGTAAGCTCCGAGATGTACCTTACTGGAAAGAAATGGCACACTTTTCCTTAGCATCTCGCCCTGGACTAACGCTGCTGACTGTGGCGGCTCCACAGGAACTCAGAGGCTAGTGACCGCTCTCCTCTAACTTCTAACACTGTCACCTGAAGACTCGGGAAGCTCGGCGTACTTTCAAAGTTTTCTTCTTTCTGAACTCAATATTTACATCTAGATTTCTCATATGAGAAAAAGTAAAGCAATCTTCCTTGACCCACGGGTAAAGTTTACGTAAAATAAATTAAAGTGCAGAAACTTATAACAATTGGTCACAAAGACCAGCATTATAATGCAGCCGGAGTATATAAATACCGAACTTGTCATTTCCGTACTGAACAACCACTTCTCCGTGTCTCAGGAACACGAAACACGTGATTACGCGTGGACGTTGGCACTTCCGTTTCCACCTCCACCTTCCAGGCCCTCTGCAGACTGGGAGGAAGGAGGGCGCGAGCTTCTGGGGTGCGGCTGGCCACCGAGTCCCACTTGTGTGCCTCCGCCGTGACCTGTCTGCGAAGTGGCATCGTCCGATTCCCAGCGCTCCAGCTCTTCCCGCACCAGGCGCTCCATCTGCTCCCTGTGGATCTCACTGTCCCGACCCAGTCGCGCATCCTGGCAAGGGATTTAAAGACACAGTGGAAACCGGGGTGTTGTGTGCTGTGTTACGTATTCTACACAGAGATGGGGTTGGAAATTTTAGGTGAAATGAGCTGTAGTTAGGCAAGACTGCAGATAGGAACAGTAAACAATAATAACCCAGTGGAATGACTGTTCATTCACACAGCTGGACCTTCTACTGATGGCAGCGCTCTCATAGGGAGGGGAGCCAAGAGTCATGCCTCCTGATTATTATTTGATCTAAGGCTATACATGGAGGAAGACAAGCATTGTGTTAAGAGTTACACAATGTGATGACTACCTTTATGGTCTACTTAATTAAAGAATGTTTCTGCTTACAGGAGGAAAAAAATTGAAAGTAAAAGTAAACAAAAGCACTATTCGTAATTTTAGTACATTAATATTACATTATTATTATTAAATATAATTTGTAACTATGTGACTTTAAATAGCTTTTACTCTTCTTCAATACTTCCAATTAAAAAGGGTCGTGAGTGAACATTCCTATCCTGGATGCCCACCTCTCAGCTTAAGCTCCTGACTGTTTACCTCAGCCACTCCATCCAGCAGCCTTCCTAGCACCTCTCGTCTCTTCAACTTGGCCCGCTCCATGATCTCAAGCTTGACAATCACAGCGTCGATCTTGGACACGATGCTGCCGATGGAGTGCTCCATGCGGTCCACGCGCCTCACCAGTCTGCAGGGGGCGACAGTGAGCAGAGTCTGTCATGGTCTCTGTCTCCTCAGCCCACCTGATTTTCCCAAAGGAGCTGCAATCTTAGTTCCTTCTTAACCAATAGGATAACCCAAAACACTCTCTAGGTGTTCACAAGACTTAGAGACAAACTTACAGGCTGCAGGTGGGAGCAATGACCTGCCCCCACTCTTCTTGTCAATAAAATTGTGTCTAAAGCTCTGAAAATCTCCGTCCAACCTTTAGTCGCAAGTACTGCTTCTTGAGGAAATTTCACTTATGTGATTTTGCACTACAAACATAGTCACATACACAGAGTTGCTTTTTTAATACTGCAACACTGAATAGTAGCTATGCTAAACACCCAGTGGGAATTCATTTAGATGAATTATAATTCATTTATACTACACAAGTTGTACTGTCACAATGTCTTATGAAATGGAATTATAAATAAATAAAACCATTAGTAGTGTGTTCTTTTATCATCTCACTATTTTGAATACAAAGATTTAAAGGCCTTAAACATGTCAAATGGCAACCATTTGAATTCTCCCTCCAGGCTCCTCTCTCCACGCTCCAGTGGTTGAAGGGAACTGCTGAGTATGAACCAGCATTCAACCACTGTCTGTAAGCCCTGAGACAGCGCTCTGCCCTCAAACGACAGTTAAGGACAAAGGTTCAAAACCTCTTTAAAACCTCAACCCTTTTACAGGTACAGAAATTTTCTTAAGATCTTAATGACTGATGAAAATCATTTATCCAAAAGACAACTAAAGAAAAGTGAGAACCTGTGGTATTTAAAAATGCTCAAATAATATCTCTTCAAGGTTTACTGAGAAACACTGCAAACTCAAGACACTCGTAAAACTGCAAAGAGAACAAACTCCGAGACGCACATCTGGACACATGGTGAGGGCGTACAAAGAGAAAAACAGGAAATGAAAGCACCAAGGAAACACTGATCTGCAGTGTGCAAAGAGTCAATCAATCTGAGCTACACTCATCAGACACAGCAAAGGAAATGAGAAGGAAATAAAATACGCTCAAGTAAAGAAAACTGGAGAGAATTCACTGCTGGAGACATCCCTTACAGGACGTCCTTAAGGAAAACTTTCAGACTAAAAGTATAATTACACTCATCAGAATATTGATTTTTTAACACTAATAAAGGTAACCACGAAAGTATAAAATGAATATAAACTACTTATTTCTTCCTTCATGGTTAAAAAGCAACTGTGTGAGGCTTGTGCATAATAAGATCTTTGGACCTGCAACAGAAATGTAATATATTTGACATCTCCTCGATGAAGGAGGTGTGTGAGAGCTAAGTTTTATTGAGGGAAGGAAATTATATTAATGGTAACCTGAATCATCCAGAGAACAAATTTGAAGACAGTGATGGTTAGAACTGCATAGCATATACATAAATGTATATACGCATAATCAGAATGTACAAAACAGAGAGAAAACATAATCAGGGATAATATTTCTATATCGCACAAGATTAAGTACAAACGACTCCAGAAAGCAGATATAAGTACAAATGTATCAATAACGACAAACTGTGAATAGTGAAATAATCTGATCAAAACTCAGCAATTTCCAAAGGAGATCCAACTCTATGATGCCTACACAGCTTGGTCTTTAATTACAGTTATTTCCTGCCTGTTTGTACATGCTGTGGAGCATGTGTGGATATCAAAGCACAATCTACGGCCACTGGGCTCTCTCCTTCCACCATGGGAGTCCTAGGCTCACACTCAGGTCTCGGCATCTCTAGTCACTGAGGCACCTCACTAAGCCCTACACCACACATATCTTATAATCAGAGACACAAGATGTTGCAAATAAAAGGGCAACGATGTTAACATCGTGCAAATCACAACAGTAAGGAACAGAGTGGTTACAGTTATATTAGACAAAAATGTATTTTAAGAATAATATCTCATACTGACAGGAGGCCTGATCTATTAGAGATTTTCATGCATGCAACAGCTTCAAACCACACTAAGAACCTTCTCAAATTAGCCGCATAAGGAGATAGAAGTAAGCAGGCATAAAATCGACACAGAAACAGGAGACAAGAAATGACAGGCACCTACAGAACACTGCGCAGGAGCAGAATGAACATTCTCCTCTGTGACACAGCTCGTGTGAGGCTATAAGATGTGTAAAAACACCAACACACACGTAAAAGGTTCCGAGGGCTCTGAGATCTGTTAAGTCAGTTTTGGCTGGCAGGAACATGGAGGATGGTAATGTTTTCTCTGCCTCCCTATCATCCTATCATGGAGATGGTTTCCAAAAGGAAAAATACTGCAGAACTTATTTGAAAGAAATGATGTCAGTCGTGAAAAGAAGTAAATGTCTAGCACCGAGAAAAGCCGCGTCATCTCACTGTGACCCGGACCAGCACAAACCCGGGGAGAGCGCTTGTACTCACACTTGGAACTCTTCATAGGAAACCCCGCTGGAGATGCTCCCCCTCCTCCTGGAACTGTGGCCGCTGTCTTCCTCATCCTCCTCCTCAGAGTCATCCAGGCTTCTGGGGAAACTTCTGCTGCTCATGGGACGTGGTAAAGAGCTGTGTTCCAAGTCTAGGTCCTCCTGAAGAATATGGGGTCTTCCAGTGAGGGGCAAATAGAACAAGACTCCGCAAAAACGTTTGCCAAGCAGAAAATGGGTGCTTGTAATCAGGACTGTGCATTTTTTATTTCACGAATTGACAGCATTTTATATTAGTTGACAACATTATAACTTGCATGAATAAGGCAGGTGAATAAGTAGGATACTAATGTGTGGGTTGAGGGTTTCTGGGAGAGGAGGAGAGGAGAAAGGAATATTTTTTTTAACATCTCTCTCTATTTCCTTTATTTTTTTTATTGAGTATCTTCTTCATTTACATTGCCAATGGTAAAACCTTTCTCAATTTCCCCACCAAAAGCCCCCCTCCCCAATGATTCCCTCCCCCTCCTCCCTCCCCCTGCCTCCATGTATACGCCTCTCTACCCAACACAGTCCCACCTTCCCCCCAACTCCCCCCCCCCCACCATCTGTTTCCCTTTGTTGTGGCCTCTATTGAGCCTTTACCTGACCAAAGACCACTCCTCCCACTGATGCCCAAAAAGGCATTCCTCTGACACATTTTTGGCTGGAACCATGTATAGCCCTTGGTTGATGATTCAGTCCCTGGGAGTCTTGGGGTGTCTAGGTGTCCGAAGTCATTGTTTTTCCCAGAAAGGAATAATTGATATATAGAGATGCTGTGTCCAGTCATCCCCTAAACCGCTTACCCTCTCTTTCTCCAAGTCATCTCTCATCTGTTGATGCTCACGCTCAGTTAGTTCCTGGTCGCCATCTTGGTCATATTTAGTGAATATGGCCTCAATCTCTGCATCTGTGTGGCCCTTTCTGAAAGCATTGAGAGGAGTGAAGCGAGTTTATTCTGCACATGGTACAGCCCTAACACTGCAACATCAGAATGCAGGAGAGAGACATAGAGCGTGTTCCAGGAAAATATCTGCTTCCCGGAATGAAAGACATTTCCCACCAGGACCTGGGGCTGAAATACCTCAGCAGCAAGAATCGGCCCAAGGCCCTTGCTCACCCTTTCAGGTCCTGCCGAAGTTCATCAAAGTTTAGCCTGCCGCCACCTTGCCGGAGACTATCTGAAATGGCGTCTACGGTGTTTCGTTTAAGTTTTAGTTTGACCAGTGCTTTTTGGCAGCCCTATTGGAAAAAGAGAAAGAAAAGAAGAGCAAACAGCGTGGGCTTGTTTATTCCCCTTTTGTATTTTTGTCTTTCAGTTACAGCGGAACTAATGAAAGTTCGGCCCTTAGTGGATGATGGCTACTCAAGAAAAATGAGTTGGTGAAAGTAACGAATGTAATCTCAGTCTTTTATAAAACCTGAAGAAAACTTTCAATAAATCAGGAACTAAGAACCTCTTACACACACACACACACACACATGCACACAATGGGATGTTTACTTTTTGTATAATAGTAAGGACTTTTCTTGTAAAATGTAAAAACATTTCTTAAAGACAGTGAAATAAAGCTTATCACTTTCAAGAAATTAGAAGCAAGCCTAAGGAAATTTGTCAGTGGTAGAGTAACTTCCAGTCACTGTGAGTACAGGTTTCATACTCAGTACCGAAGAAGCAAAGCAGAGACATTTTGCTTTGTATGATAGGCAGGGCCATCAGACTGAAATTGTGCAGAGTGAACAGAATAATCACAAGCTATATTAATTGTTTTTGACCTTTAATTTCCTTATTAAATGTTAAAAAGTTTGCCTGTGGTATGAATTATACATTTTTTACCGAGTACACTGAAACTTAAGCCATTAAGAGCTCTGAAAATGAAAGCATGTAACTTTTTTGTAAACATATCCAGACTTCTGAATGCGGCTTGTCTTCTGTGATGCTGTCATGTTGCTGCAATGAGAGCTGAACACATACTGCTATGTGTTGGTGAATTATCACACCCTCCCTACAGAAGGAAAGACCAGCTCTTAACATTTTTTTCTTTTTCTCATTTCTTATTGAAAAATATTTCCTCTGTTTGAATGAGAATGGCTTCCATTATATCATAGATTGAAACACTTGGTCCACATTTGGTGAGACTATTTGGTGAGGACTATTACCCCACTATTAGGTATGGCCTTGTTGGCATGTCCTTGTGGGGTAGGTAGACGTACAAAAGCTTACACAGTTCTCAGTCTCCCTTCTACTCGCTGATGGCATATAAACTCTCAGCTCCTGCTCCAGTGCCATGCCTGCCATCTGCTGCCAGCCTGCTGTCTACTGCCATACTCCACAATGATGATCATGGACGCACCCCATGAAACTGTAAGCAAGCCCCAATTAAATGCTTTTCTGATAAGTTTCCTTGGTCTCAATGTTTCCTCACGAAATGGTAACTGAGAGACTCCTCCGGAGTTAACATATTTATTTGTAAACATAATTCTCTCCAACACGTTTCCATCATAATGTCCATTACTTATTTTGTTATACGCCAATCTTCACTAAGTTGTTTTAGCTGTCTGAATCCATCAAATGGACTGTGTGACTACCTTCCCACAATGAGGAACCATTCCTACCAATCCAGGTTCCTCTTTGTCCTTGTTTCTTTGCTCTGTGTTCATCTCTGTTGACCCATTCTCTTTTATCTCAGCCAAGCTTTTCACTCTTCTACCTTAAAAAATATTATTTTTATTTATGTGTATGCATGCATGCACAAGCACAAGTGCATGCGGGTGCCCACTGGGGCTAGAAGAGGGCCACAAAACCCCTGAGCTGGAATTACAATCAGTTGTGAACATTCATGAGGGTTCTGGGAACCAAACTCAAATCCTCTGGAAAAGCAGTGAGTGCCCATAACCACTGAGCCATCTCTCCAGCTCCCCTATTCATTAAAAAACAAGTTACATGGACTATCAGAGGAGACAAGAGAGCAACACTATGTGCTTGGGGATATAGAACTGAAGAAGGGATGTTGAAGCCGGGCGGTGGTGGCACACGCCTGTAATCCCAGCACTCTGGGAGGCAGAGGCAGGCGGATTTCTGAGTTCGAGGCCAGCCTGGTCTACAGAGTGAGTTCCAGGACAGCCAGGGCTATACAGAGAAACCCTGTCTCGAAAAAACCAAAAAAAAAAAAAAAAAAAAAAAAAAAAAAAAAAAAAAATAAAGAAAAAAGAAAAAAAAAAAAAAAAGAAGGGATGTTGAATGACCAAACAGCAAAAGAACAACGGGTCACTCAGAAGCTGGCCGTTGAGTAAGATACATATGTTAGTTATGTGGTAATCTGTAGCCTACATAGCTAACAGTGAACTTTGTACTTGCTGCTGTTACCCACAGTATTTGATGGCACAACAAATTTGAGCCCTATTGTTGACGGCCTGATTTTATAAAAAAATAACATAGTAACTGAATTTTGTGACTATCAAAACTCTGTTGTGTGAACTG
The DNA here is from genome assembly GCF_947179515.1 of Apodemus sylvaticus. Lineage (NCBI taxonomy): Eukaryota > Metazoa > Chordata > Mammalia > Rodentia > Muridae > Apodemus > Apodemus sylvaticus. The sequence continues at coordinate 5,462,607 of NC_067482.1, forward strand.
CTTATATACACAATACAAAATAGTAAAACACTGTCAACTCTGCTGTCAAATCCAAGATGACAAGAATCCAAGTGTACTGGCTGGTTTTGTGTGTCAACTTGACACAAGATGGAGTTATCACAGAAAAAGGAGCTTCATGTGAGGAAATGCCTCCATGAGATCCAGTTGTAAGGCATTTTCTTAATTAGTGATCAAGGAGGGAGGGCCTAGCCTATTGTGGGTGGGGTCATCCCTGGGCTGGTGGTCCTGGGTTCTATAAGAAAGCAAGCTGAGCAAGCCAGGGGAAGCAAGCCAGTAAGGAACACCCCTCCATGGCCTCTGCATCAGCTCCTGCTTCCTGACCTGCTTGTGTTCCAGTTCTGACTTCCTTTGGTGATGAACAGCAACGTGGAAGTGTAAGCTGAATAAACCCTTTCCTCCCCAACTTGCTTCTTGGTCATGATGTTTGTGTAGGAATACAAACCCTGACTAAAACACCAAGGTTCTACCAAGGGACTAAAACAAAATTCACAGACAAGGGGCTTAGGCTTGAACATAAATGTGATAAAGGAGCTAACTATCCTACCTTGCATAATGAGAGGGGCGTCCCATATGCTTTATTACTTACCTATTTTCATGTTAGTTTTCGTCTTTAAGCCAAATGAAGCCACAGTGGGAAGAACAAAGCACTTGCCTACCCTGCCTTCCAGCTCACAATAATGACTACATGCTTGTTGGGAAGGTGAGAACGACATTCCCAGGCCCCCAAGCTGTGACCTTGATCCAGAAGCTCTTCCTTCAGTTTCTAGGCTGTCACAGAAGGCTGGGGTAAAAGGGAAGTGCCTGAGATGGAAGGGCTGGGCATAGACGTGAGCCCCTTCCAGTTTGTGGTGAACGCAGGACTCCACAGCACTGACATATACAATATATAGACAGACAGACAGACACACACACACACACACACACACACACACACACACACACACACACACACACACACACACACTGTGGGAATTAGGGTCTAGCTCACCTTTCTGATAAGGTCTGAGAGCTCCATTTCTGCTTTCTGCTGGGCCAGATCTGATTTCACTTCAGAGTAGGAATCATTGATGATCGCCAGAAACATATTCTGTTGTAAATCAAAGGATAAAATTCAAATATATTTTGGAAGCAATATAATAATTGAGGCATGCCTTTTTGTTCACCTTTATATCCAATCTGCATAATTACGAAGCCACAATGTTTTGCTCTCATATTCTTGGAAGCAATGTTTTCACCACTAAGTCATACCAAAGGAAGTTTCACTTACAGAGCCATCTTGTGCTGCTTAGATTTGTCAGCTGAACATGAACTAGAGTCACTTGGGAGGAGTAAATCTCAAATGAAAAACTGGCTCTATCGGATCGGCTTGTAGCAACCCTGTGGGACACTTTCTTGATTGATGATTGGTTTGAGAGGATCCAGCCCACTGTGGGTGCTACCTCCCCTGGACACTTGGTCTGGGGTTGTCTAAGGAAGCATCATGGGAAGCCAAGGGAACAAGCTGCCACACTCCCCTAGGGTCTGCCTCAGTTCCTGCTTTCCATTTCCCCACCTCAGTTCTGGCCTTGGTCTCCTGCGCTGGCTATGATGATGGACTGTGACATGTAAACAGATAAACCCTTTCTTCTCCATGTTGCTTTTGGTCAAAACATTTTATCACAGCAGCCAGAACACATTTTATGACATATTTTGCAAAGAGACAATAAAAAGCAACAATATATTAATGTATTTATATAAGATGGTAGAATTATTATTGTTGTTCTCTGCTTTTAAATTTTAAGTTACTGTGTAGAACACTAAAGAGTTATTCAAGTTTTTACAATTGATTTAATTACCAGCCCCCAAATTTTGTCTATACTTGTGAGGTACACAGAGTGTATTCTAAAGAATTGCAATGACTTCAGCAAGTAGGCGTGCAGTAGGCCCAGTGTAAAGATCAAGTAAGATATTTGTGGAAAAGATAAAGACTTTAGAGTCTATCAGACTTGGGTTAATGTCTTGGCACTACCAGGAAGAGATCGTGGTAATTACCAAGAGATTGGAAGAGATGAAAGGAAAGAGCAAGCAAACAACAAACCCCAGGAAGGCAAGAAGAACAGGAATGGAACCCCACAGTCTGTCTACCTCACAGTGTTTGTAATACATAGCTAGGCCTGACAACGTCCAACAGGTTAAAGCAACTTCAACTGCAGCCGTCAGATCACCTTCCAACCCGAACCCTCACACCACAAAGAAACGAAAGATCACTTGTCAAGTCAGCTGAACCTCCCTCATACCTCTGTCCCTTGAAGCCCAACTCCCAGAATTATAGAAAACCCAGTAAGAAAAGCCTAAAATGTGTGACTCTCTTGGGAAACCTGTGCTCACCCTTTAAGTGCATACTCTCCCTTTGTGATAAAGTTCCACACAGTTCCTTGCTTGTCTTACTTATAAGTCTTTCTCCATAGAAACAAGAGCAGGGATACTAGGCAGGCTTCTGTCTGCTTCTGTCCTGAGGCTCCTCCAGCAAGCAGGGCCACGCCCACAACATGGTATGCGATGTGGCAAATGCCTGTGTGTTGCTGTGTGCACTGCCAGAGCAAGCCTTTTCTACTGACTCACTCTTATTGCCTTGAGACAGGCTCTCACTACACCGGAAGTTCATTCATTGGCTAGGTTGGCTAACCAACAAGATCCAGTAATCCACTTGCCACACCCCTGTCCCCGTGCCAGGCAGGTGGCGGGTGTTATACAGGCACAGGCAGATGTTTTTGTCATTTTACTTGGCTGCTGGAGATTCAAATTCAGGCGCTCACAGATACAGAGCAATCATTCTTCCCCAGTGAGCCATCTCCCAAGACCTCATTTGACTTTTTAAAAATATAATTGTTTCTATTTTTTGAGATTATAGTATAATACAAGTATCTTTCTTTACTTCAAACAGTCTCAAACTCACAAAAATCTACCTGGCACAACTTCGTGAGTGCTGGGATTGCCTGACCCACTTGTTTTAAAATTTGTTTTGCATTCATTTTCTTTTTATGTGTGTGTGTGTGTGGAGGGGGGCTCTGGTGTGCTCACCCCTTCAGTTATGCGTGCCAGTCACCCCTGCAGGTGTGTATGTGTGGCGCTCACCCCTGCAGATGTGTATGTGTGGTCTCACCCCTGCAGGTGTGTATGTGTGGCGCTCACCCCTGCAGATGTGTATGTGTGGCATTCACCCCTGCAGATGTGTATGTGTGGCGCTCACCCCTGCAGGTGTGTATGTGTGGTGCTCACCCCTGCAGATGTGTATGTGTGGCGCTCACCCCTGCAGATGTGTATGTGTGGTGCTCACCCCTGTAGATGTGTATGTGTGGTGCTCACCCCTGCAGATGTGTATGTGTGGCGCTCACCCCTGCAGATGTGTATGTGTGGCGCTCACCCCTGCAGATGTGTATGTGTGGCGCTCACCCCTGCAGATGTGTATGTGTGGCGCTCACCCCTGCAGGTGTGTATGTGTGGTGCTCACCCCTGCAGGTGTGTATGTGTGGTGCTCACCCCTGCAGGTGTGTATGTGTGGTGCTCACCCCTGCAGGTGTGTATGTGTGGTGCTCACCCCTGCAGGTGTGTATGTGTGGTGCTCACCCCTGCAGGTGTGTATGTGTGGTGCTCACCCCTGCAGGTGTGTATGTGTGGTGCTCACCCCTGCAGGTGTGTATGTGTGGCGCTCACCCCTGCAGATGTGTATGTGTGGTGCTCACCCCTGCAGGTGTGTATGTGTGGCGCTCACCCCTGCAGATGTGTATGTGTGGTGCTCACCCCTGCAGGTGTGTATGTGTGGCGCTCACCCCTGCAGGTGTGTATGTGTGGTGCTCACCCCTGCAGATGTGTATGTGTGGTGTTCACCCCTGCAGGTGTGTATGTGTGGTCTCACCCCTGCAGATGTGTATGTGTGGTCTCACCCCTGCAGGTGTGTATGTGTGGCGCTCACCCCTGCAGGTGTGTATGTGTGGCGCTCACCCCTGCAAATGTGTGGCAACCTCAGGATGCCTTCTCCACTCACTTCTCCCTCCACCTTATGTATCAATACAGGGTCTTTCACTTGAACCCAGAGCTCCCTTATTTGGCTGGTTTGGCCAGTTCAAGGGATCCTGCCTCTGCCTCCTGAGCTCTGGGATCACAGACTGGCTGCCGTGGCAGAGCCACACTTCTATGGAGGCTGAGAATGCACACTTGAGCTCACAGGCTTGGACAGCAAGCATTTTATGCAGCAGGTCATCTCTATAGCCCCTCACTTTGCATTTATAACATGGGAAAGGCCAGGACCTCCCTTAACCACTGAGCATGCAGGTTAATGGGACAATCGATGCTGTGCTCAGTCAGGCCCTAACACGCATGGGTTCCAATTGCTCATAATGACAGCTGCGGTGGCTTACAAATGTCCAGTTCCTCTTCCTGGCATTCCCTTCTCCAGGGGCAGTGCATATTTCCATCTGTTTGCAACACCTTCTTGAGCACTGCAGCTAGCAAATCAGATCAACTTTCTGTGTGCTGTCTGTTTGTATCTGGTAACAGCAGCTAGCTAACAGAGGTATATTCAACTATGCCTGCTACCAAAGTCCGAGTCCTATCCTTCATTCCATGGCTTCCTCTCCTGTGTAACACATCACCAAATGCATAAACACTATAATCCACACTATATATTATGTAAAATATCTGTATAAGAATATAGTGGCTGGGATAATAATTAACCAGTAACTCATGAATGGAGATTAAGACTCTTATTTTAGTGGTAAACTATAAATCTTTATAAATTAAGGAAGAATATTGTTTGAGATTGGATATCGGAAATTAAAATAACATAAACTATATATAAACCATCAGGTGTGTGCTCCAGCACACATTAAACCCTCAGGTGTATGCTCCACTACACATAAACCCTCAGGTGTGTGCTCCACTACACATAAACCCTCAGTTGTGTGCTCCACTACACATAAACCCTCAGTTGTGTGCTCCACTACACATAAACCCTCAGGTGTGTGCTCCACTACACATAAACCCTCAGTTGTGTGCTCCACTACACATAAACCCTCGGGTGTGTGCTCCACTACACATAAACCCTTGGGTGTGTGCTCCACTACACATAAACCCTCAGGTGTATGCTCCACTACACATAAACCCTCAGTTGTGTGCTCCACTACACATAAACCCTCGGGTGTGTGCTCCACTACACATAAACCCTCAGTTGTGTGCTCCACTACACATAAACCCTCAGGTGTATGCTCCACTACACATAAACCCTCAGTTGTGTGCTCCACTACACATAAACCCTCGGGTGTGTGCTCCACTACACATAAACCCTCAGGTGTGTGTGCTCCACTACACATAAATCCTTGGGTGTGTGCTCCACTACACATAAACCCTCAGGTGTGTGCTCCACTACACATAAACCCTTGGGTGTGTGCTCCACTACACATAAACCCTCAGGTGTGTGCTCCACTACACATAAACCCTTGGGTGTGTGCTCCACTACACATAAACCCTCAGGTGTGTGCTCCACTACACATAAACCCTTGGGTGTGTGCTCCACTACACATAAACCCTTGGGTGTGTGTTCCACTACACATAAACCCTCGGTGTGTGCTCCACTACACATAAACCCTCAGGTGTGTGCTCCACTACACATAAACCCTCAGGTGTGTGCTCCACTACACATAAACCCTTGGGTGTGTGCTCCACTACACATAAACCCTCGGGTGTGTGCTCCACTACACATAAACCCTCGGGTGTGTGCTCCACTACACATAAACCCTTGGGTGTGTGCTCCACTACACATAAACCCTTGGGTGTGTGCTCCACTACACATAAACCCTTGGGTGTGTGCTCCACTACACATAAACCCTTGGGTGTGTGCTCCACTACACATAAACCCTTGGGTGTGTGCTCCATTACACATAAACCCTTGGGTGTGTGCTCCACTACACATAAACCCTTGGGTGTGTGCTCCACTACACATAAACCCTCGGGTGTGTGCTCCAGCACACATTAAACCCTCAGGTGTGTGCTCCACTATACATGAATTAAAGTGTGGATTCTATGAGATTTCCAAGAAGTAGACATAGACGGTGGCAGGTAAAATTTTTGTAAAAGCGGTCTTAAAGACAGAAACTGAGAACTCTCTCCTGCTCTTGCGTCTGACTTCACCAGAGGACGCTATATAACCTCGGTGGCAGATTGTATTGGCTAGTGCGGCACAGTGACCCTGTCCTACTTGAGCTTTTCAAGCCATCACCACGTGTCCTCACAGGAGGTCAGCTGAAGAGTCTGCTGCAGGATGCACTTCATGCTTTTAGAAATCTTGGCAGAGGGCTGGAGAGATGGCTCAGCGGGTTAAGAGCACTGACTGCTCTTCCAGAGGTCCTGAGTTCAATTCCCAGCAACCACATGGTGGCTTACAACCATTTGTAATGGAATCCAACACCTTCTTCTGGTGTGTCTGAAAACAGCAACAGTCTACTCATATACATAAAATAAATAAATTAAAAAAAAAGAAATCTTGGCAGAGAACCAGGTGCTGAAGAACCCACAGTCAGAGGCATCAAAGCCTTGGCAATCCCTCCTTTCCCTTAAGTCAGTTAATGATGTAAGTTAACACCCGGCCACTTCACTGGCAAAAGAGCAGGGTGTGAATGAACAGACTTGCAGGGTCACACTGTCCCTTTCATCCCAGCAGTGGCTACCGAATACTTTGTGACACACGGGTAGACCTTGGAGATGTGACACCGAGTCACTGAAATACAATTGCTCAAACATTCAGAAAGGAAAATCTGAAAGGATAATAGCATTGAGATGAAATTTGCCTTCTCCCAAGTTAAGCTAACCTCGCTGCACACGTTCTCAGCGGACAAGTAGAATGTAGAGGTGTCACGAAAAGAACAACTCAAATAAATCTTACTTAATTTAAAGCTAATGATAATAGCTGTCCCAAATCAAGAGACTCAAAGGTATTTTAAAATGTATTTTGGGAGCAATTCCTAATGACTGTTAGATTTAAGTTTACTACAGGCAGGGTTTTTTTTTTTTTAGGTAGTACATAGGCCTGAGGACTATGGAAAAGTTGAAATAGTATCTTAATCTTGACACGTGATAATTCAGCCAACCACAATGCTTGACATCCTATTTCTAAGTTGCTTTGCTAGTTCCTATTCTATCAAAGAAAAGAGAGAATGCAAAGTCATAGCAGCAAGACACTAAGACGGCAAAAAGTGCCACTATGCTGCGGAAGGAGGTAGCACTTCCTACCACTGAGGTGAGCCGCCATTTTGGGAACTTGATAAATTTGTACATTTTATAATTATTTTTACAACCGTTAGACACACGTATACAGATAATGGAAAGACTATGGGAAACATAAACTATTTTAAAACTGTAAACCAATAAAAAAAAGTTTTCTAGAATTAACTTTTTCCCCCTGCTTTTCGTAGGTTAATTTGAAGTGATGATGGGTGATCAAGCATGAGAGAAGAGAGAAGGTGCTGATTTAGGAGCATAAAGTTTAAATCACCTCACTGTAAAAAAAAAAATACATACCAAAAGAATGAAGAACATAAAGAACACAAATGTAGTGAAATAAAGTGGCCCCAAAACTCGGTTGGCTTCCTCCATCTCTGCGAAGTTGATATCACCCAAAATGATGCGGAACTGAGTGAAACTAGGGAAAGAAAACAGAACACAATCCAAAAGCAAACAGTGTCCGAGGTGGACACGCACTAACTAAGGATGATTCATATGCTGGCACAGTTTGGAGAAGTCTGAGAAGGCCACCAAAGAGTTAAAACCGCTGACGTCTTTGGGAAAGCCTTATAACTTGTATTGTCAATTGATGATGTCTTCTAGAGTGACAACATGGTTTCATATTAGATACACCATTTCTACTTAATAGTGAATCTGATGATTAGAAGATTTGTACAGCAAGAAGACATGATCTGGGTAAAACCTAGCAACTCAAAAATCTTTATAATGGTCACACTTGGTCTGAAGTTAAAATATCTTTAAAAAATAATAATGATAACAAAAAGGAACATTGAAAAATGGCCAAAATAGTATGGGTCCAAGAGCAGCATTCTCAGTCACTTAACATGAGGCCATGGTGGCTAGATGTTAGCAGTGACGTCACTTCCCTTCCCGGCTTTCATCAATAAGCAAGAGTAACTGGGGATCCCTGTCCACAAAGACGCATGAACTCCCACTATTATGATCTTCTCTTTCCCCAGTCATCTGCATTTCTTTGTGACTGGCATAGAACTGCAATTCAGGATATAGTAGTTTGGTTTTGTCTTTGGTGTATTTGGGAATACTGGAGGAGGGGGGAAATGAAGATTTGTGAACTGGTTTAAGTTTCTTCTACAATATTAGAAATATGTTTTATCTCCCAGTAGGAACCTAAGATACAGGCAGCAATATTCAACAGGAATAGAAATGCAGGCAAGTCACTTCCTTATGTCAGGGATGAGGGGTAGGTGTAGGGGGGCAGAGCCTGGGGGTAGAACCCGGGGCTAAGCATACTATGCCTGTGTAGTTCTTCCTGCAACCGGCCATTTAAAACCCGTTTGAGCTCGGTATGGCAAAGACTTTGGACTGGTGTTCTTCGTATCCCACGACCTAAATGCTGCTTCCCTAAGAACCAGCATCTCAACACATCTCGTTTTCTTTTGGAGGAAAATGTGTGTGGATGAAGTAATTTCATCTGTGTTTCTCACGTCTGTTAGTCAAATAGCCTCAAGAATATCTTGCTGTAAAGAACACAGTGACATCTCAGATTAAACCTATTTTTAAGACAACGTTTTAAAATTTTCCCATTGGACAATTTCATACATGTGTAGAGAAACCCTCTTCTTCATCTCACAGATACTTACATACACTCTTGGAAAGTGCTGAAGTCATCAACCTGAGTGCCAAAGACAAGGTAGGCCAGCTGGGCATATGCCAAGAAGATGATGACGAACATGATGGTGAAGCCGAGGAGGTCTTTGGCGCATCTAGACATGGTTGTGGAGAGCTGGCTCATGGTTCTATTAAAATTGATGAACTTGAAGAGCTGCAAAGGGGGCAAGGTCAGCAGATGAGCGGTTGACACAATGTGGCCCACATATGCAATGGAATTCCTCTGCCAGAAGAGGGAGTGGGGTAGGCTGCGTGCTATGACAAAGGACTAAGTGAAATACGCCAGATGCAAAGCCTCAAATAGAGCATGACTCCATTTGTTTGAGGCACCCTGAAGAGTCAATGTCACCAGGACAGGAAACACAATAGAAAATGATGAGTCAGAATACAGCATTCCCATTGGGATCTCACACACACACACACAAAATGTTTGGCAAGGTGCAGCAGGGACAGATACTACATTACACCAGGTGTTTCATGCTTCTGAAGTGTGCATGTGAACCAGTGAACGTGGATCTGTGCAACTTACACTTACCACAGTGAAGAAAAGTAAGAAATGATTTACTTTTATTTCCTGCCTCTTTCAAGTCTAGGAATGTCTACCTTGTCATTCAAAAGCATTTGTTGAGTACGCAGATCATGCTAGGTAGTTACTGTCCCCAGAACTGGGAATGCAATAGGTAAGGTATCGGTTGTGTTTCTACCTCACGCTAGGTACCCTCCTCAATGGTGAGTTAAGCAAAGCTTCTGCTCCCATTGTGTTTATATTGTATATCACAGTTATAATATGGTAAAAATGCATTCAAATGTGCCTGATTTAAAAAAATATGTAATTGTGGTCATCTGTATATGCTCAGCCCAGGGAGTGGCACTTTTAGAAGGTGTGGCCCTGTTGGAGTAGGTGTGTCACTGTGGGTGTGAGCTATAAGACCCTCATCCTAGCTGCATGGAAGTCAGAATTCTGATAACAGCCTTCAGATGAAGATGTAGAACTCTCCTACACCATGCCTGCCCGGATGCTGCCATTGATGATAATGGACTGAAACTCTGAACCTGTAAGGCAGTCCCAATTAAATGTTGTACTTATAAGAGTTGCCTCAGTCATGGTGTCTATTCATAGCAGTAAAAGTCTAACTAAGACAGTAATAATGCTCCCAAGAGGATTAAACTAAAATGGGAGTGAGGGAGAGCACTAGCAAAAAATAAAGTCAGAAAATACCTTTTGTGCATCTCCTTCAAGTACTGAGCACCACTATGCAAGGGTAACTATGGGAAATTGCCTTGAATCTTCAGTGACTTTAATCCTGGTATTTTTATCCCCAGACACCAGCCAGACTGAGAGCCAGCCTAGGCTGCCGGAAAAGCCCACTGAGCACGTGGACAAGGACCTAAGTGCAGCATCTAAGACCGTAGTTGACAGCTTAGGTGTCAGGACAAGGTATGCAGACCAAGGTAGAAGGCTGTGTGCAGAGCGCACGGGAGAATCAGGCACGGGTCCTGCCTGGAATAACCCAGGGGTCATGCTTTGGGAGGCAAAGCAATAAAAGAACAGCTATACCTTGTGCTACACATTAAGAGAGAATCCTCTAGAATCTCACTGTTTAATTTCTATACTGTTACGATCAATATTACTTAATTATTCTTTAGAGCTGGAACGGAACCCGGTGCCTCACAGGTACCAGACAAGGCCTCTGCCGCTGCGCGACTCCACCAACTCCAGCTCCTACTAACTTTATGATAAAGTTTGGTGTTGGTGATGGACTCTCTTGAACAAGCAATACGTGAATAGGAATGTGAAGAATGTAATGTAGGTCCATGCTTTCGGGGGACTTCCACTGATAATAACTCAGGAACGCACAGAGGCCATTGGGCAGGGGCCTTCTCTGAAAGCTGCCTGTGAGAGCTTGCTGTGGAGGCTAATACAGTCGCCATTAGCAACACAAAGAATGTGGCTGTTGGGGTGGAGGAAGTGAAGTTTTAGTTATGCTAAACTTCATTTAAATGTACAGGGAACACGGGAACACGAAAGCAGGAGCTCGCGATGTTTGCCCAGAACAACCACAGAATCTGAGTTGGGAGCTGCATGAAAATGACTGAGGTTTTCTTAATCTCCAGAATTCGGGATCACTGTCCCAAGATGCCCGGGGGTCTACAAAAGGAAGGTGTGGGAGAGAAACTGCTCAGATGAGCTTCTGAGGCCGCCATGGCGGGCGGGGCGGGGCTTCCTCTGGCCTCCCAGGAAGAGGCAGTCCTTTTATTAAGTGCGTCTCTCTTTTGCAGCCTGACGCTTTTCTGAGTTCCTTTCCCATACACGCTAACCCACATCACATGAGATGCTGACCTCTAGGGTACCCCAGGGCCCCGGATCCGTAGGACACTTTACTACATGTTTTAAACAAAATTCACAGGATCAGATCTGACAAGAATTCCGAAGGCAAGTCGTTTCACCCATAGTAACAGGGAGGTTCACAGAAGCCCCCATCTACATGACTGTAAACTATACAGCAACCTCATGTAGCCATTTCAGTCAACCTAAAAAGGCAAATATATGTCTTCCAACGATCTGTGTGATAATGATAATAATAATAATAATGCGTGTGTGTGTATATATATATATGAAGAATGTGACATAAATTACCTTAATCCAGACCAAAAATACCATGACAGCAGCTATATTGTTGAACTGTATTTGCCAGTATGCCACGTGCTCAAAGTTGGGGAAAGAATTTTGATCTTCCAGAAACTGTCGCAGCCCCTCTGCATTTGACGTTCGGTAAATGTTAATCACCATAGCTACTATGGATAACTGGAAGACATAAGAGTTATATTTATCACATCACTTTAGAAATAGATAATATACCTTAAAATGCCCATTTTTTCTACTGGTGGATTGATTAGAGGACTGGCCATATTACTCGGCCAACAGCAGCCATCAGCCCTCAGCTCCAAATGTGCAAATGACTTTCAGCCTATATTTCCTTAGGAACAGCAATCAGGTATGCAGGCGTATGTATACACAGATTATACAGAGGAGAATACACAAAACCAAGCTCAAATTCAAAACGGACAGCCTTCTGCCGATCTGCCAATCACAACTGAAGAGCCAGACTCTCTTGTTTTTCATGCAGGAAAGACTTTCCATTGAGCGGCACTAAGGTTAACCTGAACACTGAACACCCTCCTGCTGGAGCGCAGATCCTCCTGTCTCTCTGGATGCTCTAAGTTGTCTTGTGCTGAGACTGGGCTGAAAGGGGTGAGTCAGCAAATCCAACAATAATCTTTTATCCAAATCCCAGGCACTTTATCATTCAGTCAAGACCTTTTAAATACAAAAGCAAACAAAAACCCCAAAATACCACCAGCAAAAACCAGCATATCACATCAACTTTCCTTGTCTTCTTCCAAAATCAGGTTTGAGAAGGAAAAGAGAGTTTTTGAGAATATGTATGTTGTTAAATCACTCCTAATTTTTCTTTGTAATTCTTATTTTATCTACAAAAGACCTTTCTCCCCCAAACCAGAACACAACTTTAGGAGGGCAGAGGGTTGGGCTGTCCTGTGTGTCCAGGCGTCTCTAAGGCCTGGAGCATAGCCAGGTGCCTGGTAGGGCAGCTTTGTTGAATACATGACTTATTTTCACCAGGGACGCTAAGCCATCAACATTATTTAAATTAAGACTTCTAAAATATTTTTTTTCAGTAACTCTAAAATTTAACTGGCTAGGACAAGCTGGCTGACCCAAGCCTGGAGGCTTCAGGGTAGTTGCTGGAGAAACAAAACAGGAAAACACAGGGAACAACTGCAAAGGGATTTTGAGATGCTGGGCTCTAGGTGAACTTAAATTTCAGCTGGATAAAACAAAAGCCCTCTTCAAACTTCAAAAAAAAAAAAAGGGTTTGCCAACACAGGGGAGCAGGGCGGCAGGCAGAAGGGATGGCCTTCCTTCTCTTTAGGCAGCAAGTGCTTCAAGGGAGACACAGGATGATCTTGAGTCCCGGTGGCACTAAGGTTAATCTAAAGTTGCCAGTTACAGAGAACAAGTCTTCAAAAGGGATGCTGGCAAACCCCTGTGGCTGTGGCCAAGAGACCACCCTCAGCTCTATACCAGCAACCAGTAGCCTGGGATCTGCAAAGTAGACAAAGTTCATTGGTGTATGAGGGGAAAACTTAACAGTGCCTGTGTGTGTGTGTGTGTGTGTGTGTGTGTGTGTGTGTGTGTCTGTGTGTGCATGTGTCTCTGCATATGCGTGTATGTGTGCCTGACTGTTAGAAAGCATATTAATGTTTGAACAGACAATAAGCAAATGTGTCTCATATGAAATACGAACATAATGCTATGTACACTTTTCTCGATAGATTTTAAAAATATTTTTGTACATGCAGTACACATGTTTACAGCTTATGCAGTAAGTAGAAATACACTCAAATGTTAAAAACTAGAATTTTACTAATTTGTATCTTTTTTAATCTATGCAGGTCATTGCTTTTATAGCTATACCAGTTATACCTACACATGCATCACAAATGATGAATCCATTCAATAAATTAGAGTACACACTTAACCTATTCACTGATCAGCATTCAAGATTAAAAGTGCTCAATGCTGACTAGTTTTGATAACATGGACATTATTTGGTGAAGGAACACCTGTAATTAATTGGCATATAGCACTTACTTTTTGACTTATATATGATTATATATAATTATTTGGTGAAGGAATATATGTAATTACTTGGCATGTAGCACTTACTTTTTGACATAAATATATATATATAATATATATATAAAAGTAAATTTAATTACTCCTTTGTGTGACTAAGTCAGAGCTTAGTAAAAACACCCAAAATATAAACAAGTAAGTTCATACAAAATGGGGGGGGGAAGTATAACACAAAAGTTAATATAAAAGAAAATTTTAGATTTTCTGCTGGAAAAATCAAGATCTCCAACACTGATATATATATATGTGTGTGTGTGTATAGGCAGCAAATGCTTCAAAGGAGACACAGGATGATCTTGATTGAGTCCTGGTGGCACTAAGGTTAATCTAAAGTTGCCAGTTACAGAGAACAAGTCTTCAAAAGGGATGCTGGCAAACCCCTGTGGCTGTGGCCAAGTATATATATATATATATGTATATGTATATGTATGTGTATGTGTATGTGTATGTGTATGTGTATGTGTATGTGTATGTGTATGTATATGTATATGTATATATATCAAAAAAGTAGCTTTGCACCTTAGAGTTCCAAACATTGTTACCCATAATAATTTTAATGTATGTGGTGTGTTCTCTGCCATCTCTGACTACAGAAAGACTCTGAAAAATAATTGCCACAATCGGCTCTCTTGCTTGCCTTAGTACTGATTGTCTTTGTAACGTTGCTTGGTATTAATACTTTAGTACTGAGTGGCTCAAGTAGTTGATTTGTATGAACTGTGTGATGTTACAAGAACACAGCAAGGGTGGGAGGCACCAGCATCCGGTGGGTTGCAGACTGAACACATTCTGAGGGGGCTTTTATGCCCAATGGAAGCAGTTTCTGAAGTGCATGCGTGCCTGCCTCAGTTAGGGGCAAAGCCATGAGAGCGTGAGTGTAAAGCTAACAAGTGTTCTTCCATGAGAAGCACTGCAAATGTGCAAAGCGCACATTGGGCTCGACGGTCGAAGCCATTTTACCACCATTATTATCACTACTGCTAATGCCAGTGCTGCCATGTGGTGTGTGCTCTCACGGTTCCACCGCATGTCTTAAGTACTTGTTCTTTACACACAAATAACATGTTCTGTAACACTTGTGGAGAGACTTTGGTAAATGTTTCACAAATGCCAAGTAATTTTTGAATTTGGAACAAGGAAAAGAACACTATCAGGAAGAGGCTGAGAGGAGAGAGAAAGCTGATTGGCGAGTGCAGTTCTCTCAGGAGTCCAGAGAGTCGCCAGGAATGCAGGGACAGCGGGACACAGGGACATGCGAGGCGCGGAGCACAGCTATGCAAAAAGAATGCTTACACACACGACAATTAGGCACACTGTCATGAACCTAAAGACACAAGAAGACAGAAAAGCTACTGAAGAAGGTCAAGCTTATAAAATTCACGTTAACACCAAGGACTCTGAGAAGAAGCCATGGGTAAGACTTATGGATACGGTTTAAATTTTGTTCCCTCTGGACTGTGTGATATAGGAGATCTAAACTATAAGAGGTTTTCTGTATTTTACAAAAATTTCCAGGCTGTTTATTCCTGTCATAATTTGACACATAAAATATAAAATAATTTTCATTGGCAGAAAAAAAAAAAACCCGTATTTCATTCTACAAATCACATATGCCACACTAAACATAGAAATTTTGGTGGTTTTATTACTTAATTACTATCTTGCTACAAACATAAAGATGAAAATAAAATAAGTAAATAGCAAAAATAAAGTACTTAAAGTAAATTTAATTACTCCTTTGTGTGACTAAGTCAGAGTCAGTAAAAACACCCAAAATACAAACAGATAGGTTCATACAAAATGAGGGGGGAAAGGTGTAACACAAAAGTTACTATAAAAGAAAATTTTAGATTATCTACTGGAAATATCAAGAGCTCCAACATTTAGATTGAAGACTACAAATTAACAGGCTCTTAGAATCAGAAAGGGAACGAGGGAGAAAGCAGAGACATTGGCGTTTTTCTCCAACCTACCACAACAATCACAACATCCAGACAATTCCAGAAACTCCTGAAATAGTTCAGTCTGTGAATCCGAATTTCCAATATCTCTTCCACCACATAGTAAAGGATAAAGAAACAAAAGATAATCTCACAGGCCGCCAGGAAGAAATCAAACGCTGTGACATAGCGGATCAGCTTCACAGGCTGAAACCGCCAAGAGGGCACCACGCCACCCGTTGCTGGGAACTCAACCAGTAACCTGCATTGCAGAAAGAAAAATTACATGAACAGTGTAAGACAGAATCAAGGAAGGAAGTATGTCTGTCCAGTCCCTGGACTACGAGGTGAAAACCACTACCTCAGGTTACCACAAGCTGATTAAGAAGTCATTTTAATCCTGACCACAAGTTCCATTGATGTCACAGGAGCATGTGCTTAGGAGCCAGACTTCTAGGCTTCCGATCCTGAAGGTCTTCCTCCACCCACTGCCCCTTCCTTTCGCTTTCCTGGTCTTCAAACTGCTTAAACTAAGACTGTGTGTGTGTGTGTGTGTGTGTGTGTGTGTGTGTGTGTTGTACGTGTGTGTGCAAGTGTGCATGCATGTCACTGTGTGTATGTGTTTGCATATCTGTATGTGTATTTAACAAACCATCAACAAACCAGTAAGTTTTGTTGGTTTTTCAAACCAACATCTACAAGCCAGTCTTTGTAATTCCTCCATTAAATGCAAGCCATTCTGCTAGACACGGGAAGGAACTGAAGAGATACAGTGAGCCCACTGGAGCGTCCAGGGTCCAGGTGAGAGCAGAGCATCCATTCAGTAACTAAGCGGGCTGCAGAACAGCTCACTTACTCAGTAACTAAGTAACAGCTAATTAGCTCTTCAGTTTGCTACTTTCCTCCTCTTCCCAAAGGTATTCAAATTCACCTGCTGTCAGAAGCAGGACTGTCTATGGTTTATATTCACACAGTTCCCACCGGTTTTTACTGCATTCCTAACTGAAATGGGGACTCTTCTTGTCAAACTCCACTGTGCAGGTGTCACACTGAGAAAGTCCACTGTTTCAATAATGAACACTACCTTCTGCATAACTGCAGCGAGAGTCGCTAACTCTGTAGCTTCAAAAGCCCTCAGTTGTGCGTCTGGTATTGTAATGTTCTTCATTACAGGACAGTGGTCAAACGAGAACCCAAGCCTCTCAGACACATCTAGCAATGACCAAGTCAAAGCCAGGACTCTGGAAGATGGGAATTCCTCTTCATCAGTTTGCTATCTGATGGCAAGCAGCAGCAGCAGCAGCAGCAGCAGCAGCAGCAGCAGTAGCTGCAGCCAGAAGGGTTCTGAAAGCACTGGACCCATTTCAGCCTTCATGAAACAAGAGGTGAGCAAGCGGCCCCTGTGTGTCAGAGCATCTCTGTCCTGCCAAGGTTCTGCACTTGGGAACCTCTCTGGGAAGCTTAGAAAGAAGTGGGGCAATTGCTCTGACAGTGCCATCTTTGAATGCTAGGGAGAAGATGAAAAAAATTAAAAAAAACACTGGAAACATCCTGCAATTAAACATTTTCTAGACTGCCAGAGTGCTGCCTGCTGTATTGGCTGGTTTTGTGTGTCAACTTGACACAAGCTGGAGTTATCATAGAGAAAGGAGCCTCACTTGAGGAAATACTTCCATGAAATCCATCTGTAAGGAATTCTCTCAATTAGTGATCAAGCGGGGAGGGGCCTTGTGGGTGGTGCCATCCTGGGCTGATAGTCTTGGGTTCTATAAGAAAGCAAGCTGAGCAAGCCAAGGGAAGCAAGCCTGCAAGTAACATCCCTCCATGGCCTCTGCATCAGCTCCTGCCTCCAAGTTCCTGCCCTGGGTGAGTTCCAGTCCTGACTTCCTTTGGTGATGAACAGCAGTGTGGAAGTGTAAGCTGAATAAACCCTTTCTTCCCAAATTTGCTTCTTGGTCATGATGTTTTGTGCAGGAATAGAAACTCTGACCAAGACACCTACCTATTAGACCCCTCTGCTAATCACCGCTGGGATCGTTACGGAAAGTTTAATGGCAGTTGCAATAATTTCTCACTCATTTCTAATGAGATCCACTTGTTTTTAATGTGAAAATTATTACAAAATACTAATGTTATGAGAATGTGTCCTTACTGTCTGAGGGAATGTATGTGCAGAGCCCCGTGTGAGTGGCCTTGCGTGGTGCTGTTGTGGTATCTAGGGTTAACAACAACTAACTCTCACCTTGCTCAAGTCTTTTATTTTAAACAGCACTAAGTATTTATAATATACATGTTCTATTTCTTTTGTTTTTCATTGTTGAATGTAGACTTTTCGAGTGCTTTTGTTTATTTTTCCTACAAAACCAAACAGACCGAAATAGTCAATGGTGCCCCTATGTCCAAGAGCAGTGTGCTGAATGCATGAGACACACCGGAAGAATCTCTGCCCACAGTTTCCAACACTGGCCCTTGCAGCAACGTCACAATCTATGGGGCAAACCTGGTGTGACGTTTACAAGTCTTACCCAAGGAAGTGGGGACACTCAGGGTGAGGAGCCAAGGTTTGGTAGCCAGCAACT
This sequence comes from Apodemus sylvaticus, assembly GCF_947179515.1. Taxonomy (NCBI): domain Eukaryota; kingdom Metazoa; phylum Chordata; class Mammalia; order Rodentia; family Muridae; genus Apodemus; species Apodemus sylvaticus. The sequence goes on from NC_067482.1 coordinate 5,480,771, forward strand.
TGGTGATAGAGGAAGACCATCCTTAAAGCGGCTGAAGATAATAGTTAACAACAGGCCAACCAAGGACGAAAACATCCTGCATTCCTTTTACCTGACAGGTCCTAGGAATGGGATAAGCTTGACCAGAGTTAAGGTTCTTTCCTGAGTCCTAACATGATGGGTTCTTACATCCCTCCTCCAAATATCCTCCGGCCCCCAGGCCTGCAGCTCCCACCCTCCCTTGGTCTCAGCCCTGATTCTTGGTCCCTCCTTAAGTTGCCTGCAAGAAGAGTTTTCCTAGTCCATCTCCAGAAATGGATGTGCAGAAAACACCCAGAGACAGGAGAGCGGCGAGCCCGTCATACACACCTGACCACACAGAACAAGTTAATGTTTGCGTTATACACGGAGAAGTCAAGGAAAGTCGCCCGCGTGCCCCGATCCAGCCAGAAGTTCCTCCTGAGGCCAGCAAGCTGGGCGGCTGTCTCCTCCCTGGTTCTGGAGAGATCCAGGTAGTAACCTGCTCCGCTGTAAGACGCAATGATTCCCCAGTGACTGCTCCCGTTGAGGTCCTTCTCACTTGTGTAGATCCACCTAATTAAAATATAAAAACAGCAGGTAAAACTCATGAAAGGCTGGTCAGAACCAGGAAGACTGGGGCCTGCGGGATAAAGTATATGCCAAAATGCTGTGCTTAGCCGGAAGGTGGTGGCACTCGCCCTTAATCCCAGCACTTGGAAGGAAGAGGCAGGCGGATTTCTGAGTTCGAGGCCAGCCTGGTCTACAGAGTGAGTTCCAGGACAGCCAGGGCTACACAGAGAAACCCTGTCTCGAAAAAAACAAAACAAAACAAAAAACAAACAAACAAACAAAATGCTGTGCTTGGAATAGTATTTCACGTTTATTTTCTTAGTGAATCCTCACAGTCAGTGGCCTCTGTGTGGTAACAAGGGCCCTGAGGCTTAGTAAGTTTGATTTATGCCCAATATGGTTGAGCTTGAGTCTAGAACCCAGGCTAGATCTGTTCACAGAGCCTATGCCAACATGTGCCCCACCATGCCCTGTCTGGTGACTGATGACTGGTCACCAGACTGGTTTTCCTTTCAAAGCTCTAAGAGGAACTATCTGCTCAGTCACTCACTGCCCCCCTTGTTTCCTATGACGCAAGATGACCCCTGACTTAGAGGTGTTTGGTAATGGGGGAATGAGATGTATTTATGAACAGGGTCTGACACAGAGTAGCTGTGCCACTGTCTCTTATCGATGACGTGATATAAAGTAACATTCCAAAGAGGAAGTTGTGAATCTGTATGCCAGCAGTCACATGATAAACATGAGCGAAACAGATTGTCAACAGAGTGAGAGGGTTCGGTTTTTTTAAGAAAAAATTACTTATGTGTATGTGCTTGCATGCATGTGTATAAGAGTTCATGTGTGTCACATGCATATGGGAGCCACAGGGGCCTAGAGAAGACATCAGATCATCCCCTGGCCCTGGAGTTACAGGTGCTTGTGAGCTACCGGATGGGAAAATGGGACCCAAGCCAGTGTCCTCTATGAGAACAGTGAGTGCTCTTAACCACTGCACCGTCTCTTCAGCACCCCTAAATCTGCAATTTAAACAATTACACCTGGAACCAAAAGTAGTTGTAAGAACTACTAAAACGATTTTAAGGACAATCTTATCTGTCCTTTAAAATTAATACCGAATAATAAAACCTCTAGAAGCTTTTTCTTGGGCTATAGCGTGAACAATTCAGTCTTTTGAAACAGGCATGGAGACAAAAAGGTGAATACAAGTTCAGGGACAACAAGGAGCAAAGGTCAGCTTGGCCCAGGCCTGCTGGGGGCATCTTTTGGATAAAGTTGTCTGAGAATGAATAAATGAGAAGTGACTCCAGTCACTGGGCAAACGTCACAGATATGCACACATACGTCACAAACACGCACATATATGTCACAGATATGCCCTGAGCATATGTCACAGAGCCTGCTATTCAGTTGTTTGAGAACGGATGAACAAAAAGTGAACACTACGGGCATACGTCACAGAGACGCAAGCATACGTCACAGATACGCACGCAGTTCCGTTCCGCGGTCCAAACGGAGCCCTGTCCTCACTGCTGGCGGAGTAGACATCATAGCACTCTTTAATTTCATCTCTCAGGTCCTGAGGGATGGAGCAGGATCCGTTTCTGACTCGGAGTTGGCGTAGACGCGGCACTCCTAGCAGCAGGTTCTCATAGAAAATAAAGCTTCGGTTGTCCGCTTGCGTATGGTTGCTGGCCGGTGCTTTCCAGTACAGCCCATCCAGGAAGGAGCCTTCTGTGAACTGCAAGGAAAGATTCCGAACTCAGGCTGGCTGGCTTCTACCTGGATCATATGAGCAAGCCGAAGCACTAAGGCTGACCATGTTGTCAGAAAGACTTGAGTTTGTATCTTGCTGTTCTTTGCTAGGTGCGGGGCCTTGTATACGATTTCCTAAGCTGGGTTCCCAACATTTGGAAAATTCATCCTTTGTGTGGTCAGCACCTGACACAATCAATACAGTCTGATTCCTGTGCCGGGACTCTCAACTGAGATGGTTGTGTCTTATAAATAAATAAAAACCATTGACTTCACTTTCCCTTAGAAACAAGCATTGCACATAACCAGAACTACGGAGTGGAAAGCTAAGATCGCCGATTAATTGCCTTTTGTACGGGATCTTTTTTGTACCTGGATTCTTTTGCTACATGTGGAGTCCTTTGGCCCCACCCCTCCTCTTTGCCTCTTGGCATATATCAACTGGGATGGTATATGTGAGACGTTCCATGTTTGTACAAAAGGCTCTTCCTCTCGGGAGACCCGATGTAACCATTTCTCCAGGTAATACTAGGGTATCCACAGGGACCCGCCCGCCACACAGAGCTAGGGAAAGGTCAGGATGGGCAACTGTGGGTTTTAATGACAAGCGTCACTTATCAAAAGCTGCAGTGGCTCAGTAGTCTGCTTGGAATCAAGAGCTCTGCCCTCGGGGGTTTTAGTAACCCGCAGTGCAGGAAGTACTGCACATCATTTCTCTCGGGAGAAACAAGAGCTTCTTTTAACATTTCCTCTCCAGCCTTCCTAGATTCTGAGCACCATGTCATGTGGTCAGTAAGGTGTGACAGTTAGCTACTCTAGAGGATTTACAGCACTTTATTAAAAATAACTAAAATCCACCTGCCATTTAGCGCTGGCTTATCACGGCCTCAATGTCACTGCTCACTGCTTACAGTCTGCTAGTTGGAGAAGAATGGAGAAGAGGCTGGGCTGAATTTTATAGTAGCAGACCTTTGAAATAACGTGTCCATGTCTTATTAGGTAGTTCTGGGGGAGGTGGGGAATGCCACTGCCAACAAAGACACAAACCACAAAAACTAAAGCCGTGTATGACACCCAAATTTCTTGGGACTTGGGTCAAAGGACACTTCTCAGTCAACATTTGCACTCACAGATGACTTAGAGAACAGTAAGCTATGAAGAAGCACCTGTCATACAGAAAAACAGAAAAAAAAATTCCAGGTCTTTTCTTCTCTAGCCATGTGACCACATACACCCTGAATCTCACTTGCACTGTTTATAAACCGGGGCCCTTGGCATTAGTATCCACTAGATAAGATCATTATAGGAATTAAATAAAGGTGTAAAATATTCTGGGGCTGGAGAGATGGCTCAGTGGTTAAGAGCACTGACTGCTCTTCCAGAGGACCTGAGTTCAGTTCCCAGCAACCACATGGCAGCTCAGAGCCATCTGTAATTCCCATTACAGATGCCCTCTTCTGGTGCATATGAAGATAGCTACAGTGTACTTACATATAATAATAAATCTTTAGGCCAAAGTGAGCGGGGCCAACCCAGAGCGAGCAGAAGTCCTGAATTCAAATTCCCAGCAACCACATGATGGCTCACAACCATCAGTACAGCTACAGTGTACTCATAAACATAAAATAGATTAAAATAAATAAGTCTTTAAAAAAATTTAGTTCTGCACAAAGTACTTTCAGTATTCTCCATGAATATTGAAAGGACCAGGGTTTTAATATAACTTAATAAAACTCACAACTCCTGAAGATACTTATGGGTTGAACTTACGATACCAAATCAACAATTTTCAGAGACAAGGACATAGTTCTTCTAGTCATTCGTAAATACCTTCCAAAAGTCCTCCATGGAAGAAAGAGTTTTAAAGTTGGTCTTCTCTGTCTTAGCCACTGGGGTGTCTATGAACAGCTGTGACAATGTCCGAGTGTAGTAGTACACATTGGAGCTCATCATGCCGTAGGTCACTGGAACACAGAACGTATCGAGTGAGCACGGAGACGGGACGAGCACACACAGCTGCAGAGTTCACAGCCTCCATGAAGGGACCGTGCCTGGGAGGAGGACATTTTAGGTAATGTCACATAGGGTCAGCTCTCCCCTCCCTCCTCCCACCAATATTGTAGGTTACCCCATCTCTGTTTATATAATAAATGTGTAGCAAGGTGGCTCAATAAAAAGGCACTTATCACTTGTCATTCCTGGCAACCTGAGTCTGATCCCTGTGTAAAGAAGAGAAGAGAAAAGGGGTTTACAACCCTGTAGGAAGGACAACAATATCAACCAACCAGATGCCCCCCCAGAGCTCCCAGGGACTAAACCAACAGCCAAGGGGTACACATGAGTCCGGCTATACATGTAGCAGAGGACAGCCTTGTCAGGCATCAAAGGGAGGAGAAGTCCTTGGTCCTATGAAGGTTCGATAGATGCCCCAGTGTAGGGGTATCGAGGGCGGGGAGGCGGGAGTGGGTAGGTGGGTGGAGGAACACCCTCATAGAAGCAGGGGGAGGGGAAAAACACGGTAAGGGGATAACACTTGAAATGTGAATGAATTAAAAAATAAAAAAAGAAGAGAAAACTGATTCCCAAAGGTTGACCTTTGACCTCCATATCACACATGGCTTCTGTGTACACATCGTATATAATTTTTGAGAATTAAAAATTTCAGCACTTCAGTAAATAATGTTTTATGCTGGGATTCTTAGGGCCATGGGTGTAACACACTGTAATTAATATAATTTTCTAGAAACAAAAAAAAGAATTTAAGAAGGCGTTTGGTTTTTGTATCTTTTGACCGCAGTGATGAACACAGATGGTGATTTCTTGATTCTGTAATTACACCTTGTCTTAAACTAGTTCTGCTCAAACGATTGGCCAGCTTGTGTCTCTCTTACTCTTCTGTTCTCACGCAACATCAAATTAAGATGGTTAAAGAGGAAACTCGGGCGGTGATGACCCAACCTGAGTGTGTTTGAGAGTTCCTCTCAAGCAATCGCGTAAGCAAGAAATTAACATAAGCCCACAATTTGTGTAATTGAGCAGAGAGAGAGTACACTAAATAATTCCAGTTTCTTTGAATAATAACTGCCTGTCCTATGATCTAATGTGTTTAGAATAAAAACAGTTTTGTTCAGACAGTACCTGACCTGATTTTCCACTACAGCACTGGATTGATCCTAGTTCAGAGTTTGGGATTCTAATCCATTTAATAGGCCAATTATTGGACATGAGTATAAAGAAGTGACCTCTCCCTCCGAAGGAGAAACTTGTAGGTCCTCAGAGTGTGCTGCCAGCACACCTCACCTCCCACAGAGGGAGCATGCGGCTGGAATGCCCTGGGCAGGGATGCCTGAGAATCCTGTCAGTGCAGGGGACAGAGGTGACACAGAGCGAGCATGAAGAATACTTACAGTTGAATAAACAGCTCATTAATTACTTTCAATTAGTGTGAAATCAGAATGTACTTGTGGGTACTGGTTAATATAGAACATTTTTGAGTGTTTTACCTATAAGGGGGTTGCTACTGGAAATTATTTGTTGATAGGTTAAAAGTAGAGACTTCTAAGCATGGTATAGACACCAGGGTGCCTCTTTGTCTTAAATTTTCTTTGCTGCTGAAATTCTCTGAGATCAGTATCCCCATTCTCAGCTTTGCTCACTGGGAAATGAAATTCTATTGTGTTGCGCCCCCTGCTGGACACCAGGAAATGATACTTCCAGCACTGCGGGACAATGATGGGCCACCATGAACTATTTCTGAACCATGTAGGGATAAGACTGACCCAGTTATCTGGGAGTGTCATTCTACATACTCCCAAAGCAGCAAGGGTGAGAGGATGTGTCAGCTGCAGCTCAACCTCTGACAGTCTGGGTGAGAAACTCAGCCAGCTCCATGCGGACCAGCTGCCCTGGGCTCCCAACAGAGGGTGCTGGAGCCGCGGGGATGGTGAATAGCTTGAACTTTGAAAATAAGCTTAATAATGCTGCAAGTTTCTTCTGGAGCCAATGCCAAGAGCTGAGTGTAAAGGAAGACTTTTGCACAGTGCTAACTGGAGTGGAAACAGTTACACTCCTTTCAGTCACTTTCTGTTACTGTGTTTCCATGAGGACAAAGCAACCTCAGGAAAGGATTTATTTCATGTTTCAGTTTTCAGTCCATCATGGAGGGAACCTAAGACAGGAGCTTGAAGGCTGGAAGTTAAGCCTAGACTATAGAGGACGCTGCTTACTGGTGTGCTCCCTCTGACTAGTTCAGGAACTGCCGGGTTTGCAGCCAAGGTCCTGTCAGTGTTTCCTCTTAAAGAAATTATGATCTATAAAGTAAAAACTTTAGCTTGTCGTTATAGTGAAAGATAAGAAAGAAAAACCCCACAGACTTTCTGAAACAAGAAAATGCAACAGGTTATGTAACTTCGGTAAGGCTTCGTAAGCTCTCAGTCTTCAGTTTAGTTCTTTGGCCTCATTCCCATAAAGTCCATCTGAAAACTCGTTTTTCTTCAGATCAAAGAGGATCTGATTCAGATGATTTGGAAAAAGTATCAACTTTTCTTTTTTAATTGTCTTGGAAATTCTGATGCTTAGTCCAGATAATTTGTCAAATTCTGGGCTTTCTTTGCATTAGAAATATGTTTGCATATGTGGTGTTTGAAAACGCTGACATATCCTAATGGGCATGTTAATGTTAAAACCAGTGTGGTTTGATATTTAAGCGCCATTTCCGTGCTGGGAACAATGCCAACCTCAGTGTTCTGTGCTCCAGCAGCTCAGATCATGAAAGCCTGAAACAGCTCGCCTCTTGTTGCCTGAATTTCAACGCAATGTGCACGTTACATCCAGTTTTGGCATTTCTGTCTTAGAAAGCACTTCTTTAAAAATGGCATACCATATATGTAAGGGATGTAATAGGCTGAGCTCGTCGTAGTAGAAGGGTGGGCTGCCAGGGCTGGGGAGTGGGACGTGTTCGTCAGAAGGCACAGCAAAGCACCAAGTCAGCAGAATGCAGTGACAGAAGAGCTGAGGACCAGGGGGAAGGGAAGGGGACCAAGGGCAAAGGCCGGCGGCAGCCAGGAAGGGAAACCGATCCCGAGATGACAGGAATGTGCTAAAGTCGGAGTGCTTAACTCCTGTAGGCTAGAACACAAAGTGTGATGCTTTGTATATGCTTGGACCAGAAGTGAGTGGGTGTGTCACTGTGGGCGTGGGCTTTAGCACCCTTTTAAGACCGCTATCCTAGCTGCCCGGAAGCCAGCATTCTGCTAGCAGCCTTCAGATGAAGACTTAGAGCTTCCAGCTCCTCCTGCACCATGGCTGCCTGGGCTCTGCCGTGCTCCAGCCTTGATGATAATGCACTGAACCTCTGAACCTGTAAGCCAGCCCCAATTAAACGTTGTTCTTATAAGGGTTGCCCTGGTCATGGTGTCTGTTCACAGCAGTAAAGCCCTAACTAAGACACAAATGAATCAGATGTTCATGCAGATGTAACCTAAGTTCTATCTCAAAGAAGTTGCTTCCTGAATAAGGCTTCTTTCAAAAGAAAAAAAAATAAACCAATGTCATTTTAAAGCTTGTTTGTAGTTACTTACTTTAAATTCCTAGGTCATCTCTGTTTGCATGATATGCTTTGTTGCCTGAGATTGTTATGTCTTATAGCTGCAGTAAGACCACTATCTTCATAGTAGGTATTAAATTAAGTATTTAATAGTTTGGCACATCTCCCAAGCACCAAAATTACGTGATAGGTTCTTAAACCATGAATCTTATATTATGGGAGTTCTCACATGTAAATTACACTCAAGAATATTTTCATTTTTATTTATTTTTTTAAATCTACTAGCTTGTTATAAGGCATAGAAATAAGGAAAATGGATGAAGATACACACAAGGGAAGGTCCTATACAAGTGACAGAAAATTGGTAAGAAAAACTCAAACAATGACCTTTTTCACATAACATTTTAGCTTAAAAAAAAAACCTTTCATTTTGTATTTAAGTTTCTAGTTAGCAAGAAAGTCTCAAAGGGTATAAACAGAGAGCTGGGGAGGACCCGCGTTCAGATCTGGGGCCTTCTGGCCAGCCAAGGTACCTGGCAAGCTGCATGTGCAGTCAGAGGCCTGTCTCAAAAACTAAGGGCGATGTAACGGAGGAAGATATGCATCTACACACTCATGTGCACACACACCTACACACATGTGCACCTTCACACCTACACACAGGTGCACATGCACCTAAACATACATGGACATGCCTACACATACAGGTGCACAAGCACCTATACACTCATGTGCCACACCTACACACAAGTGCACACACCTGAACATACCTACACACATAGGTGCACAAGCTCTTACACACATACCTACACACACAGGTGCACACACCTACACTCATGTAACTCATGTAAAAGCGGAAAGAGAAATGACTTTACAAAGTTGCCCCCTGACCTCCACAGGAGCATGGTACTCATATGCACAAGCACACACACACAGACACACACACACAAAGACAACACACAGACACACACACACAAAGACACACAGACACACACACACAAAGACACACAGACACACACACATATTTTAAAAACACATATTTAAAAACACATATTTAAAAACACACATATTTTAAAAACCCATGCTTCGGCATGCTTTGGCTGAGCATAGATGAGCCTGTGACTTTTTTGGGCTTGTAAAAGCTTCCTGAGACTGGTTCTGGGCTACGGCTTTCCTCCCCTCACTCAGCAGAGAAAGCACTCACACACCAAAGAGAGAGGGAACAAAACTCGGGTCAGCCGGCTTTCCCTTAAAGCCTAGTTTCTTCCAAATCACACATTGAAGGACGCAAACTGTCAGTATCCGAAAGGGGCCTTTGGAAGACAGAAGCCAACACAAGCAGTGTGAGTGGTTACACACGGAGGTGCAAACCCCTTGGCTGGGATCTGCGTGTATGGCGGGTCTCCCTGTGCGCTAGATGACAGCCGATAATGACCTGGTGGTGAGCAGAGACGGTCCCCACTCTGAGAGGAGAAAGGCTGCCTGGCCCCTCCTGGTGCTCACGAGCTTCTCTTTCCCCGTGACTATGACATTTCCACGAGAGGGGCACAGAGTGTACTCACAGATGCACAGGACTATGAGGAAAAGGAGGTAAGTGAGCAGCTCTCGTAAGACGCTCTTCAGGTACTTCTCTCGGCTAGCGCTGCTCTCCTCCATGAGCCTTGTTCCCCAGAGACCTTGAACATGGCAGAAAACAAACAAAACAAGGTCATCTCTCATAAGAAATGACACAAGTGGCAAAAGGAAAAGTGGTATTAACAGTAAACGCGTTCTCGAGTGTAATATGGGCACATAAGAATACGTGTGTACGCGAATTGTGACTCAGAAGTGATTTAGCAACTACACCTTTAATTACTATAGGCTGTGCACCATCCTTTTCCTTTTTTTAAACAAATTATTTTTATTAGATATTTTCTTTATTTACATTTTAAATGTTATCCCCTTTACTGGTTTTCCCTCTGAAACTGGTTTTCCCTCTGAAAAAAACCCTATCCCATTCCCTCTCCCCTTCTCACCAGCCCACCCACTCCCAATTTCCTGTCCTGCATTCCCCTATAATGGGGCATCAAGCCTTCTCAGGACCAAGGGCTTCTCTTCCCTTTGATGTCCCACAAGGCCATCCTCTGCTACATACGCAGCTGCAGCCATGGGACCCTCCATGTGTAACACTTAGGAGGATGGGAAAAGAAGGCAATTCAAGATTTAGCAACTGTGCACCTCTCGTATTCCTACTGGGCAGCCACCTCTGAGGTCACCACAGTGCAAACCCGAGTTGTTGCATCATCCAAGGTGGAAACATCTATTGAGCTTCTAGCACCTTGGCAGAAAGGCTGCTCTGCACTCGTCTCTGTCCTAGAAAAAACACCATGGCAACTGACTACGCTTAGCCTGTGTAAGCTTAACAGGCTTTTCAAAGCGCCGATTAATACATTTTAAAATTAACAGCAACAGCTCCTGCAGCTTCTCTGTTTTTATTTTCGGGGGTGGGGGGAGAACTACGATCAGCAGCCATGTTTTATGTTTTAGCAGATGGAACATGTTGGGCTGGTGAAGTAAAGATGATGTAACCTTCAGAGAGCTTGCTGGAGAGATTCAGCCAGCAGGCAACATGGCGGCTGTCCAAACCCCGGGTTAGGGTCCCGTGTGGTCAAGTCACATACTGGCTCCCCAGAGGGCCTTAATATCTTCCGCAAAACACCAGCTTCACAGTCTTTCCGGTTAGAATAGGTTCGCTATTAACAGACAGGAATCTGGCTCCCATATGTCACCTCTGGCGTTCATCTACCCCCTTTATTAACCCAGCGCAGACCACACTTGACTCATGAACAAGGCACAGGGAGAAAACTGGAACAGCGTAAGGCCTTTCCCATCGAGGAGATGAGCTCATCGGTGATGGCGATATGCTTTTGGGGCCTTATAACGATACAAGAGCTCCACTCTATTAAATTGAGATATCCCATTTTCCTTGTTTAAAAAAAAATCAGCATCTAAATTCAAGGACACCGTGTTACCCATCACGAGTTTCACCACTCTGAAAGCTGAACACAGTTTACGGTCAGCCTGCCAAGGTCTGGTACTTGTCAGGGAATTACTCACAGGGCAGAAATGCAGTAATGTTCAATGGTTACTCATTGAAACTATGTCATATTAAAGAATTTTTATAAATTTAAATGACATGGAAAATTACAACTCAGGAAATCAGAGGATCAGGCTCGGTAGCCTCAGGTACAACCCTCCATTATCTTTGGGTAGAGTTCTTGTGGAGGCCAGCCCACAGTGTGCATGTGGAGACTGCTAATCTCTTTAGCCTCTTTCCTGCTGAGTGGTAAGTGATTTTATTCTTTCCAGTGGTTTACAGACAGCTGTGCACTAAGGAATAGACATAATTTCATACAAAAGGTATTCTCAAACCTTTAAATAGAAACAGACAAAAACGATGTCAGATTTTTTCCTAAGTCAAATTTGTAATGAATTATGGCAATTTAATTCAAGTCTCTACGAGGAAATGAGTGAGAAACACCCTCTTCTTCATATTTCTATAAACTATTAACATATTTACTTTTCCCAAACTACCCTACCTACCTCCTAAAACTGAAATATTCACAATCCCTAGAGAAAGAAAAAGAAGGCTCTTCTTTTTCTTTCTCTAGAAATGTCTTCCTATTTCAGCAAACAATTTGATGTCTGTCTCAAAGCTGGCCCCACTCTTATCCTTCTGCACACGGAGCTGGTTCTGTAGTTATTGTGTTTCACAGAATCCTCTACATTCTTCAGCCTAGCATACGATCACACCAGCCTAGTCTGGAGTCTCTGTAACTCCAGATACCTGCAGGAAAACGTGCGAGCGAGCGAGCAAGCGAGTGAGTGAGCGAGCGAGTGTGTGAGTGTGCGAGCGAGTGAGTGAGTGTGCGAGTGAGAGTGTGAGTGAGTGCGAGCGAGTGAGTGTGCGAGCGAGTGTGAGAGCGAGCAGCAAGCTCCTGCAGCATTCAGGGCCTGCTCAGCCTTGTTACTGCTCCTGGGTCTTTGACAGTCTCCTCCCTCTTCAAAATGTAGCTCCCTTTGAATTCCCGTGGAGACCTTCACTGACCTCCTCAGGTAGAGATAGCTTACCTCTTCCCGGCGTTCCTCCCACACCCAGGACACGCACGGTAAAAAATTTTTCTACAGCTGTTTCACCCGCTGGACTCAGAACATGAGTGCTTGAGGTATGGGGCCTTGTATTAGCCATCCGGGCATTCCCAGGACTTATCACAGAGATGATGCCCAACAAGTTTATTGGCCTCATGAATCAATTGCATTACTAGAGCAACATCTTCACAACTAACAGCCTAGAGAGCAAAGGCAGTGATGAAGTGAGAAACGAGACAGAGGCTAGGGAAGGAAGCGTGGACTAAAGCTACAGAGACATCCTCTGTGTCCCTATGCAGGGCGCACACGCGCACACACACACACACACACACACACACACAGAAGCTGGAGGGCATCAGCCCCCGCAGTTACTGTCCACCTCGGTTTTCAGAAAGTCCCTCTCACTGGGCTGGAACTTGCTGAGGGAGGAAGACAGTGAGCTCTGTCTTGGCCTCCCCGGTGGTGGGGGTGCAAGCACGAGTCACCACACAGTCAGCTCTTTAAACATGGGTTCTGAAACACCAAACTTAGGACCTTGCTATCTCCCTAGTCCAAGTGAAAGTGCCAGTAGCCAAATGTGAAGGCAGAAAAAGAGAAATAAAGGAAAGAAAAGAAAAACAAAGGAATAAGGCCCTTTTCCCATCAGGTTGTTGGGGGTCCTTCTGCTCCTGAGCTGGGCTGAAGGCCAAGATAAGCCCTCGGAGATTCATGCTAATATTACGGTGACCCCGAAGCCTTGTTTCCTGCCCAGGAATGGATGCTGGGAATCCCTGAGTCTCTACCAGAGTGAGCCGAATCACAGCCTTCAGTGGCAGTACTGAGGGGGAAATCTCTGGTTGCCTTGGGGACCATATAGCTCTGGAGGGTTACACTTGTCCTCTGTGGCCACCACAGACAAAATGCATGTGCACCACCCACGAGGTTGTGGGTCACAGTGACACCCCCGAGTTGAGGGGTAATTCATCCCTCTATCATTCCTTTTTTTTAAAAAAAAATTTTACCAAGTTTTTATTAAAAATTTCTACTCCCCAAGCAGTGTTTTGGATACATTATCTGATTCATCATTCAATTCTAACAACCTTTACCAGGTAGAGATTTATAAGTGAATAAACTGTGCCAGGAAACTAAGTATTGAAACTAGTTGAAATATTACAATTCATAGATAGTTCAACAATGGTTTCTTTACTGACCAATCCTGTGGGCCATAGCCCATGTTGATTCTTAGAATTCTGATACTGAAAGGCCGTGCTCTTTAGAGGAGAATGAGCAACTCTCTTTTTGTTTTATGTTATGATAGACTCTCACTCTCTAGTCCTGGCTAGCCCAGAACCTGTTAGCCCAAGCTGTTCTCAGACTCACAGAGTTCTGCCTCCTGACTGTGCCACCACATACAGCTTAGCAGCTGTCTTTGGAAGAAGACATAATTTTAGCAGAAAATAGATTAATTTAATTTTACTGTTTTATTTGGTATAAATTTCTCTGTATAGCTCTGGCTGTCCTGAAACTCACTCTGTAGACCAGGCTGGCCTTGAACTCAGAAATCCGCCTGCCTCTGCCTCCCAGAGTGCTGGGATTACAGGCGTGCACTACCACCACCCGGCTGAGTGTGGTATTATAATAACCGTAATTCTAATACCTACACGCTGAAGGGATGAGGCAGGGGATGGAAAGTCCCAGGCCACCTTATACTGTGAGATCCTGTCTCAAATAACCAAAATGTGTGTGTGTGTGTGTGTGTGTGTGCATGTGTGTGTGTGTGTGTGTGAATATGATCAAAATACATTGTATGCATATAAGAAATTTTCACAAATAATAAAAATATTATAATTAAGAAATCATGTCCATCAAGTAAGAAATGGATGAAGAAGAGACACATAGCCGATGGCACCAGTCATTTGTAGGAACAAAATTGGGGTGCACTGTGCTACAGGGAGGAGCCTTGAAAACAGGCTACATGAAATGAGCCAGACACAACAGGCCAAATCCTGATTTCACTTGTAGTGAGTTTGTATGGATGATGAAAAGGTTTGGGAAAAGGCAGTTAAGTGGAACCACATGGTTATAAATGTATCTGCACACATGTAACTGGCTAAAACAATAAGTTTGATGTTGCACCTACTTTAGAACAATTTTGAAAAAGAAAGAAAGTAGGTTCTACCACTTTAGATAAATTAGGAATTTGGATACATAGATATGGTTAATCCTAAATGTCCTGAAGAATCAACATTTATTAGGTATGAACACTGCAGTTATCTGTTACAGTAAGAACAGCTTGGACTCCAGTGCCTGTACTTAAATCCTAGTTCTATTATTTAATACTTGTGGCCATGGAAAAGTCATTTAAGCTATAAAAGCCTCACCTCCCTCATCAGGAAGATGGGGAGGATAGCTTCTAATGTAGGCGGTACCCTAAGCAAAAAACAAACTATGACTATAAAAAGGCTGCCAGTGTACAGATCACAGTGAGCAATTCACGGTCACCCAAGAGATTAGGGCAAGGTTTCTCAACCTGTGCCCTGCTGATGTACAAGGCTGCCCCAGGCACTTTAAGAAGTAGTACAATTCTTCCTTTCTATTTGGGATTTGACAGGTGTAACCCTACTCCCTCCTGGGGTTATAAAAGCCCGTTCACACATTCAGATAGTCTACGTATCCTTTAAGCAGCAAAAGTACCTCTACTCCCTTGTGAAAACCTCACATTTAGGATAACGCTATACTGGTGATGGAGTAAGACTGAATCCAGAGATCCAAATCAGGCCAAATTAATCAGACCCTGTGCACAATGATCATGAGCTGCAAGTAAGAAAGGAGGAGGATCGGCAATAGCACTTTGGTGTGGTACCATTTGGTATAGCCAAGTTCAGACCTTTATCATCCTCAATAACTTTCTAATAACTGAATACACCCCTCTGTAGACATCAAAAGGAAAGGCAGGAGAAATGCAAGTTACATATGAGACAAGATAATGATGGCTAATTATCAAACAGTAATGACAATGCCAAGCTCTGATTCTTTTAGGAAAAATAAGAGTAGCCCTCTCATTCATTTGAGCCTTAGCAATATGCGACAGATTGCTAACTGTGGACATATGGCTACACTGTATCATTTGTTACGTGTATTAACAATTTGCCAATGCAACAGGAGTCCAAGTGATGAGTGTTACTTCCAAGATGATATCTGGGGCATTATCATCAAATCCTTCAGTTGTCTTTTGCTTCCTGTGGCCCAGGCTTTCAGCACCAATTCACTGGTGGCTACACACCAGCCCTGCCTGGCTGATGTCTCCCTGCCTGGATATTTACCTCTGGAGACCATCCAAGACACCAACCTGCTGGGTCCCAGTCGCCTTCAACTGCTTCTTAGCAGGTAGAGATACATTTTAATTCCCCAGTAAGATACAGTGTCTCCCAGAAGTAGTTCTTCAACCCTGATTACTCACTGCTGAGAGGATAAGTCCCTAGAACAGGGAACATCATTTGTGTCTGTCTACTAATCTGGGGCGGAGGGGAAGGGCATCAGAAACTATGGCCAACACTTTCATTCATTTTATAATTGAGAAGCTGAGGCCCTGAAAGCCTGAACGAGTGACAGGGGAAGCAGCTGACCACTCGAGATTTCAGTCATCTCCCTTAACAGTCCCCACTACCTGTGGATATCACAAAAGACACTTTCTGTTCTGATCCTTCAGGATGATTCCCAGGACACACACAGGATTTCCATGATTGTTATCCTAAAAGCCAGGAAAAAATTCACATCTTATTCATTATTAGTGATTTTACATTTCTGGGCTGTCCTTTGGAAAATAATGATATGCTAACATAGCTTATTTTGCTTTAGAGCTGCTAGCTGTATACTATCTACATAGCATGTGCTAAACATTTAATACATATGACTTATTTAATAAGCAACAAGAATGCCAACTACATTTTTTGTAACAGAAATTATATGTTTAAAATTTTCTATAATTAATAACTTCCCAATTGTGCTTTCTTGTGAAATGTACCTGTGACAGGTATGCCATCACATTGTTGTTATTTTATTATTATTACATACAAGAGTTTTTAGGCATTACTGAGGTAAAATATGCAAAGATGCAGAGGGTACGACCCCAGAAAGTGAATTATAGCTTCCATGCTTCTACTGTACCCTACTCCCCCAGAACCTCTATAGAGCTCCCACTGCTAAATTCAATTATTGTGAGTTTATTGAAATTCTTCTTTAAAAGAAATGCACACACACACACACACACATATATATATATAGATCCCAATATAAAAATACACATTTTATTTCATTGTCTCCAATTATTAAGTTCAGTTACCTATGTAACCAAATGCTCAAGCTGATCATGTGACTTTCTATATCTATTAGCTTATAAGAAACTTGTATGCCACTTTAGTGAATACTTCTAGAAGCACCTTCTACATAGTTTAAAATAACAATCTGTTTTATGCTGTTCTAGACATCAAAAAACCCCACACATTAGTGCTTTCTATTCTATTCATTACAGTTACCTCAAAAGGATGTTTTGATTTTCATGATGCCCGAAGTCACATTAACTAGGATGCACATGTAAAGGCAATATCAAGATATTCTTTCATCATTTCTATCATTTCTGATATTCAAGAAGTACAACACAGCGAAGGTTTGCTGTCCATTTGAGATGTCCTCTCACTTAATTCTTCCAACACATCAAGGGCTATTCACTAGCTATTTCTTGTCTTAAAAAACAAAAAGAAAAAACTAAAGGGTCAGAGGAGTTAAATAGCATGTTCAAGGTCAAACAGCAGCAGAACCAGGATTTGGATACTGGCCTGACCTGTCTAACCCACACTGCTTCAACATCTGCATAGTTTCTGTGGCGGGTCTGGTGATGTAGACAGAGGGCAAGGGGGGAAAAACAACAAATCCTGGGATGGACCTCACTCGTAAAGCTGGAGATTAAGAAAACTAGGTGGGTGAAAGTTAGTGAAACTCTTTTTCTCGGATACCTCTGGCTGTAAAGCTTTGAGAACATGAGGTCAACTGGCTATTGGAAAATCCATGTCCTTTCTTGCATTGTGGAGAGCTGGGTGCACAGAACCCTGACACATTAACCACCTGGTATCTGGAAAAGCAATCATCTTGTTGCAATGGCAAAGGATATTACTTCCAGTCTTTAAACACACACACAAGGATTGGGGGGAATGTATATTTTGTTTGCAACTGTTTAAGAAATGTCTAGAATTGGAAATGGTCAAAAGTGTGTTTTTACACATTTCTGTCAACAACTCCTCTCTCAGCCAAGCCTACAATGACCCGTTTAAATGCACCCCTCTCAAAACTTGGGCAACACTGTAGGTCCTTCCTAGAATGGCTGAAGGGACTTGGCACATCACCACCAAAGGAAAAGCTTGGGCACTGGAATAAACTTGCTTCTCATTTATGACATTTAGCAAGCATAAAATTCCAACTATTATCAGTTGTACTAGAATATTCACTTTTCGGCCTCCACAAGCCCCAGGTATTAATGGCTTTTTTTTCCCCCAAAATGTGCTAGGATCTTAAGGAGAAAGGCGCCCAACGATTTTGCACCAAGGACGCAGTGAAATTCGGTGATGGGTACCGGAAATCGCGCCGAATTAGCGGAGGTAGAGAAGGCACTCGGGGAAGGAGGCGGGAACACAGAGGATACTAGGTGGAGCCGCAGCAGACAACCACCCTCAGAGGACTAGGGTTCGAGCCCGCGAGCAAGCAGTTGTCAAGCGCGCACTGGACGCCGCGGGTCCCGATCTTACCTCGCAGCCCGCGCACCAGCCTCTCGGCCCAGGCCACTCGGGGCGGCTGGCCGTCCAGCGGGAGGTGGCGATGCAGCGGGTCCCCGCCGCCCGCGGGGCTGGGACACGGCGCGCCCTGGTCCTCTAGCCGGCGCCGCCTCCCGCTCGGGTGAGCCGCGCCGCGGTAGCTCCCCAGCCCACGGCCGCGGGCGCCCGCTGAGCTCACGGCCGAGGAGGACGCCGACCTCCGGCTGCCCGGGCGCCACTCCACGTCCATCTCTACCACCATCCCTCCTTCTTCTCCTTCCACCTCGTCGTCATCGTCATCCTCCTCGGCCTCAAAGCCCGGGTTATCGCGGCTCCACGCCTGCCTGGAGCAGGACGAGAGCGGAGGAGACGGCGAGGCCGAGGCTCCGGCTGGGGGGTCCCGAGCGGCCGCCTGCCGGATGCGCTCCATCTCGATCTCCAGGCCCCGCTGCTCCCGGAGGCCGCCGGGGACTGCCAGGCCGGCGCCTCCCGCCACCAGGCGTCCGGGTCCGGACGCTCGCGGCGCAGATGAGCGCCCTGTGTCCCCGGGCGGCTGCGGCTGCACGCGGCTAGAGTTCACCATGGCGCTCACTGGCGCCCAGCGCGCCCTGGAGCGCCGCCGCCCTCTGCCGCAGGAGCCATGTTCTTTTCTTCCCGGGGTCTGCTGCTTGCTCCCCGCCTCCGCCCGCCCCCTCGGCCCGCCTCCTGGGCTCTAGCCTGGCCTCGACCGGCCTCTGGCATGCTGAAAAGGCCCGATGGCCAAGGATCTAAGTGGAGCCAGGGTCCCCACATTCTTATGGGGTAGCTCGCGAAAGGAGGGAGTGCTTGGCCAGCCAGCTCCTCGGAAAAGTGGCTCCTGGATGTGTCCACGCTTGCATGACCTTAAAATAGTGCCTAGGCCCATCTTCCTGGGTTTGCAAAGGTGCAAAGAAGAGGGTAAAGACTGAGACCCTTGGGTGGACTAGAGTAAACTAGTGATATCCAGCTTGAACTGAACTCTCCAGGAAGGGAAAGAAATCCTTCCTTCATTTAAAAACCAGAAAGAAATCCCTAAGGCTGCCCCACTTGCATTTGGTGGCCTTCACCTCCCTGATTCTATGTTTATTGGATGATTTCCTGTCTCCACTCTCCAGACGTCTTGAGGAATCCAAGGGTTGGGTTTTGGGACTCTCCGATTTTTGATGCCTCCACCATTACCTCATTTCCGCTCCTGGCAAGCCCCTGAGTAACGGAATCCTGCCTCAGGCGTTAGATCTAGATCTCCATCCTCACTAAAACCCCAGCTAGCACATCCTACTTAAGACTGCAGTTGGGTCAGGCAAAGCCTACTCCAAACTCAGTTCTTCCTTGTTTCCCAATCTCTTTTAAATGTCAAACCCCTGGCCAAGATCTGTGCATCTCTGCCCTCACTTCTACGCCTACTCATAGGATGTCCTCATCCACCTCCTCTTCAAGTTCTGCGTGGATCTTCTTGTCACTTCTGTCCTCGAGGTTTCTCTAATGCTATGTTTTTCACTTTCATTGTGAGCATTGTCATTCCACACTATAGAAAATGATTTCTATCACTTCTCTTCTCTCTTCTGCCATTCTAGTACTAAACTGGTTCTCTCTCTCTCTCTCTCTCTCTCTCTCTCTCTCTCTCTCTCTCTCTCTCTCTCTCTCGCCTCAAGGATAGGACTGGGTTGGGAGCCTATAGGTGGTATCCCGCCCCCACTGCCCCCCCCCATATTCTTCATGTTTCCACAGTTTCCAGATAAGGGGTCAGCCATGTTGGTACATTTAAGAATCTATGGAATTCTAGCCTAAGTGGTAGCATTTTATTTCTGCAGTTTGGCAAATGTGCTTGATCCGAATCCTATATTAGTTTGCCAGGCTTGTTATAATAACTTACCACATGCTATGTTCAATAACACAAATATATTTCCTCAAAATACTAAAAAAAAAAAAAAAAGTTGGTTGACCTCTTCTGAGATATGTCTTGGCTTGCACATGGCCCGTTTTGCCTGTGTCTCCCATTGTCCTCCCTTAGATGTTTCGTGCTCCTCTTCCTCCTCTTCTTCGTGGTCACTGTCATCGTCGTCGTCATTGTTGTCGTTGTCGTCGTTGTTGTTGTTGTCATCGTCATTGTCGTCATCGTAGTCGTCGTCATCACCATTGTGGTGGTTATAGACAGCCAGAATAGTATGATTTAAATTTAGTTGCTTTTAGAAAGTCTTGATGACCACGTATGCTGAGATAGCAGGGCTTGGGAATTCAACATTATGAATCTGAGGGGTACACGATTCATTCAATCGTTGAGGACACTACAATATTTTTCTAAATGATCTCCCTATCACACATCTATCTCCCTTCCTATCATTATTTGTTAATCTCATGTATGTTTCTTGTACATAAAATTAAGAATTGAGCAACTTAAGCAGAATTGTAAGGACCCTGGTCTCAAGAAAAGACCTGGACCTCAAGAAAAGAAAGAAACAGAAATCTCCCACTAGAAAGGCTGGGATGCCTGTCTAGCAAGAGGTGTAGTACTCTGAGCTGAACCACCTGTGCTGCATTAACAGTATAACTGCGTAGCAGACATATTGCCAGAGGAGTCAGGTATAAAGAGGGAGCACAGACTTGGGGTCAGACAATGGGTTTTATGCATTAATTTTAAAATGTGACTCAAAAAACTATAGCTATCACTTAAGATTCTGAGAAATGGAGACAATGGGTCCTCCATATCAATCTTACTGACTCAGTCCTAGAATTCTAAGTCTCTTTGTAGGCTTCTGGGCACCCTGAGTTTGAGAATTTACAGTATGTTTCAGATAAAAGAGTTTTCATAAAACACATCTTTTAGCCTGAGTTTTATAGTCACAGTGATGAAGTCATCCAGAATCCCAGACCTAGAACCCTCAATGGAGCTCCAGACCGTGTTTATCACGTAATTCATTATCAGAACCATAGAAGCAGGCAACCACATGACCTGGGGCGAGTTACTTCACTTGTGCCTGTGGAATGGAAATGATAAACACTTGCCTCATAGACCTGTGAGGATACGTTGAATTGATACAGATGTCTAAGACTATCCCTTCCAGCTGCTGTATCAAAAATACCATGACCAGGTGGTTTATTAACATCTGTTTCTCGCAGCTCTAGAAGCAGAAGTTTCACCAGCATGGTGCCAGCAGTGTTGGTGTGTTACAAGTCTTTTCTGAGCTATGTGGCAGTGTTTAGATTTATCTTCATGTGGTGAAGAAACAAAAAGCTGCATTAGGGTGTGGGTGGGAGATGGCTACGTGTTGAAGGATCAGTGCCAGCTGGTGATCCTGTGCCAGCTGGTGATCCTGTTGGGAAGCGGTGAACCCTTTGTGAGGTGGCAGCCAAGTAAAGGTGGGTCCTCAGAGACATACTTCTGCTTGAAGGGAATATTGGGGTCCAGGTCTTTCCTCCCACCCTCTCTTCTCTTCTTCCCTCCTGCCCACCTTCTGCTCACCATGGGCAGCCTTGTTCCACCACGTGTGTGAACTCTAGTGATATTCACACTCACAAGTGTGACTGAATAGAGCTAGTAAACCTTCTGTGATTATGAGCCAAAACAACCTTTTCATCCTTGTGACTTACCTCAGGCATTTTGTCACAACAATGGAAAATTAACCAGCACAAATCCCCTTTGGCTGTCTAAGACATCCATTGCTATGACTAATCTTCCTATAAAGGCCCTACCTCCTTTTAGTATCCTGTGACAGATAGGAATTTTGGTGTATGAATTTGGGAAATATCACACGGTAAGTGCCATGTATTGTTAAAGCTGTATTCATGCTAATGCCTTAATCACATTAATTATTTTTGGTCCACCATAATTGCTCCTTGATCATCTTTGCCTTGACTTGACTATGCGTTTGTTGAGAACAGGGGAGGCATAGCAAACACAAAATTGTAGAGAAAATATTTTCTGAGAATTCAGTGTGCGTGGGATACATCTCTTGGAGCACAATCTCTGAAATGGGCAAAATCTAGTCCTCGTGTGTTAAGCAAGGGCTGACGTTCAGGAGTCTTTGGTCATAGAGCTGGACCTTTCCTGACTCTTTGGAATGAGAGTGAGAGTTGTTTGCTTGCCTTTTGGGATATTTTTCCAACTAGAAGACAACAGGTCACTAAGAAATATGTTCCTTTTTTAAATTTGTCCTTGGCCCCTCTTTCTAGTATGTGTGAAATCTTTGCTTTAAATAGTGCTGCATTGGTGAGGAAAAAAAATGACTCAGCCAAGGAAGAAACAGAGCAATCAGATTTCTTCAGTTACTTTATATTTACCTTGAATGTCCATTTTTGTGCTTTTACTTATATAATGAAATGTGATTCTGGCTTGGATGGGTTGAAAACAACGCAATGCAATTTAGGCAGATCCTTCACAGAGTTGTGTTCTCCATGGAGAGATGGTCCCCCTGGATATAAATAACAGAATGGGTTATTATGTAGCATCTACTTAATATGGAAGTTTCCAGCAAAGAGGGAATCTTCTTAGGCTTAAGTGGTTAGGAAAAGCAGTGAGATCACATCATAGAAGGGCCCAGAGTTGATTCTGATAAATAACAGTTAGTAGCAATAATAGGTCTTTTTTTTACAGTGTTAATTAGTTAAAATAAATATGAAACATTCTTCCTAGAGGTCACCCTCACCCCCAAAAGTAACTCAGATTGGTTAAAAAATCTATCTTAACAAATAAGTAATTCAGATTAGTTAAAAATGTATTTAAACAAATAAGTAATCCAGATTAGTTTAAAATGTATCTAAACAAATAAGTAATTCAGATTGGTTAAAAATATATCTAAACAAATAAGTAATCCAGATTGGTTAAAAATATATCTAAACAACTTGGAGCTGGATGTGTATTTGCCTCAATTTTACTTGCAAGAAAAGTGATTTTAAGAAAATCTGCAATTTTAATGCACCATAATTCAAAAAACGCTGAGATCCTTTATGCTGAATCTGGCTTAACTTTAGTCTTAGCTTCCTGAGCCCAGCTGTCCAAAGCCTTCGTTCATTCCGGTTTGCTAATGCCCCCTGCTCCGTTTTTACTTTTACTTTACTGTGTTTATCCTTGGCAGAGCAACCAGCTCACGCAAGGCCCGAGGCTGTCAGATTTTCTCCCCTTGGACAGAGTTGCTTCTTTTAAACAGACATTTAAAACACACTGCTTCTCTCGTAGAGCTTTCCTTATATAAAGTGAGATATAACAAACAGTCGGTGGCTTCCCCTGGCTACCTTCGTAGCACGTATTTCAGTAATGTGATACTGTGAGTCCTGCTGTGCATATCATGGATTGCTTGGTTTCCGCTTCATCTCTGTCGTGGGCTTTTCTGGGGACATACTGTACAAATCCTACCTTTAGTCTGGTAACTCTGTAGATAGAGAAACTTGTGACCAGCAACCTTAGGGAGAGTCTACTTTAGATTTGGCACACATACATCCAGCATATGTTCAATGCTCCCCTGTTAATTTAGCTGTTTATTTACTAATTTTCCAGTGAAAACTAGGGAGACAGACACAAACTGAGTTCCCGTTGGTCTGGACGTCTCCACCTTCAATAAGAACTCTGAAGAGTTCCTTGCGTGTGTGGTGTTGCTTAGCAACCCGCCAAACAAACATGTTTTTCCTCATTTCCCCTAAGTATGTATTTATTTAACAACATTGTAAAATAACCTTTTACCACTCAGCATCTGAAATCATTAGCAGAAAATCCGATGTTTGTGCCACTGTAAGAAGAAATGTTAGCCAGTTTTAAAGCTCCCGTTTAGTCTCATTTTATCTCTAATAAGGCGAGGCTCAGATCTGTGGCAATCATATCTGGCTCGCATTTAGATTGAGCTGCCTGTGTCTGTGAGGGGTTATCTTAGCATCAGCCTTAGCTGGCACTGTGGTGATAGAGTCCTCCCCTCTCTGACTTAGTTTCCTGTTCAGAGTAATGAAGTTAAATATTCATTTTCAGACCCCCTGTGGAATCCAGATCGAATGCTAATGAGGAAATATTAATGAGTTCACCAAGCCTTTAGTGAACTCCACAGACATCAGGTGCCATGTTGGATTCCAGGGAAACAAGAATGAGGCATACCTTCTGTTTTTACGGGAAGCAAACTGTATAAACAGACTACCCGGAAGCATCTTCGAATCTCTCTCATCCCTTCTTATTACAGTTCACAGAAACTTAAAGATCTTTCTAGACAGACTCTCAGTTATCAACATCTCCTGACACCTTCCTCATCTGCAACCCTGCTCTCTTTTTACTTGCTGGCCCGTCATGTAAATGTCGGTGTTCTTGGTATCCTCTGTCAGTCACCTTCCTGAGTAAGATGCATACCCAGGATAGGGGTAGAGGTGGCCGTTTCTTCACTGGCGTCTGTAGCTCAGCAGCCTGTCTCTTTTTGAGTGACAGTGGTAGTCAGACTTTCTGGGCAGCAATGGTTCTCTGCTATTCTGAGTCTGAGTCTGCAGTATGATTCAGAGGTGGTTGACACCCTTTAGTTCCCAAGAAGTGAGTCAGGCAGTCAAACATGGCCAATCAGAGTATCTGACCGCCTCAGCCCCTGTGGTTGTAATAGAGGAGGAGTGCCTTGGCCAAGTTTGATCAGCCTTACTCAAGCCAGAATATGGGTTAGTTTTTCACCAAGTATTAAAAGGGAAAACCTTCTCTTGCCTGTTTGTGTTGTGGAGTTCTGAGTCCAGACAAGCTGGCAGCCAAACTAGACTCTCAGGAAGAGTGGAGCCAGGAGCACATATGCAAAAACTGCTCACACACACACACACACACACACACACACACACACACACACATCTTGTTTCATGTAATCCAGACTGGCCTCAAACTCAGTTTGTAGCAGAGGACGACCTTGAATTTCTGATGCTCATGTCCCCATCTCCTGAAGGATAGGATTACAGGCGTGTGCCACCGCCACCATGCCCTTAATTCCAGTGCTCTCCCAAAAGAGCATCGTCTCCAGCCTTGAAATAGGTATTTTCCTGCGCTATCTCCTCATTTAGTCAAGTACACATATATTTATCCTCTACATCTTTGTTCAAGGTGGGACTGAGAACAAAATTATTTGGATTACTATATAAACTTGCATCTTAATTAACTCTAGTTTATTCATTATGACTATTTGGGCATGGTTGCTACAAGACTTTGAAATATACTTCCACCATCCCAGACTTTCGCATAGTGTAACAGATCTTTGTCCAAATATCACTTGACCCCAACACGAACCAGGGTCTCAGCATCCCGATTCCTCCCAGACTTCACACAGCACTTCTTCATGTCCATTTTGTGAGTTCGTGGCTATGAGTGAGGCAGAAGGACTGTGCCTCTGCTGGTAGTAAATTTGTTATTAGGTTGCCACACAAGTAAAATATTTAGCCAACATTTAATCTTTGTGACACACTACCAGGAAATTGTTTTGTTCTAAAACGCAGATCCTAGAGTCTAACTCTGGGGGTCTCTGATCCACTCTGTCTTGGGAGGATCATAGAAGCATGCATGTCAAGAAGGTACAGGGTGAGCCTTGAGGACACCTATTTCGATGGCAGACACTTGAGCCCAAGAGTCGGTACTTATTGGAGCTATAGCTTGTCTTTTTGACTATCTTACTTAGGTTAGGGTCTTTGACACTTGCAAAGGAAGTTAGAACAAATGAATAGAAGTGGCTCATGAAGACTGATGAGAATCGTGCTAACATGCATGAAAGACTATGAACACATTTGGGCTGAGTAAGCTGAATAAGGCAGATAGTGGCTGGCCTGGGTGTCTCTAAGGTGTGTGTGTGTGTGTGTGTGTGTGGTTGGTATATGTGGTTTTTGTGTCAAGTGTGTGTAGTGTGTGTGTAGTATGTATGTGATATGTGGTATGGTGTATGTCTATGTGGTATATACATGTGTGTGTGTGTGTGTGTGTGTGTGTGTGTGTGTATGGTGGTGGTTATCGTGTGTGTGTGTGTGTGTGTGTGTGTGTTTTCATGTGCTGTGAATGTGTGAAGACCTGAGTCCGCCATTAGAGGACAGGCATGAGAATGTAAAACAGATGTCACTTTCCCTCTCTTGTCTTCTTTTCTTCCTCTTTCTTTTCCTCCTCTGTTGTCATTTCTCTTTAATTTTTCTCCGCTTTGGCTTCTGTTACCTGAGGACCTGAGCTGGAGCTTGAGAGACACTATTCGTGTTTGTGGTGTTGAAGGGTGGGAAAGATTACACTTACACTCAGATTAGTTAATAGTCTCTTAGTGGGTATTTTTTTTGAAAACTCATTCATATTGCACAAGCTATTAGGTGTGTTCGTTGCCCTGACTGATGCCACATATGTTGTGGGTTTGGGATGATGACCCTATACAAGCGTATCCCGGATGTAGCTTATGTAATTCCTATTACAACCAAAATGCTTAAATATATCAGCACCAGCATCTGTAAAATTATGTTATTTCACAAATATTCTACAAATGGAATCATATAACATGCATATTTTCAAAGTTAGCCTTTTTTCACTTATAATGTCCTGAAGGTCAATCCCAGTTCATGGTGTTTCCTTTTTTTATTGTTGAATAGAGTATCAAGATATGGATACAGTGTTTGTCTTAGCTTTCTAATATGGTAACAAATATCCAAGGCAACTTTTGAAAACAGAAAGGTATGTGCTGGTCCACACTTCTGCTTCAGCTCCTGATCCACAGGCTCCTTGCTCTTGAGCCTGTGGGGGAGGCAGCGGTCATAGCGGGGAGCTCACGGTGAAGCAACGCTATTCTATTCCCTTACCAGCAGCAAGGAAGCAAAGGGAGAAAAGATACAGGAGTCCCCCAGTCCTCTTCCGATGCATGTCTCCTAACACAACATTTTCCCAGTAGGCTGTAGCAATCCGCAGCTCTACCACATGCCAGAAGTTGTGTAGCATGTGAATGAAACCTTTAATACATAAATCTTTAGGGCAGAGGCTCTCAACCTGTGGGCTGAGACCCCCTTGGAGGTCACAATCAGATATTCTGCATATCATACATTTACATTACAATTGATAAGAGTAGCAAAATCATAGTTTATGAAGTAGCAATGAAATAATTTTATGATTGCAGGTCCCCACAACATGAGAAACTGCATTAAAATGCCTCTGGGTTAGGAAGGTTGAGAACCACTGCTTTAGGTTATATTTCAGGTACAAACCACAACAGTGCTATGGCTTAAGCAATTGCCCATTGAAGTGTGTGGTTAGTTTGCAGTTTTTACTATTTTATATAAAGCTGCTTTAAATTTTATATATTTCTACATAAAAATAGATCTCCCCTTAGGATGTATGCCCAAGGGTTCTTTCATATGCAAAGTGCATTTAAATAAAAAAGAAACAAATGACCAAACTACTTTTGAGGATGAGTACTACTTTACATTCCCACCAGCCTTGCATGGTCACCTGATCCACACTCCTCGAAGTGCCTAACATTTCACTACTTTTAATTATATTTGTCATTCTCATAGGTGTTTAGTGCTTGGATATGACTGTAGATTGTTTTACTTGTTTTCTATGCAGTACTGGAGACTGAACCAAGGGTCTTGCATGCTCAAGACACATGAATGTTGGGTACTGCCTCACAGCTCTAAATATGTCCAAATAACATTGCACATCTTTCCCTGTGTTTACCATCTGCGTGTGTCGGGTGTATCTTTTGCCTGTTTTCTGGTTGCATTGTCTCCTTTGCTTAACCTTTTCACTTTTTAGCATTCTTTATTATAGTGTATTAACATGAGGAGTCAGTTCTGGCTGTGATTCATGAAACACGCTCCTAAAACCCTTGGGCTCTTTGTGGTGATAGGACTGTCCTGCCTGGAAACACGTCATCTGAAAGGAGGGAGCCTTGGCTGAAAAAAATGTTTCCATTAAGATCCAGCTGTAAGGCAATTTCTTTTATTTCTTTCTTCTTCTTCTTCTTTTAAGACTGCAATAGAGTTTTTTATTACATATTTGCTTTACTTACATTTCTTTTTAAATTTATTTTCTGTATTCTTTGTTTACATTCTAAAAGCTTTCCCCTTTCCCAGTCTCCCCCCCCCCCCATATTTCCCATAAGTCCTCTTCTCTCCATCCATTCTCCTATCTTTCTCCCTCCCTTTTCTCTGTCCTGGTACTCCCCTACTATGCTGGATCAAACCTTTCCAGGATTAGGGCCCTCTTCTTCCTTCTTTATGGGAATCATTTGATATGCTAATTATATGTTCAGTATTCAGAGCTTCAGGGCTAATTAATATCCACTTATCAATGATTGCATTCCAAGTGTTTTAGAATGGCTAAGGTTAAAAACTGTAGGGCAATTTCTTAATTACCCACGATGGGTGGCGCCATACTGGGCTTGTGGTCCTGGGTTCTATAAGAAAGCAGGTTGAGCAAGCCACGGGAAGCAAGCCAGTCAGCAGCTCCCTTCCATGCCTTCTGCATCTGCTCCTGTGCCCTGCTTGAGTTCCTGCTCTGATTTGCTTTCATGATGAGCAGTGCTCTGCAAGTGTGAGTGAAGTAAGCCCTTTTCTTCTCAGGCCGCTCTGGGTCATGGTGTTTCGCCTTGACAACAGGAACCAGCGTTGCCTGGATGTGGTGAGAGGTGACTTTTTGGGGCTCCCGGTAAATGCAACTTAGAGGTGGTCTGTCCAAGGGGCCAGACAAGATTAGGGATTAGAACTCTCAGTTCTGCTACTTGGCCTCTAAAGAGGGCAGAGGCACTAGGGACTGAGTTCAAACAGCACTGACAAAGGATCAACTCAGTCCTGATACAATAGAAACCTCAATGCTGCAGTCAAAGGGTGTTTTGCAAACCGCACTCTCTGTGTACTTCCCCGAGTGTCCAATCTGCATAGCCGTCTCTGAGCTGTATCTTTAACTCAGTAAGCATAGATGTTTTCTTAAGTTCTGTAAGTTGTTCCATTGAGCTATGGAGTATGAATATGACAACAGTAACTCCTAAATGTGTAATGAGGCTGGGCATAAGTAGAGTGAAATAAACGCAGGAGAATCTGACATTGTGTCCTAGATTCCTTCATAAAATGTCCAATGGACAAAACTTTTTCCCTGCCTGTAATTTGTCTTCATCCTTTTAGAAAATCGAAGTTTTACATTTTGAAGAGGCTCAACTTAGTAAGTAATTCTTTATTGTTGTAGACTGTGCATTTGTCATTGATTCCAAGACCTCTGCTTCATCTGAGGTCTGAATGTTTCCTCCTTACTTATTCTATGGGAGTTTTATAATGTTATAGTTTGCATTCAAAAATCCACTTTGATATTTTTTTCTGTTTTTGTTTGTTTGTTTGTTGTATGAAGAGTGAGATTCGGGATAAGATCTCTTCTTGTTATTGTTTTTTTTTCCTGTCCTATGAATGATCAATTGCTCCCACACTGTAAAGACCATTGCTTCTGCATTGAATGGCTTTATTCATCTGCCAAAAATAACAGAGTACATTTATCAAGACCTATAGCTGCACCTTCCGGGCTACTGCATGCTGTCTGTCCATCTGCTGACACAACACTCACTGCCTCCCTTGTGGTAGCTGGATACTAATCTTAATACCATGAGGAAGGATGCTATTGAGTATGCAGCAAGCCAAACTAAAATATTATTATTGACAATAATGTTATATTTCTGTTATATTATGTTATATAGTATTGAAATGATATAGTATTTACTATTATTTACAGTATCTATTCTTAAGGTCTTTATGTTCTCATATGAATTTTAGAAGAAATTTCACCATATGTCCAAATTTTTTGCTGTGTTTTGGATAAGAATTGTGTGATTCTTCTGATAAATTTGGGAGGGACTGGATAGGCACTGTACTGAGTCTTTCTATCTCTCTGGTTTTCTTCCCTACATCTTAAAACATTCACCAGTCAGGTTCTGCAGGTGTTTCACTGGGCGATGATATCTGAAGACTTTGAGCACCAGGATGAAGGGGCTTAAAGGGGGGAGTATAGGGGGTTAGGTGAGTGTAGCTAGGCGGCATGGGGGAAGGTGTCCAGGCGGGCCCTTGCCTGGGCACCTCTGCCCCTGAGGGACCACACACAGACATGGTATAGAATAGAGTTTATTCAGAATAGGGGATGGGAGTTAGTGGAAGAGAGAGGGAGAGAGAGAGAGAGAGAGAGAGAGAGAGAGAGAGAGAGAGAGAGAGAGAGAATAGAGAGAGTGGAGAGAGAGAGAGGGAGTGGAGGCCGGCCATGACCACGTGGAGGGGGGGGGAAGAGCCCCAGGGGCAGAGAGGTGAGAGTATGTGGGAGAGCTGAGAACAAAGAGAGAGAGGAGGAGCAAGTAGCCTCTCTTATAGTGGGCCAGATCTCTGGGGCAGGGCATACCTGGCTATTGCCAGGTAGGTGTGGGGTGGAGCTTAGACAAAACCCCAACAATATCAAACAGTGAATTTTCCTTGGGAGAGTTGTAATGGCAAATGGCATTCTGCTTTTGATTGTGTCTGCAACTATTTCATCAGAATACATGAGTTCAGCTGATGTTCCTGTTGATCTTTACCTTTTCTATGCTGGTTCTAGATGTGTTTGGTTGGAAATGGTGCCGGCTGGCTTTGTGTCAACTTGACACAAACTGAAAACATCTGAGAGGAAGGAACCTATTAAGAGAAAACCTCAAGGCAAGCCTTCGGGGCATTTTCTTAATTGGTGATTGATGTGGGAGGGTACAGTCCTTTGTGGATGGAGCCACCTCTGAGCTGGTGATTCTGGGAACAATGAGAAAACATGCTGAGCAAGCCAAGAGGGGCAAGCCAGTCATCAGCACCCCTCCCTCCATGGCCTCTGTACCCATGGCCTCAGGTCCAGCGTGGTTTGAGTGGCTTCCTTGGCCTCCCTCAATAGACAGTGATATCCTAATACGCGAGCCAAATGAGCCCTTTCCTCCACAAGTCATTTTTGTTTCTTGTGTTTCATCACAGCAATCAGCACACAAAGATAGAAATTGTGACTCGGCTTTTTCTTTTACATAGGATTATGTAGGCTTAGATTCTTTTCAAAAACCTACCTTTAATAAGGGTTCTTAAATGCTTTAACCTCCCTTCTAGCCCACAACCCACCAGAGGGAGTGGAAAAAGGAAGGTTAATAGAGCAAAGAAGGATGTGGACCTGTTTAGAAATAGCTCTTCTGATCAAATCCGAACTATGCTGACAGGGTATCAGCAGTTCAGTTCACACGAGTCAGCAGCAACAGCTTGGTTCACTCACAAGCACCATTCACCTATCAGCAAAGGCAGGTTGATTCAGAACAAACTACAAGGCTCAGCCAATCGGCCTGAGTCCTCAGATAAGTGTAAGAAGTGGCTCTGGAACATCACCAAAAATTCTTTGGTGGCATTTCTCTCTATGATGTCACGACAAATGATGACCAGCAAAGAATGATAAGGTGAGCCAAAATCACACAGCATCGTCCGCTGTCTGTTGGGTTATATTGATATCCTTCCCAAACATCACGTGTTCTCTCAAGCATCAGTTCTAGCAGAGTATCACATGCCCCTTTTCCAGGTGCTTCCAGAAAAAGACCACGTGTCTGTTCTAGGGAAACATCCTCCCACATGTCTGCTTCAGCAGAAGCATCCTCTCATAAGACAGTTCCCAGAAAAACAGCACAACACAACCAGGCCTCAAGAGAAACCAGACATTCCCACCTCAGGCTTACAGTGAAGAGATTTCCTCAAGTCTGAGAAGAGACATGAAATCTGTACTTTGAATCAGTGTTGAAATTGTGTAGCCTGGGGGAACTTTTGAGGTTGGTCTGAATACATTTTGCATTATGATATAGCTACAAGCCTATAGAGGCTGGGGAGTGCAATGTCGTAATTTGAATGAGAATGGCCTCCATGCACTCACCATTTGAACTGTCTCTAGTTAGTGGAATTATTTGGGAAGGATTAGGAGGTGTGGCCTTGTTGGAGGAGATGTGTTGGAGGAGAGGTGGTTGGCTTTGACGTTTTGAAGGCCATTCCAAGCCCAGTCTACCTCTCTCTGCCTGCTGCCTGTGGATCACGATGGAAACTCGCAACACCACACCTGCCTGCCTGCCTGCCACCATGTTCCTTGCCACGAAGACCATGGATTAACCCTCTGAACCCACTGTAAGTGAATCCTCGATTAAATGCCTTCTTTTATAAAATTTTCCTTGGTTGTGGTGTTTCTTCATAGTATATAACAGTAACTAAAACTGTTAGGGTTTTCTTTTTTTATCCTACCTCTACCCAGCCCCAATGCTGGTAAGGTCTCACTATTCTGCCCAGTCTTCCCCTGAACTCATAATCCTC
This sequence comes from Apodemus sylvaticus, assembly GCF_947179515.1. Classification (NCBI taxonomy): domain Eukaryota; kingdom Metazoa; phylum Chordata; class Mammalia; order Rodentia; family Muridae; genus Apodemus; species Apodemus sylvaticus. The sequence continues at coordinate 5,512,838 of NC_067482.1, forward strand.
CTGCCTTAACCTCCAGAATGCTGGGATTAAGGGTTTGTGCCACAATGTTCAACATTCCCTAAGTGTTTTCTATATGGACAGTCACATCATCTGAAAATAGAAATGTTTCTAGTTCATGGTTTCTAGACTGTGTGCTTTTAATTTCTTTTGCCTCATTGCAGAGAATCCAGCTTCCAGTTCTGTGTTGAATAAGTGTGATGAGACATTCTTGCTTTGTTGCTAAGGAAAAGCACTGTGTTTTAAGAGATGCTCATCTGGGTTGAGAAGATAAATTGTGTGTGTGTGTGTTTGTGTGTGTGTGTGTGTGTGTGTATGTCTGTGGGTGGGTGTGAGTGTGCATGTGTGTGAATAGCCAGCGTGTATGTGTATGAATGTATGTGTGAGTATGTATCTGAGTGTGTGTGTATGTATGTGTGAGTGTGTGTGTGTGTATGTGTGTGTCTGTGGTTGTGTATGAGTGTATGTGTGTGTGAGTGTGCATGTGTGTATGTGTGTGAATGTGTTTGGGTGTGTGTGAGGGGGGTGAGTATGTGATATGTGTGCATGTGTGCACAGATACTCAAGTAGGCCAGAGGTTGATATAGGGCACCTTCCACAGTTGCTCCTCACCTTATCTTTCACTAGACCTACTAATCAGTTGACTAGTCATCTAGCAAGCTTTGGGAATCTTCATTTGTCCTGAGCTAGGGTTACAAATGTGTTCGTCCATTCCCAGCGTTTTAGAAGTGGGCGATGGAGATGCAGACACAGGCCTTGCAGTTTACACACCAGCTGCTTTACCAACTGAGATATTCCCAGTTCCCCTGTGCTCTTTTTATTCCTAGATTTTTTTAAACAATGGATTGTATTTATTAAATTCTTTATGTCTGATGCTATTTTGTGATTTTCTTCCTTAGTTAATTAATATAATGGGACACATTATTCAGTTTTCAAACAGTGAACAAGCCTTGCATACCTGTGTTGGATATTGCCTGGTTAAGGTGTAGAGTTAAAGTATTCATTTCCATACATTGTTGCATCTGGTTTTGTAAAATTTTGCCTAAGACCTTGATGCCCAGATTTATAAGAGTTAAGGGTTTTCAGTATCTTTTTGTGCATGTCTGTGAGTGTGCCCATGAATGTACACAGGTGTGTGTGTGTGTGTAGTGTGTGCGTGTATAGTGTGTGCATGTGCAGTATGTGTGTGTAGTGTTTTTGTGTGTGTGTGTTTGTGTAGTGTTTGTGTGTGTGTATGTGTGTGTGTGTGTGTGTGTGTGTTGTCTATGTCTTTGTCTGGATTTGGTACGAGAGTAAAACTTGTCTTATAAAATCAGCTGAACAAAATTTCCTCCTCTTCTGCTTTCTGAAAGCAAAGATGGAAAATGTGTGCTAATTCTTTGAATGTTTGGTGACATTTTCCAGTATAGTTGTCTGGATCAGGGGTTTCTTTTTCAGGAATTTTGACTTGCAGGTTCAGTGATTATCAGGCTGCCCCAGGCTGACAACACAACTGAGATTTGAGAGTCAAAAGCCTTTGGGAGGCTGTTTGGTTTCTTCTCCTTTACTAAACACAGGAGCACAAAGTTGTTCATATTGAATTTGTTTTGCTGCTGTTTGTTTGTTTTTTTTCTTCAAGATAAGGCTTCTTTGCGTAGTACTCGGCTGTCTTAGAAGTCACTTTGTAGACCAGGGATGACCTCAGACTTGTAGATTTACCCTCCTCTGTCTCCCAAGTGCTGGAATAAAGGTACACACCACCACTGCCTTGCTTATATTTGGTTTTTAGCGGGTTGTAACAAAGTTCCACAACTGAGTGGTATAAAATGATGAAATGATGTAAACTATTGAAATGTTTTGTCTCATTTTCTGGAAGCCAGGAGTCTGAAACCAGCACAGTGTCAGTGGGGGCATGTTTCCGTGGAAATCAGTAGAGGAGAACCTTTTCCTCCTCTCTGGCTTCTGAGATATCTCAATGTGATGGCTCCAGCCTTGCATACATTTTTCTTATAAGGTTACCAACCAAGCTCCACTTCCCTGTGACACTGTTTTAATTAAACTAATTATATCTGCAGTGACTTTGCACCAGGAGATCTTGGACATTAAACCCAATGCATGCATCTTGGCGGAAGCCTCAGTTCACCACACTGGCGTTCCCTTGTTTCCTTTAAGAAGCAGCAGGGTCAGTATGATCACCCCTGGTTGTTTCCTGATTGCAATAATGTGTCTTCTCAGTGCTTGTCTTGCTAGAGCATTTTAAAATAATATTCTTGGCATAACTGGGGTTGCTACCAAAAGCCCCGTGTTTGCAAGACACGAATTCTACCACTGAGCTATAGCCCCAATTACTCAATTGCTATATTCAATACTCAATAATACTCAATTATTAGTAATTGAGCTATACCTCAGTTCTGAACTGGTAACTGTCCAGAAGAAAGAACACTGTTTATTATGTCCTGTTGATCAGCTGTTTCCATTTCCATCAGCCGCACTCCTATCTTTGGTGTTTCTTCTCCCTGCAGTGTGCTTGCTTCTAGCTTCTTGGTGTAGGGACTCAGATCACTGTTTGATCCTTCACAGAGGGAGACAGTGCACTTTTGCATCTGGCTACATTCTGTATGACGTCACTACTTTATCCTTGCACTTCTGCATCTGGCTGTGCTCTGTGTGATGTCACTATATCTCCATCTCTGTCTGAGTCTGAAAGTGATGCAGGATCAAAGGGAAGTGTCTGAGTTTGGAATTGGAATAAGGCCTCCATTTATCCTCGCCTTTCAGAATGTAGATTATCATTTCCATGCAAATCTTGGGTAGATTTACTCAACAGTATCCAGATAATAATTTCAAAGCAGACCTCAGCATAGGTGGTTTGGGTACCACAACTCCATTAAGATCTTACCCTTAGGTTGGTGCCTTTAGTTCTGCTCCACATTCTTTGTCTCACTGGGACCTAGCTTATTCGTCTTCCCGGGTGACAGGTGAGATTCTGCCATCTCAGCTTTTAAGATCTATTTACCTGTAAGGTCCTACATCTACATGAATGTCTGTGTCTGTGTGGAGGGTGGATCTAAAGAGCCGACCTAGGACCTTGCATATCTGGGTAAGGGCAAAGCTGAAAACACTATTTTGTCACAGTAGAAGGGTGTATTAGTGAATTTAATTTGAATGCTAGGTGAAAATGAAGGCCATCATAATTTTCAGTTCTGAGCAGCCTCTTTCTCTCAGAACGATTGTGCGGTGTTGGCACAAGCCGCCTCTCATGCAGGGAGCCTAATACTCAGCAATAGTCACTCCCAGAGTCCGTTTTTCTGTTGTGATTTATGAAATGATTTTCTTTCTCTTCTTTTTCAAAATATTTTATTTTATGTATATGAGTACACTGTAGCTGTCTTTGACACACCAGAAGAGGGCATCAGAATGCATTTACCGTGTGGTTGCTGGGAATTGAACTCAGGACCTCTGGAAGAGCAGTCAGTACTCTTAACTGCAGAGCCATCTCTCCAGCTCTGAAACACCTTTCTAATTGTATCATTCCTTCTTCACATTTTGTTAGTTGATTCTGCCTGATAGGAAGAGTTTATCTTCTTTTATTTTCAGTGTGTTTTAGATCATGGCAAGAGGGTAGACAGACAGACAAGCAAACAAACAAACAAAAACAAAACCCCAAAGCAAAACAACAAAACAAAACAAAATCAAAAGCCAAAAGCCAAAAACCAAAAAAAAAAAAAAAAATAATAACTCACAAAAACTGTAAGAAAATGAATATATTTAATGTATTTGAAAGAAGTCATTCCCCTCTAGGCTTCACACAACAAAACATGTCCAAGAAAAGGCCTTGGTTGTCAAAGGAACAAGAAGAGAGAACATAGTAAAAGGTCTATCACGAAGTTTATATCACAGTGCTTTTACAGAACATGCCTTCCTTGGCTCACCAGCCCACTCACATTCTTGGGAATGTTTTCCCTTTCTTAATAAAATGTGTATTTCTGTATCTAAGCATGTGTCTAGTTCTTTGCTGTGGGACACGAGAGCCTGATACCTCCGTAGGTGCCTCTGAGACTCAAATCCAGATTTATAAGAGTATCACTATATTCAATGGGATTTAAAAATGCAGATTGCAGGAACCCATAGCTGCTACTATCGTTTCCTCGTTTTGCTTGTCAACCCAACAGAGATCCTTCAAGTCTGCTCTCCGGTTTCTTGCAAAGATAAAACTTCATTTTATCCTAGGGTGCTCGTCTCCAACCTGTCAGAAATGGATGCTTCCGGCCAAGGACAAGAATTAACCTCTTCCCAGCAATCCTGCCCAGCTATCAGCTTAGCCTCCCTTTCGAATCCATCCTCCTTTGTCCTTGGTGATCCTGGAGTTGGATCCTGCAAAGTGCTGCTCTGCCAGCTGGCACAATGACTCTTTGTCAGTAGAGGGCACTGGAGGGACACTGCAGAACTAGCTAGAGTCCGGTGTCCTTGTTCTTAAAGCAAGGCTGCTAGCCTTGTACACACAGCATCTAGCAGCCTTCACTGGAGCACCCGCCCCCAGACACCCTGCCAGCCTCAGTGTGCTGAAGCCCTTCTGCCCACAGACACAGACGGTTAGCTTCAGTCCACCAGCTGCCGACCAGCCCTGACCAAACCCTGAGCAAACTTTCCTGCTCATCTGCTGGGCTGCAGCTACAACCTTTCTAATGAAGACTTTTAGGAAGGCGGTCCTCCTTCACAAATTGTTCCTTATACGGGTATTCCCATCTCTGTGGTTATCACTAAAACTGACTTCTGTCTTCTATTAACACCTTCTATCTGGTAATTAATTTTTGGTATATTACAGTCTCCCTGTTCACTAATCAATTTGATGTGATTTCTGCACCCCTACCCCTGCACAAACCCCATATAATGAGAGAAACAGAAGGGTCTTAAATTGGACCAGAATTCAAAGTTCTGATTGTGGGGTTAGGTTGATGCCCTTAGATTTCAGCATGTGCTGATAGCTGTGTGGGCTGATAGAAAACAGGCTGCTTGCATCCTACAGCATGTGGGGATGACACAATTAACTTGTGATTGTTAGTGGTTGGCAGTGATGGAATGCAAGGGAAGGCAGGAGTTGCTTCAGTTAGTCACTGACGTCTGCAGGGACCAGGACATACGTGGTTGTACTCTCATACCCTAAGTGGCATTACACACCATTTTTACCGTACAGTAATCTCCACATGAGTTTGGGCTTCTGTCTGACCTTAATATTTTGTTTCCTGGATGTTTATGTGCCAGTACCACAATGCTCTGAGAGAGAGAGAGAGAGAGAGAGAGAGAGAGAGAGAGAGAGAGAGAGAGAGAATGTGTGTGTATGTGCATGTGTGTATGTGTGTATGTATATTTGTGTGCATGTACATGTGTTAGAGGAGAAGATAAGGAGGGTAAATTCTTCCTTCTGTTACTTCAGTTTAGAATTTATATTTTATGTGTAATTTTCCACATCAACTTAAAAATTAGGCTTTATAGTCCTAGAGGAAACATTTAGTTTTATTTATTTATAGGATGTATTAATTTTATGTGTCTATGTGTGTGTTTGCATGTGTTTATGTATACCATGTGTGCTCAGTGCTTTCAGAAGCCAAGAGAGACTGAGTCAGGGACAGTTGTGAGTCACCTAGGTGGTCTTGGTGCTGGGAACCAAAGCCAGGTCCCTAGCTTTATTTTTTATGGAAATCATATTCTATTTTTATGTTACTCAGAGGAAATCAACATATTTTGGTTGTTTATAAGTTCCATACAGAGAAATGCCACTCTCTGTTCAATCATATAATTTTATTATTTCCCCTTCCTTCCTTCCTCCTAACCTTCCCTATACTGCCTCTCTCTCTCTCTCTCTCTCTCTCTCTCTGTATTTCTAAATATATAACTACAACCTCCTCAGTCGTCATAATGTTACTTGTGTGTGTATGGTTTCGAGGCTGACCACCTCATATTGGATAACTGACTTAGGGGCTCTTCCCTGGGGAAGGTGATTTCTCCTGTGTTCTGTATTCCTTAGTTACATGTAGTTCTTTGATCAGAGTTTAGGGGCCATGAGATTTCCCCCTTCCATGTTAGCATGTCTGTGTATGCTATCAGCGTTCAGGTCTTGTTTAGGCAGCCCTGCTGATGAGCGTTCATGGGTGTGGCTTCCCTGACACGTCCAGGATCTACCTTCTCACAGCAGATTTCCTGATGCTCCAGTTATTGCAATCTTTCTATCCTCAATTCCTCCATGATCCCTGACCTGAGCCTTAGGTGCAAGAATTGCATTATAGGCGTATCAGTTGAGGCTGGGTACCACACAGCCACTTATTTTTTTGCATTTTTATAAGTTGTGGTTTTCTATAGTGGTCTTCATCTATACCAGAAAGATGTTTCTTTGATGGGAAGTTAGGTTTCTAATTATCTTGTGGGTTTAAGAACACATACTTAGAATGTTCTTAGGGATTGTGTTGGTTTAGTAAAGTAGCAGGTGTAGGTTCTCTCTAAAGATCCATGACTTCACTAGTCCTGTTTAACTGGTTAAGTTTCTAGTACCGAGCAGGATTTACTTCTGTTTGAGTAGGCCTTTGGTCCAAGCAGAGAGCTGTTGGTTACTGTCAAAATATGCTCACCACTAGTGTACCCTTAGCAATATTGTGCCATGATGGTTGTTATTTAGTTCACAGGCATCATGGCTGTGTGTATGACTATTGTTTGCTTCTGTCTCTTGGAAGCTTGCATGGTACCTTGTGGCTTAAGAGCAGCCCTTAGGGAGGAGGCTTTCAGGACAGGTCCAGCGCAACCCTCTGGTCCTGTGTCTGAAGTACATGGTGTCCTCAAAAGTAGGAGCTTTAATCTTCAACCACTGGAAGGAATCCAAGGGCCGCAGCAATAGCCTATAATGGCTGTGTGTGTGTGTGTGTGTGTGTGTGTGTAGGGTCCCTTGGACCATCCTGACCAACAACGCAGAAGAACCTTCTCAGGCTTAGGCTTGAGGTCTTTGATTGTGTGTAGCTCTCATGGGAGCATTGTCAGCCCAGATGGGAAAATTTCATTTAAGCTCTGTGTGTGTGTCTGTGTGTGCATGTATGTTTGTGTGTGAGAGTCTGTGTGTTCAGGTGTGTGTATGTGTGTACATATGTGTGTCTGTGTGCATGGATATGTGTGTATATGTGTATGTGTCCCTGTGTTTGTGCATATGTGTGTGTATGTGCACATGTGTATGTGTGTATGTCCCTGTGTGTGTGCATATGTGTCTGTGTATGTGTGTATGTATGTGTGTGTGTGTGTGGTATGTATGCGTCTGTCCATGTGTACATTTGTATGTGTATATTCGCATTACATATAATTTTATGTAGGTAGATAGTAATAGGATTCCTTAGACCTTTGCAGACATCCTCACTGGTATTATACCTAGTGATATAATATCTTCTAGATTTATCTCAGCCCCTCCCTAATCACTATGGCCTGCCATCCACATCCCTATGACTCTCAAACACTCCGTTTCCCTCCTTTCTCTCCTGGTTTCTGCAGTTACCCCAGGTTATATATTCACATCTGAAGACATAGAGCTAGGAACCACAGACAGGCACACACAGCGCTCGTCTGTCTTGGTCTGGAGCACTCCTCAATACTTTCTTTTCTAGTCCCATCCACCTACTTTCAAATCTCATGATTCCATTTTTTCTTTAAAGCTGAATAGCATCTGATATACTGTATATTTGTGCCATGTTTTTGTTATTCATTTGTGAGTTGAAGGATACTTAGATTATTTCCATGATTTCTAGATGGTATGTCTAGTTTTAAAGACTAAAGTCATGTGTGCCACTACAATCTTTCTGAAATTTCACACTGGAATGAAACTGAGAAGTTTGGTTTTCTTTTGAAGCACACCACACACACACACACACACACACACACACACACACACACACACTTTCTTACCTAAGAATTATTAGAATAGCTAGAAGACAGACACATGGTGGCAAGGAAGCCACACATCCCTGAGCACAGACAATGATAGGAAACGTGACAGTCAGCGGTTAATTCCACCTGAGCACCAAGCTCTCGCTCCCTCTCACCTTAGCCAGTGAATGTCGTAATTAGGGAAGAACACTTCGTGAGGGGGCCTCGTGGGTTCTGGCCGCCATCAGTTCCCAGGTTACCCTTGATCCTCTGATCATTAAAACCCTACATGGCTTTAACTAAATTGGGCATGTCCATTGAAATAGGTACATTTTAGACACGACAAAACAATTGCAAGAAACCAATAAAGAAAAATTGACACCACCAGATTCCTTACATTCAAGATACAAGATTTATTCACACCAACAAAAATAACCACAACAAAATATACACTAACTATAAAACCAAAAGATTATAGTGACATAGACCGTTACAGTTTCTCTTTTAATTTTGCTTGTTTCTGTAAATTTGCTTATTTCTACATACATTTTATTCATAAAAGAATAACAATCATTCAAATGCAGTGGCCGTTTGCATTTCTTGTTACAGAAAGAACAGAAGCAAAGCGCGGAAGCTTTTAGGTTTCAACGGTGTTTGCATGAAACAGCAACTTAAGCTAAGAACCCAAAATATTATCTATTTCTTTCTCCACATACATATATCCACTGAAGCTAGAAATGAGCAGTTAGTATTCCTGCTTAACCCTCACTAACATTTTTTCTTCTTTTTACTATATGTAAAGCAAGGAACTCTGGTTTTGCCTCTCCTTTAGTTGACCTCAGAAGATGAACTCTCTAATTCATGAGAAATGCGGAATTTCAGATACCTATCTTCTTCCTTACTCTTAGGGTCTAGGACTAGCTTGTCCTCGTGGCTGTGAAACTCGTGGCTCTGATGTTCCAGGCTGGCTTTGGAACTCGCCTGACTATCGATCACATCCGACCGCTCGGCGCCATCGATGACATCTGGCCTCTCGGCACTCTCATGGCTGGCCTCCGGCTTATTCTCCTTGGACTGCTCAAGGCTGTGTGTTTCCAGACTAGGTTCATCCAGCTGACTTGACTCATGGCTGGCCTTCCCATTGCTGTCCTGATCAGAGGGCACACTCAAACGCTGGGCAACCTGGATGACCTTAAGAGCCTCCTCAGACTCCGCGCTCTTCACGTGGGACGTGAGGTCCTCATCTGTAGCATCGGGATACTGAATCAAGAAGAAATTGAAGAATTATATAAACACCCAGGAATAAAAGCACCATAATGCTTTGTTTTCTAACTTTTAGGTCAAATTGTACTAAATATTTTTAAAAATGTGATTGAAGAAAAATAATACTAGTATTTCACAAGTCAACTTCATATCAATCATTTCTGGTTTAATAGGGATATCACCTCTGCGTGTGATAAAACCTGTAAGGTTCTATCTCTGATGAAAAGATGTTGAGAGTTAAAGTTAAACTAAATAGTAAATACCAAGGCTAAATCTAGTCCAGACCCCTGACTAAGCTCATTGTAACGGTGACTTTACAATTCCTCTCACCCACTTAGCTTCCATTATATATGGCCATTATAGATGTGACCAATATATTTCACAAATAATTGCTGTTTTCCAAGGTAGCTATTTAATAACATAAATATTGCTAAGACTTTGGATATGGAAAGACAGAATTGTGTGCGATAGGCAAAATTAAAAAGACATTATGTACACTTTTAAATAGGACCATTAAAGTAGAAAAAAGCTCTGCATTCAAAGACCATACAATAGATTTCAAATAAATGCACAGTGCTTGGTGAATAGTGAGTGAATATGCAGACTCTGGTTTTCTAGAAGTGAGATCGAGCCATAGTCCTTTAACTATCTGTCTGTTCATCATTTACCTGTTCATCAGAAACCTGGAAATTCCTAGACTTTGACCTCAGTCCATAAGCCAAGCTATCGCCTCGGCCATCGGGGACATCGACTGTAGGGGCGATTGGAGTGAAAATGTCTGCTTGTGTACTAGCAGTGACGGACTCGTCAGATTCATCGGAATGGTGAGAGTCATCAGATTCATCTGAGTCCACAGAATCCTCGCTCTCTGGATGGTCTCCATCGTCATCATCGTCATCATCGTCGTCCATGTGGTCGTGGCTTTCATTGGAGTTGCTTGGAAGAGTCTAAATCACAAATCAAGTTGGCTTAGTAAATTAGCACTTGGTTTTTTAGACTGTGCTAGCTTTTTTGAAACATTGTAATTCAATTTCAAGGTCTTTGTGTTTATAATACATTCCATGGTTTTAAGCTAATAAAATTGGCCTCTTGCTTGCTTTTTAACATACAAGCAAATGAAATAGTGTTCTGAGGCACTATTTTTTAATCTTTTTAATTAAATATCATTTTCTTAGATATTTTCAAGTCAAACTTATAAGTAAAACATTCATATTGATAACACATATTTTCTTGTAAATAGTGTACATTATTAATTTACTAAATTCAAATAATTACTAGATTGAGTTTCTTTAATCTGAAACATGATTCCCTAAAACATCAGATCATCTGTATATTAATTAATATAGAGATCAAAATCTATAATTGCCTCCCTATTATCAAGGATAATCTATAATCAAGAAATGGCACTGTTATATGTGGGTATACAAACTGAGCCAAAATCTATACAGTGAACTAGGGATTAAAGTCTATTAAACTATCAATCTGCAAAATGTTACAGTCCTTTTGATCTAGCTTTCCTTATCAGAAATTGTCTCTATGTTTAAATTGAATCTTAAAGGAAAATTTTATTTATTTGCTCAGCAAATAGGGAAAAACACTTATTAAATAATCTTTAATATTATCAACATAAACATTTTAAAGTAAAACATCTGGCTTGGTTAAGCATTGATTATATACTCATCAAGTATTAGTTAAAATACTGTAAACTTCTTTTTATATTTTCATATTTTACAAGAGTTTCAAATAGCAGGCACAAGCAGGCACTTTCTGTAATACTAAACTTCTCTGAAGAACTTTTGTATTTTGGTGATGGATGAATGCAGCGCCCTTCTAAGCAAGCTTAAGTAAATGGTGATTTACTGGGATACTTGCTAATGGACTGACAATCTAAAGAAAATGATTCAGTGGCTTCCTCGGTGTCTCTAAAAGTAGGTCTCAGTGAATGTGAGAACTTACTTCTTGCTTAAAGTCATCCTTTTCTTCAGAGGACACAGCATTCTGAAGAAGGAAGGTCACATGTCAGTACACAACATGCATACTCAGTAGACAACATACATGATCAGCTGCTTAATTCTAAAGATACCCTTTTCAACCTAAAGCAGGTGTCATTTTTCAGCCTGCCCCAGGATACAATGGATAAAAAGCTACAATGAATACAGAGTATCCAGCCTGCCAGTTGATAAAATGGATAAAAGGCTACAATGAATAAGAGTATCCACTGGTCCTCCAGACACTCACTTACCTCTAAACAAGAAGACCCCTCTGCCTAGCCTGTACCGCTCATCAGCAGTTTAGGGTTTTGTTGATTTACCGTTTTTTTATTTTATATTGTGTGTGTGTTTTGCTTGCATGTGTAGTAGTGCACCATGTGCCTGCCGATCCCCCAGGAGATCAGAAGACTACAACAGACCCCTGGGACTGGAGTTAAAGAAGGATGTGAACTGATATCTAGATGCTAGGAACTGAACCCAGGTCCTCTGCAAGAACAGCTGTGCCATCGATCCAGCCCAGTTGTTCAGTTTTGAGAAATTAAAAAACAATACCTGTAGGGCTAGGAGAGTCTGCTTCTGAGATGGGTCAGGCTTCAGCCATGTGGCTACAGCATCTGGGTGTTTGCTGTTAAACTATTTAAAAGAAAGGTATGCATTTGTTATTATTAAAAAAGAAACACAGGGCTCTGTAAGTCATAATCTTAACATAAACTACAAGTGCTCATCTTTAGGAGTGTATTCTTAAAGGCCTTTTCATAGTTTCTTCTGCTTCTTCATCTCTGAGATTCTAGAAAACTGACTTTTGAGCTCTTTAGCTGCACCCTAAATACCATTTGATGACCTACACTGTTAGGTCTTTTTTAAAAAAGTGCATCCCTGTATTTTAAAATATTTCTTTTGTCACATTTTAAAGTACTAGTTATGGTCTTTCTTTCCTGTATGGAATTGTTATATTTGTTATTGTAATTGAACACCTGTGCCTCCCTGACTGTCTTCGCTAAGCAATGAAGCTGCAATGAAGTTCTACACTGGCCTCTATTCTGTTCATCTGGAACTGAACTCTGTGTGCCTTTTGTCCAAACACATGGTCTATGCTTTGCCAGCGTTTTTTTACCTGTGTAGAGGCACACATATGCAATGCTGCTGGTCTTACGTTGAAACATGTAAGGGCTCTGGCTTAGTTTTCATTCTCATGTAGGAAAATGTAGTCTAAAGTCACCTACTATGCACAATAGATTCAAACAGCACAAATGGACTTTATTTTCACAATGGACTTGTTAGTGAATATCTTGGGTGGTATTGTAAATATCATAGTCATATGATCAGCTCCAGCTGACATCTGAGTGACATTCTAAACTCAGCCTGCAGAATTTTCTGCTTCTAGGGAAGCATGCTGACTCAGGAAAGAAGCAGTCACTTAAGGTCCTGGGACCTGCTTTGTATAAGTAGCAATAGTCTAGAACATCCTTTTATTACATTAACAATCTAATTATAAGAAAATCTGTTTATTAAAAACAATGACCATTTGGTACTGTCTGTCTATAATATATAGTATGTACTTTGAAATACCCAGGCCTGATTATATAGACAAACAAAATGGCAACAGATAGAATGCTGTTCCTAGCAACCTTTGCAATGCTGGAGAACATTCTTCAGTTTAATGATCAACCCTGAGGTGCTTACCGTCTCCTCCGAGCTGCCAGAATCAGCCACTTTCACCTTTAAGACAGAAAAGTGACAAGGAAATGCGTGTGAGTGTGCTAAGGCTAAAGATCATTTACTTTCAAGAATTGTCTCTAAGATTCCGCCGGGAGTGTCTCTAAGTACTCACCGGGAGAGAGGAGGCAATGCCAAACAGGCAAAAGCAAATCACTGCCAATCTCATAGTTGTAGTTGGTCCTGCAACATATTTTGTGAGGCACAGTTGATGTCTTGACAGGTTCAAACACACTCTTTGCACCACCACACCACAAACCACCAATAAATCATGGAATCTTTCTATATCTCAGAGAAAATTTCAGTGTGTAGGCTTTTGAGTCAATATCTGTGTACCTTTTCTTTCTCTCTACCTTTCATCCTTAGCAATGAAAAGGGCAATTTTACAGCTCGATTTATCCAAACTTTACATCTGGGGACTCAGAGGGTATGCCTCCACTATCTGATGTCTCAAGCTCTCCACACCTAATATCTGTTTCACAGTGATTTGGTAATTAAAACAGTGAATTACCTACCGCGAGAGTACCTTTTCCAAGGAGGAGAGATAAAAAGAAAATAGAACAATAAAAGAGAATTGCTCTTTTTCTATTTTTCCAATTTGCATTTCAAATGTGATTTTTTAAACTTAAGTTATTAAGAAAGTGATACAAAGCCAAAAGAAACAAAGATATCTTTGAGCAAGATAGTCTATTTGGAATATAAAAAAAAAATTCCACTGAGAGCAGGCAACATCTTTTCTGTGCATGATGACGAGTCTATTTATCACACAGGGACCTTAGTAAAAAGTGTGAAAGACAAGAGCAGAAGCAAAACATTGAAGTGAGACAGTTTACTGAAAATAACAGTATCTGGTCTATATTAATATAGAGGATTTTCCTTTACTCTCTCTCTCTCTCTCTCTCTCTCTCTCTCTCACACACACACACACACACACACACACACACACACACACAGAGAGAGAGAGAGAGAGAGAGAGAGAGAGAGAGAGAGAGAGAGAGAGAGAGAGAGAAGCAGCTCTTTCTGTCCTTCATAGGACCAACTAGATTTATTTTTAACTTCTACATCCAACTGACTTTGAAAATACCTGGAAGCCTGCAATGTATCTGACCAGCTTATTCAAAAAGACCAGAATAGCATGAGTCTGACTAACAAGTGCTACTGTTAAAAGAATGTTCTCTGGACTCACCCACAGAATTCAGCCAGGAGAACTGCAGCCTCATGGGCCACTGCAGGCTTACCTTGGCTGGCTTCCTCTGAGAATGCCGCAGCAGCAGACAGCAAAGCCAAGGATGCAGATCTTAGCTCCTTCAGACTGGGCTGCTGGGGACTCAGACCTCCCAGAATTTAAATGCTGTTCCCGACAGTCTCCACCAACCAGGAGGCAGAGTGATGTGTCATGAGGTTTGTGCCACTGCCCAGCCCACCTGCTCCTACACTTCCCCTTCTGGTTTTGTGGTTAAAAAAAAAAGGAAGGAAAGGAAACACACACAAAGCATTGCTTATGCACAATGTCATTAACTACCCTTTTCATTTATACGCTGCACTTAGAATCCTGGAAGATCATCAGGGATCCTCAAGGAAAGGAAATGTAAATTACCCTCACAGAGATTTTGTTTATAGTTACTGAATTAGTAGAAAAACATCAATGGGAATGAAAGGTATAGATTCTCCTCCTATCTAAGTTACAGATGAAGGCCAGGTGGATACACTATTTCATTCTCTCAGACTTACTGAAGACTAGAAAGCTGCTGTCTCAGCAGAATTTTCAGAACCTCCCTTTATGCCTTTGTATTCAGTAGCTTAGGTTGGCTGGGGGTGCAGTGGCTCAGTTTTGTACTCCAAAAGATCACCATGAGTTTGAGGCTAGCCTCGGCAACATACGTGTTCACAGACCAGAGTGAGACCCTCTCACAAAAGAAACAAAACCTCAGAACAAAGCAAAACAAAGTAACATCTCAGTTTTGACACTGGAACTATGCAGCAGTTTGCCATCTGCTCGAACCCCCAGTGACCCTGAATTCCTCTCCTGCCTCCACTGACCTTTAGAGACATGAACTGTTGGAGCAGCTGGGAACGATGGTTCTGATGCTATCTAAACTTTAATGGCCACAAAGAACAGATGATGTGGTGACTCCAGCTAGAGCGGGCCTAAGCAAGCAGTTTGTAAGTGAGAGCCGCATGCCTGCCGCAGGGGAGCTGCAGGAGCCAGACTCTGCCTTTCAGGCCTTGTTAACCAATGCCCTGGGTGACCTTGGGCAAGTCACTTAGCCTATCTACAGGACAATGGATTAGTGTATGTACAGTTAACAGCACTTCACATGTTACAACAACCCCTCCCCCCACGTGTTAAAGAATGTGTATATTAACTACTACAGAAATCTTCAGCAAAGGCAAGGAGCTGTGATTTGCAATGCCTTTGAATTCTTTAAGCCGTACACATTAAAGGGTGTTCTGAATATTCTTAATGACACAACTTATATTTCTGAATTATCTTTTTTTGAGTTTTATTTCCTGGAATATATAAAGTTGGCTATGTAAAAGATTTTAATATATGTATTAACAAAATGTTACTGAGTGGTTAAGAGGTATTCAAATGAGATAAAATTATAGGTGAAGCAGATTGCTTTAAATATTTAATATTGCCCTGCAATTACTTCCTTTCTTCCCTTACCTGAAATGGAGAACACAGCACTTATTACCTTACATCTCCAGTGTAAGAGGCATGCAGTATTGAGATCAAAGTTTAGTCAAGCCTTTGTTGTTTTAGCCTTTTTAATATGAATATAGATTAAGTAATCTTCTACAGGGTTAGACTAAGCAGCACAATGCTGTTTTGAGCATTTGGGTTATCTCTTGATGAATGTATTCTAAATGAATGGATATTACTTTGAAGATCATTAGCACACACTTTATTAAGATGACACCTAAGACTATCAAATATAAATCACACAGGTTATAAAGTTGTAAAGACAGACTTCTTATTTCTTTTTCTAAAAAATGTCTTTTTGCCCTTTAAGCACAACACCCACCGTGTTGTGTTTTCAGTGTTGTTCAGGGAAATTCCACAAATCCTAAGGCAACAAGCAGTCCACAGGGTTCACTGAAGTTCACTCTGCACCCACAGGAATGATTCAACACGAATTAGGGAGGTATAGGAATAGATTCTGCTGGAGCTGCGCCACCTCCAGCGGAACCGTATGACCCTTCTGGAACTTTTGTTTTTATTTGTAACTCCCAAGTGCCACAGGATGGCAGCATTTCTAGAAAGGGCGAGAAACAACCCTCAAAGTCTTCAAAGATTTTCTGGATGCATCCTTAGAGGTCGATTATATACACCCCGTTTCCCAGAATACCGAGTAAGGAAGTATTTCTCAGCAATGACCCAGTTGGCAACCAGGGCCAGGGACCCTGAGAACCCCTGTCCTGCTTTGTTGATGCCTTCAGCAATCCTAGGTTGACAGGACTGTCTGCTTCCCTCTTCCTATGCTCACAGCAGCGACCTTGAGGATGAGGCATGCTGTGCTGGGAGCAGCTCTGCAAAGCAGAGGACAAAATGCCCTTCTGACTCGAGGAGGCGCATGCTTTTGCTTTCTGAATTCAACTATGCTGCTGACAATTTTCCTGAGTGGGATTTTCCAACTGTCTAGAATTCACACACTAAACAATTTAAATGCAGCACTGTTAGTTAGCTTTTGTATTTCCAAGTCTCAGTCAGGCTCAGCTAACACTTGGTAGATAGGAGCAAGAGTTTAAAATGCCCAAATTCTTTGTAAATCTTGTCAGTGGAAATAAAGAAGTTTAGTTGCAAAGAGTGATTTGTGATCTTAAAATGTAAACACCTTAAGAAGTTAGATAGCAACATAAAGAATATTGTTATTCTCTTGTTGACACAAAAATTCCCACATCACTAGAAAAGTTAAGTGTTTAATGTCACTTACATTAATGGGATACTTTATTATATTGACATTCATTATATCTGGAAGTTTGTAATTAGATTCTATATAGTACAGCTTTCTCAGCTACATATATTCATTTTGTCCACAAATAAAGGTTCAGATGTCTTGGAATTGTCTTGACAGCACAACTAATCTGTCAGAAGTTCAGTTTATGGAAAGGAGACATTATCAAAGGATAAGATTTTTAGATTCAGACACAAAAATAGTATGGTTTACAAACACCATAAATTAATAATATAAATTCTTTTATCCTATTGTTTAATGCCATAGACAACAAAATCCACCTCTGAGAAAGTGGTCTTGTAGAAGGTGGTCTTGTAGAAGGTGGTCTTGTAGAAGGTGGTCATGTAGAAGGTGGTCTTGTAGAAGGTGGTCATGTAGAAGGTGGTCTTGTAGAAGGTGGTCTTGTAGAAGGTGGTCTTGTAGAAGGTGGTTATGTAGAAGGTAGTCTTGTAGAAGGTGGTATTGTAGAAGGCAGTCTTGTAGAAGGTGGTTATGTAGAAGGTGGTCTTGTAGAAGGTGGTATTGTAGAAGGTGGTCTTGTAGAAGGTGGTTATGTAGAAGGTGGTCTTGTAGAAGGTGGTATTGTAGAAGGCAGTCTTGTAGAAGGTGGTCTTGTAGAAGGTGGTCTTGTAGAAGGTGGTCTTGTAGAAGGTGGTCTTGTAGAAGGTGGTCTTGTAGAAGGTGGTCTTGTAGAAGGTGGTTATGTAGAAGGTGGTCTTGTAGAAGGTGGTCTTGTAGAAGGTGGTTATGTAGAAGGTGGTCTTGTAGAAGGTGGTCTTGTAGAAGGTGGTCTTGTAGAAGGTGGTCTTGTATGGGTAATCATTAGTTTTGAACTAAAAAAAAATGAAAAAAAACATTGACCTTAAAGCCCAAGAAATGTTACCAGTTATAGGGGAGGACCCCTCGCTGAATTGATGTCTTTAATTCATATGTTTTAGAGCACAGAAAGGTTTCACTGTGATATTCACTCATGTATATCATTACACTTTGTTCCTATTCTTTCTCCCCAGACTTTTTCCTCTCTCCTTCTCTTGTCTTGTCCCTCTTGTTGGCCCCCTAAACAGTCTACCCTTCTGGTTTCATAATAAGTAGCATCAACTCCGTCACTCTCCATCTTATCTCACTGTTTCCTTTAGACTTCATTGTCTTCTCTCATGGTCCTTTTTACCTTCACATCCTCCACAGACACGGACACACACACATACATGCACACATACACACACAGACACATGAACATGCACATACACACATGCACACGCATGTACACACACATACACACACATCACACATACATGCACACACAAGCATATACACACATGCACAGGCACACATACACAGACACACACAGACACACACATACATACACATGTACACACATGCAAACACATACACACAGATATACACTCAGACACATTCAGATATATACACAAACACATAGACACAGACATACACACAAGGCACTGATACCTGTCAATAGTGCTGCAGGAAATATGAGCTGAAGGTACTTCTGTGTTGTGTCAACTTGAGTTGAGCACATAGTACATTTGTGCCATGTGGTCTTTCTACTTTTATGGGTTTTTGTTCATTTTCTTCTTTGAGACAGGGTTTCTCTGTGTAGCAGCCTGGGCTGTCCGAGAACTTGCTTTGTCCACCAGGATGCCCTCAAACTCAGACTTAGATCGTTCTGTCTCCCTAGTACTGGAATTAAAGGTATGCTCTACCACCTTGCCTAAGTTAATGCACACAAAGACACCTCCTTGCCCTCCTAGATTGCTTTAGAAAGCTGATTAGTAAAGTGATTCAACTCATTTCTGCATTTCCCTGCTGTGTATGAGAGTCCTCCTCCCTATCCCACACTAGAACTTCATTCTCTTTCTTCTCCACTCTCTCCTTCTAACTCCTCCTTCCCCTTCTTCCCCTTCCTCCTCTTCCTCCTCCTTCCTCCACTTCCTTCTCTTCCTCTTTCTCTATTCCTCTTCTCTCCTTACTCCTTCTGACTTTCCTCTCCCCATCTTTCTCCTCTTCCTCCTCCTCTTCCTCCTCTTCCTCCCCCACTCTCCTTGTTCTCCTCTCCTATTCCTCTTTTCCCTTACTCCTGCCCTTCTTCTCTCTCCCTCCTTCTCCTCTTCTTCCTCCTCTTCCCCTTACTCCTTCTCTTCCTCTCCACATCCTTCTTCCTAACAGTGCTTAGGACTGAACCCAAGGAACTAGATCCATTCAACCATTCTTTTCTGATTTCTTTCCTGTTCTACACTGCAACAGTCTCCTGCTCTATCATTGAGATACGGTTCCACTTTCTAATATCTATCTACCTATCTACCTACCTATCTATCTATCTATCTCTCTATCTATCTATCTATCTATCTATCGATCTATCTATTTACGTGTCACTATTCATAATGGCGACACTTTAACATTCTTCACCTGGAAGTCCCCTTAAAGTAGACTTATTTTCTCAAATGATATATTCCTATCCAGATCGGCTGGCTATTCATGAAGATGAAATGACATTTGAAACTTGTGCAGTCACTGGGGTTAAGGAAGCGTGGCTGAGAAGGAAACTCTGGGATGTAGACAGAAAGCTTCATGAACAACAACATTTTGTATCCACACTGTCACTGAAAGAGCATTGTGGGATTTGACTCAAAAGGAAGTCTCTCATCTCAGCCAGCACCTATCACAGGAGCAGAGAACTTCACACCATAGCAACAATGAGGTGGGTACTGGCAATTACAGAGATTCTGTTTCAGACCAGAAGATAGATAAACATCTGGCAGCCATAGGCTTTCCTTGGTGCAGATATCCAACTGTGGCAATAAGCATAATGACAGATGTTTTGTAGAATGTATGATGAGACAGAAACATTCTATGATGTCAATTTAAGAGAATACTTGTCAAAATTTGATGTTTAAGTTATCTTTGGTAGATAATCCATGATAAGTTAATGTAAGAATGTGATAATTTTAGTGTAGAACAACAACAACAACAACAAACCACAAGAGAAAGAGACAAAATTTGGACCCCAGGAAAGAGGCTAAGGTAGATATTTTCAAACCCTACTTTCCTAGAGTACTTTCTTGTTTGCTGTTGGGGAAAGTTGACATTAATATCCCTCTCCCCAGACAAATACAGGACATAAATAATTGCAATACAAGTTTGATTTTTTCTTTAATATTTGACTCTTTAATAAAATATAAGTTCTATGATGTGTTTCTGGAACTTATATGTCAAAATTCATTCAGTGAAGGAATAAATTAATCTTCTATCATAAAATGTATGTTATTTCTATGCAGCACAGGTAACTCCTGACAGATTCTTTTCTGTTGCTTTTGTAAAGCCCCATCTTCACCATCTTTTTTGGATCCCATTGAAAATAACTCTCACATTGCCTCCAATTTCCTAGAGGATCCTGGGACATTACTCCACTGGTTCGTTCCTTGACAGTATTGATGTGGATTATTTCAAAGTCAGTTTCAACACTAAACTTCTACAATTTTGTGTTTCATCTAAATTTCTGAAAAACACAATATTGACGTTATAACAGGAGGAACAGTTAGGTCACTGGAATAACTGCAGCTTGATCCAGAGACATTCAAATTGAAGGGTGAATTATGACACAAAGAATCACTAGTAGAACAGTAGATGCCAAGAAGCTAAAAAGCTGAGATATTTATTCACAGTAAAATATGCATGTTTTCTTGTACTTTAAATGGAGATAAAAAATAAATGAATGCTATAATACTAGTAAAAAAATCAAACTGTGATTTTATTTCATTTAACACTTCTCTCTGTGTATGTGTATGCATGCATGCACATACACGTACACACATGTGCACACATATGCACATGCCTGGTGTGCAAGTGGAGGCCAGAGGTCAAACGTGGGTGTTGTTCCTTAATCCTGTCATTACTCACTTACCATCCTGCAAACCCCAAAACCATATTTTTAAAAGCATGAAATCACTCTCAGCAAATGACTTTCCTGTCAGTCCCCCATGTGCTGGAAACTGTGCTCTGACTTCCCACAATATAGATTTTCTACAGGCATTTCTCAACGTGGGTCAGATTCTGTTGTCCCATGAGTAGGAGGCTGGAACCAAAGAGGTTGGGTTGTTTCTTTCCTGGAAAGGGAGCCTGTGGCTTTGGGGGCAGGTTACTGCTGATTGGATCAGGCCTCTGCAGCTGACCACGACCCCAGCTGTTTTTAGATTTTGCTTTCTGCACTCCCATCCTCTGCATCACCAAGCACCCCTGGACATGATGTTCAGCAGACCCTTTAATTTCACTCTGCATCCAGTGAAGTTGTTGGGGAGTCACACAGGATGGAATCTGTCGCCAATGCTGGGCTCTCTACCCATGCCACCCTTAAGGAAACTCACATTGCTTGTTCTTTTGTAAATATTTCAGTATATCACAAGGCTCTCATCATTTACTTCTTCCTATGGTAAGAAAGAGCAACCCCAAACCTACCTTTGCTTGTCCAAAACTGAGATATTCAACATAATAATAACAATGCTGACAGGTTTACATGTTTTAAGGGACTCATATATTAGACAATTTTTTAGAATGTGCATTAAATTATGTATTCCTAACAACTATCTTAATTTTCATGATAACTTGAATTTGTTCAGATTCTTACACTAGAAGTTAAGTACTATCTCGGCCCTGTCTAGCAGTGAGGTCTGCTCACTTCTTGGAAATGCATGGCAGGGCTGGGAGGCAGCTCAGTTAATACAGTGCCTGCCTTTTCAGCATGAAGATCTGAGAGGAGTCCACAGAGCCCTCACTGCGGGACAAAAGAATGAACAGACAAAATAAACAGACAAAGAAACAAGAAGACAAAGGATCCATCCAACCATCACTGCTCAGGGCTGTAGTTCTAGTGCTGGGGAGGTAGAGACAGTTGTACCCTCAGGACTCTCTGGCTGCCTTAGCTGGCTTGGTGAGTTCCAGGCCAGTGAAAGACCCTGTCTAAAAATGTAGACAGCACTGGAGGAACAAAGCCTGGAGTTGGCCTCTGGCCTCCATATGTGTGCATTCTAACTCGTCTGCATACTATCTCATGTATGCACACTACCCCATATGTACACACTAACAAGTGTGCATACTACCTCATGTATGCACACTAACATGCATGTGTGTATAGCACATGTGTGCACACTAACATGTGTAAAAGTAGCACATGTTGGCATACTACCTCATGTGTGTGCACTAATACATGTGTGTATGTAGCACACATGTGCATAGCACCCCATGTGGGCATATTATCCCATGTGCGCAGACTACTCCATGTGTGCATACGACCCTATGTGTACAGAATACCACATATCTGCAGACTACCTCACATATTCAGACTACATTATATGTGCATTGATAAGAGAAATCTCATAGAGTGAGTGGTTTCGTCTGACAAGCTCAGATCTAATGCAAATGAAAATCTTTGTTTTTCCATGTATGTCACACATTCTACATATGTGACATGAAAGGGCCATAAGCTACAGAGCTGAGAGAATGTCACTGTATGTCTGCTGTGAATAGCCAGTGCCAAGCATACTCTTGCACACTGTGGGTTGACATGAACTTCATGCTGAGTGTGTAATGCAATAACTTTGGATTACTTTTCTTGACCCTGCAAAAGTGAGTTGTTTATATTTTGACATATAAACATACATATATAGAGAACGGCGCGTTCTATAGTTTACCTTGTATTCTTGTGTCTGACCCTGTTTCATTCCTAGCACAGCAATGGTAGCAGGAACAGCGGCTGTATCAGTGCTGCATCACCTTCCAGGAAGTGGGCCTTGGCAGTGATGGCCACTTCCCAACCTTCCTTGCATCTTGATGTGATTAGTTCTTGGCAGCAGGGTGTGTTTTCACTTCCAGATAGAAGAACGTCTAGTTTCCCTCCTTATCAGCCTCACAATTTGTCTAAATGAGAGGATTTGGAAGCATTTTTAGAAA
Source organism: Apodemus sylvaticus (assembly GCF_947179515.1). Lineage (NCBI taxonomy): Eukaryota > Metazoa > Chordata > Mammalia > Rodentia > Muridae > Apodemus > Apodemus sylvaticus. Next base: position 5,535,600 of record NC_067482.1, read on the forward strand.
GTTTAGTGGCAGGAAGGACTTACCACTATGTTGTCTGTTGACCGTGGACCTTGGTTTGGGGTATCGCATGACTAAGATATATGTTTCACTTGTCCAGAGAATTCAACATCTATTAGGTAGATGCTGTCTTAATTAATGCAACTCTGTGCATGTAATATCACTCCCTCTAAAGATTTGAATTTGAAGCCCATGTGACTAGATTCATGGGACTGACTTTAAGTCACGACGCCAAAATGTCATACACATGTCCCACTTGGTTTCTTCCTGATTTCTAAAATCTATGCGATATGCTAACTAGAATCTGGTTACCAGATCAAATATTGTGTGGGTGGTAAATTCTAGGAAACATGGAGTATTTTAGCACCCCACCCGACCGTGGGGATAACCATAATTAGAGGAAGCGGTAACCTAGACCAGAAGCTGTTATGGTTGGGAGCTAGAGTATGACCCCTTCCTGTGTAGTTCATCGATATACTCTGACCCTTGCAGGAGATTTTTGGTCTCTGTATCAGAAGTTGGCCAAGGGCTTAGCCAGCATCCTCTGCGCAGTCGCTGAAGAGCTTCTGTGTGGCGCGGAATCTGCAGGGCTAGGTTCACGCACGCGTCTGGGTTGTGGAGGAAGTGGAGGTAGGTCCAGAAAGTGGCCCTTTCCTGCTTTTGGCCATTTCTGAAGCTCCTCAGACTTGAGTTTCGCCTTTATCTTGGGGAACTGGTCCAACACAAGTCAAACTTTGGCATTGATCTCTCTGAAGGTCTCAAACATGTCTCCTTTCATCAGGTTCTGTCACTTTATAATTAATTTTACATTGTAACAATATGGTGTTGTGATGTCAGAAGGTGAAACGTAAAGATTTTCATTAAAGTCTGTAGTTTCTGACTGGCGTGTAAATAAACGAAAAGTATTCTGCTTTTCCACTTATGAAAGCAATAAAAATTCCGCACCTGACACTCCTTTTCCTGAAATACACTGTTTTCAGAGAGTTTTGGTAAGTTGAGGCAGCTGTTGTTCCTTGTGGTCCTGGCGTCAATCATGTGTGTCATACTAGTGGGCAGAAGACAAGGCGAGCAACGCCATTGGTTAAGCTCTTACTCCACAAACCAGAGAATGAAGGGGTATGGGCTGCCTGGTTGTACATGTTCTATACAAAAGATTTAAATACTTCTAATAATAAAAGTTTATAAAATATAAGAGAATATAATTAATAATTATGGATTTGGAAAAAGAAAGCTAAAGAATGAACACATTTTATATCAATTGCAGAAAAAATATATTTAAAACAATTAGTTTGATAGATTGGCTCATAAATATTAATTTTAGTTCCCCAAATCACTATAATTTTGAAAAAATGCTATAAAAACACCACTCTCAGTTTTTATAATATGCATTTAAAGTTCTATTTGAGTATTTTAAAAGGAGCTTTTCACAGAAAATGAAAAATATATTAAAAATACCATTACAAATTCTAAGGCTATGATCCTAGTTCTGGAATTTCCATGCGGAAGGAGGGAGTAAGGAAGGTGGGGACTGGGCAGAGCACACGGTTTGATTCTTCGCTACTATTTTTAGCCTAGAACAACTCAAATTCTAGAGGTATATAAAATCATAAATATAGACATGGGTAAAAAATAATGATTCAAATAAGAAAGACTGTCCTCGGCAGGACCACCTCAGTGAGCTCAGGAGGCAGCTATGGAACTGCACCTGCAAGCGAGTGGGTTTCTCTTTGGTCCTTGATGCGTTTTAGCCTTGGCATGTTTTTAACTGGGTTACAGGTTAAAAGACTTCAGCATCATAATCCATTTATCTTTACAAAATTATGGTGATTCAGTCATGTGATGAGAGTCAGCAAAGCCTTGGGAAAATATATCTACAACATACATTTTAAATTTTTATTTATTTATTATCTCACATATTACAAACTTCAATTTCCCCTTCCCTCCTCTCCTCCCAGTTCCTCTTCCCCACCTCCTCTGTCTTCCCAGTCCACTCATCCTCCATTCAAAATGGAGCTGGCCTCCCAGGGATATCATCCAAATATAGCATATCAGGCTCCAGTAAGACTGGCACATCTCCTAATAGTAAGGTTAGACAAGGCAACCCAGTAGGAGGAAGTGGGGTCAAAAAGTAGACAAAAGAGTCAGAGACAGCCCCTGCTTGTGCTGTTTGGAGTCTCAGGAGAAGACCAAGCTTCTCAGCCTTAGGAAATATGCAGAGGGCCTAGGGTCAGACCCATACATGTTCCCTGATTGTTGGTCTAGTGTTTGTGAGATCCTATGAGTCAGATCATTATAAATAAAATTTGTGTTGTTCAGGAGTATTTTTGTTTGTTTTTGTTTTTTGTTACTATGACAGAATAGCTTTTAAGCCCAACTTTTAAACTAAAGCTCATTATATTCATAATTTGGGGGGGGAGGGTAGTCAAGGATATAGTACCTATTTCAGCATTACCATGCGTGGTGAGATTTCTTTACGGTGGCCTATGTCGTGTAATAGATGACAATGAATCAATGGCGTTACAATGTGATAGAGAAAGCAGATATATCTCGAACCAGGAAGCCAGAGATGTACTGGGCTCTCCTAATCTCTTCTAAGGTCATATACCCAGTGACTTATAGACACCCAACTTTAAAAAGGTCTGTCATCTCAACACCATCACATTGGTGACCAACTCTCTAAAACATGCATCCTTTCAAGGCAAGACATGTCCAACTAAAAGCATCCATTTACTGGAAAATGCCCACATTTTCCAATTGCATGTCACCTATACCAATTGGACCAAGTCAACGTGAAAGACCTTCCATAGTCTGCAAAGCCATAAGTATTTAGTGTCTGGCCCTTCTCAGGAAAGAATCGTATCCTTTTCTTCTGAGTGAAATATGTATGCACTTCCTTATATCTGACTGTGTTTTGTTTTCATGTGTGTGTGTGTGTGTGCACATAGAGGTATAGAAGTGGGTTAATGTGTGAGGGGCACACATGCATGTGTGTGTGCTTGTATCTATAGCCTGGATGTTAATAGAACTCTAGCTCCATCACCCTCCACTTCGCTTACAGAGCAAGAGTCTCTCCATATGGCTACTCTAGCTGGCCAGTGTCCCCTTGAGTCCTGGAATTACATTCCAAGCTGACCTTTTATGGGTTATGGGTGTTTGAACTCATACTTGGACAGCAAGTGTTTTACACATTGAGCCAAATTCATCCTTCCACTCAAGTGTGAGCCAGTTCTTCCCATTAGTTCTTATCCTGTCATTTCTAGTCACATGATGCTATTTTTGAGGAGTGATGAACAATTTACTTTATGTGTAGGGTTGGACGCTTGAACTTAGTTTTGAATCACACAACACAATGCTTTCTGTTTTGTTTCTATTCTTTCTGGTAATGAATGTCTTGCATTGCAACGTGCCTTGGATCCTTCACCAAAGATGTTAGGGATGCACATGTAATGATCTTTAGATCTATTTTTTTATTATAGGCAATAGGTCACTATAAAAATTTTAAAAAGATGCTTGAATTTCTGGAAGTTGTAAATAACATTACATATCTTATAGAACTCAACTAAAACTAATCTGTAACTGTCTTTTCAGGTACCCATGAAGTAATTCTTTCATCTAACCCAAAGACTTTAATTTTTGGAGTGTGTATATATGTGTGGTGTGCATGGGTGTTCATATGTCTGTGAGCATGTATCTATATATATGTGAGAATGTTTAAGCCAGAGGTTGGTATCACTTATCGTCCTCAGTCTCTTGCTACCTTATGTGTTTGCAAGGTCTCTCTCTTGAACCTAGAGCTTGCTATTTGTCTAGTCTATCTAGTGAACTTGTTCCAGGGGGTCTCCTCTTTCCACCGAGTTCTGGGGTTAAAGGAGGGCCACCATACTCACACACAATTAATACAGGTGCTGGGTAAATTTACATCAAAACTCTGCTCTTCAGCTTTATGCAGGAAGGGCTTTCTCTACTGAGCCATCTCCTATCCTGCCTCCAAGATCTGGACACAATCTGCAAATGCTTGATTGTGGAAGCATGTTTCTGTAAGTCTGTATAGCTGTCAACAGGATTCGGGTCCCGTGGGCTCTTGGGCTGAGGAGCTCAGTTCCTTTTTGTCTGGAGGACCCTTCTCCAATAGACGGAATCTCATTGCTGTGTTAAAACTGTATTAGTCAGGGTTCTCTAGAGTCACAGAATTTAGGGAATGAATCTTTCAATTCCTCTCTATATAAAAGGGTAATTTATTGGCATCACATGCAGACTGCAGTTGAGCTAATCCAACAATGAGCAACTGTGAATGGAAAGTCCAGGAATCTGGTAGCTGCTCAGTCCCGCAGGCTGGGTGTCTCACTGGTCTCTGTATGTGCTGGAATCCCTAAGAGCTTGGGCTCCAATGCCAGTGAAGGAAGGAAATCAAGGAATCGATGTATCCTTCATGAAATTTCAGATAAACAAACCAGCAGCTCCTTTTGTGCTTGAAATGTGTCAGGAGCTCAGTAGATGTCTCAGGTTCCCAGGAATGATAGATAGCAGGCACAATGTGATCATGAAACAACACGGTTTCCTCGGTTTCCCCAGGGAGCACAGACAAATTGCTCTTTAATGTAAGAAAGGTGCTATTATTTCTATATCAATACTTTTTTTAAAAAAATAGTAATATGTGGTAGGAAAGAGAATAAAGAAAAACACAAAGAGATAGGGAAAAGGTAGTGGAAAGAACACAGGAAGAACATCCTCATCATTGTCATCATCATCATCATAATAATAATAAACAGTAATAGCAATAATGATGATAATAACAACATTGATAATGATAGTAACTATAATAATAATAAAAATAAAACCATGCTCTTTGAGAGTGACAGCAGCTTTGGTTAAGGGGTATCAGTGGCTCATACTTGTAATCTTAGCACTTAGAAAACTAAGGCAGGAGGATTTCTGTAAGTTCAAAGCCAATTTGGGCTATGTAGTAAGTTTCAGGCCGGCTTGAGAGCCAGAGTAAGACCTTACCTCAGAAAAACATTAATTTTAGATATCTTCTTCATAACATTGAAGTTCAGAACTACAGAGATTTACATAACTGGCAAACCTTTAAATATAGAGAAGTCAGTGATTGAAAATACAAATAATCACATCTTTGTGAACTCTTTGACCACAGTGGAAATGAACTATTTCACAGTGAAAGCACAGAGTGGGGTGAATGGCCCCAAACCGAACAAATTCCCGTAAAGGAGAAGGCGCTCTGTGACCTGTGACTGGAGCTACTGAGGTGTAAAGTGTTGTGTATGCTCCTCCCTGGGGCTCTTCTCGATGACTGCTTCAGCAAAGTTAAACTTTAAATTGGCATTCCTAGTACTCACTGCCTCTGACATCAACTGTGAAGAAGGAGAAGCCTTCATTTAATGCCCCAAGATATTACTGCAATACTGCACGTTGGCCAGAATCAGCACTGTAACTCTGCACCCTTGAGTTCAGCAGACTTAGGTGAAAATATGTGCCAGTCACCTTCAAATAACCCAGAATAATAATCACGCTTATAACTTAAATAACCCAGTATATTAACTATGCACATAACATTTTACCTTCTATAAGGTATTATAAGTTAGGTTTGGTGATGTGCAACTACTACATTGCTTTATATAAAGACCCAGAACATCCACAGATTTAGAAGGACTTATAGGACCAATATTTACAGATACCAAGGCATGGCTGTAGAGCAGCTCCTAGAAGGAAGGGAGCTGGAGAGAGAGAGAGAGAGAGAGAGAGAGAGAGAGAGAGAGAGAGAGAGAGAGAGAGAGAGAGAGAGAGAGAGAGCCAACTGCAGCGTGTTGTTAAGATTAAATGATGTGTACGTATAAAGCTGAGCCAGATGTCCGAGACCTGATGAACACTCAGTTAAAGATGCACATTACTTTCCTCAAGGCCGACGCATATGAGGACTGAAATACGGCTCAGGTGGTCCAGTGTTTGAGTAGCATGCACAATGTCCAGTGTTCAATCCCCAGCACTGCATCATCGGGCCATGGTGGTGCCTACATACCGTTAATCCCAACAGGAGTTGGAGGCAGCAGGATAGAATCTTGAAACCATCCGGCTACACAGAGACTTCAAGCCAAGCCAAGGTACGTGTGATCTTCTTGCCTTAAGGAGTGGGTATGTGGGGATTGCTATGCAAGCTTGAGTTTGATCCCTGAACCCATATAAAGGTGGTCGGAAAGAGCTGACTCTGTGATGCTCTCCTCTGACCTCCACATGCATGCAGTCGCACGACCCCTGCATGATACATGTACAACAATAATAGATAAATACAAGAAGAGAAAAAGCAACCACATGACATATATTCAGATCATGTGCCAAAGACAAATTATAGAGAGCACACTTAAACATATAAAGCTACAGGGCACACTAAGTGAAAGGATTCACGATTACACCAGGCTTTATCTTACAAGCAAAAATCGTTGACAGCTGATTGATGGAGAGCCTTAAGTAGACAGCAATATCTATGCTTAAAGTCAGAACTCCATCGTCAGGTGGATTCTATATATACACTGTGGGGAGAAATGGCCTCTGTATGCTCCGAGAGCAGGCGGTAGGAACAGGGGCCCACAAGTGTGCAGCAAATCGGAATTACTCCATATTCATAAGCAGAATGTTGAGCAATATTACGTCTGGAACCATGGCTGACACTTAGCTTGTTTCCTTGTTTCTATAGAGGGTTTGGTTTACTGAAGTCATACGACATCTCTTTGCAGATGGAAGATTCTGAGCTGCTTATGTCAATGAGCTCATGTCCTAATTGGGCAATATCATTTCCATGAGAACACACAAAGCTTTGAAAAATAGATAGAAATCATTTGGTGTACGCCTGTGTTCTCTCCTTTCTCCCGCCCTCCCTCCTTCCCTCCCTTCCTTCCAGTGGATGGAGGCTCCAATGGCTGCCTCCTACATCTTGAGTAGGATGTCTACTCTTTGGCCATCATTGCTGGGATGCTTGTTTTGCAGCGGGCAGTGAACCCTGCTATGATAGTGTTGATGAGTGCTGGACTCCTGCAGGGTTTTTGCACAAGAACCCCTGAACTAAAGCATCAGTTGAGAACCATGGAACTGCATTATTTGTCCCTGTGTTTGCCTCCAGGGAAGTGCATAACTGTGTACTTACGCTCAGAGAAGTTATCTTCATACTCTCTCCCTCTAGAATGAGATTCATGTTGATTAACTCAAGTAGGTGGGTGATGCCATCTCTGGCCCATTTTGTTAGAGCAACAAGTTGATGTACCGTTGTGGGTATAGCCACTCCACTCTAGGAACAGATAGAAAGGACAGCATTATGATCAGGAGCTGATGGGCACTCAGGGTCCATACTGTCTGTGGCTATCTTGTTGTGATGTGGGCATGTATGTGTGTGTGTCTGTGCATGCCTGCATGAATGTGTGTGTGTGTGTACATGCCTGTGCATGCATATGTATGTGTGTGTGTATGAATGTGTGCATGCAGGAATGTGTGTGTACTATATTTTATTAGAGTCTTTAGAGGGTCTCATGTACTAAGTCTGGCCTTGTTACATATCTGGGGATGGCATTGAATTTCTGATCCTCCCAGCTCCCCCCCTTAAATTCTGGAATTATATGCATGTGCACTAAGACCAGTTCATAGACTTCTGGTGGTGGAGCCCAGGGCTTCTAGCATGCCAGGCTAGCATCCTGTCTGCTGAGACACATCCCCACCATTAGTGAAAATGCTTACTGCCCAGCATTTCAAGCTACTGTGCTTTGATGCCAAATCTCTTTCCCTGCAACTTGGAGACAATGCCAGCCTTTGATTGGTGAAAACAACTCAAAGATCCAACTGTTCTTTCTCCTGAATGGACCCACTGGTTTCCTGAGCTACTGTGGCTGAGAAGGACAGGTATCTCTTCCATCATGGTCAAACAACGCTTTGTGTGCAAAACCTTCGTGGGCATTCCAAAAGAAGGACCATCTTTACCGTATCACCATGCTCACAGGAAGACTCTTGATACACTGTCCCTGCCAGCTGGATGGGGATAGAAAAGAAAGGAAAAAACCAACAGCAGGAAAATAAATCCAAATGAAAACATTCAATCATTGCAGATGATTCTTTAGACAGTGTAACTAAAGAAGACTTGTAGAAAAAGGTGATGTGTAAGTCAGAACATAAGAATGGGCCAGAGGGCTATAAAGAAAGAACACTCTAAAGTGGTGGTGTGACCCCTCTGGGTATCCTAGAGCACTTTCACAGGCTTGCCTAAGACCACCTGTGTATCAGATGTTCGAATTATGATTTGTAACAGTAGCAAAATTACAGTTACAAAGTAGCAATGGAATAATTTTGTGATTGGGGAATCACTGCAACATGAGGGACTATATTAAAGAGTCCCAGCTTTAGAAAGATTCCCAAGGAAAGTCCAGCCAGACTTTCATAGCCAGATGTTGCATAGCATTAGATACCCTGGCTACTAAATCTAATCTCACTGGTTAAGAACGTTTTATTAAAAATTTTTATTTTTTGAGAGGAGGAGGGCAAGAATGCAGCGACACATCTGTGGAGGTCAGGGGACAATTTTGAGGAGTCTCTTCTCACCTTCTACCTTGTTGAGGCATGGTCTCCACATCCCGTCTCACTGCAGGAGGCTGGGGTCACATGCCTTCCCCCCTCCCCCGCATCCAGCTTTTCCATGTCGGGACAAGGGTTGAAGACAGTTCATCAGGCTTTGACGGTAGGCACTTTTACTTGCTGATTCATCTCCCTGGCCCAAAATGGTTCTTAAAACACCATTTCCTCTGGAATGTACAGCTAAGCTGGACCTAGTAGACTTACCCATTATCACTTAGACTGTGTTGTGCAATATAGAAACCACTTTCTTCTCATTGCTAGCCATGGAAAAGTTTAACTCATAAAAGGTGTTGATGACTAGAGATACTTCTGTTTATAGCGGTTTAGTTCCCAGTCCATAGGAAGTTTGCTATGCTTTAAGAAAGTAACTTGGAGCTAAAGAACAAAGCACCCAGCATATGCAAGCGTCTCAGTATGAGAAGCGACTTGTGAAGCAGGTGCTGCTCTCTCTCTTCCTATGAAATAGTGAGAAGTCTACCACAACCAAGCAGTCAACCCTGAGAGTGGATCCAGGGAGACCTTTCCCACACTGCAAGCACAACTCAGGAAAACAAGTCAACAGCTCACCATAGCTCCTGGGCACACTGTGCTGAGCTGACAGAAATTGCCTACTTCAAACTCTAGTCTCAGAAGTTGGAAACTACTGTAAAATTAAGTTGCAGCCAATTAAAACTAGTAAAGAGGGCAGTATTTAAGTAAGTGTCAACTGTTGGGAATAGAAACTACTAAAGACAAAACTGAAAAAACAATCTTCAAAAATCAAGTCAGAAGATAAAACTTTTGTCTCCATAGAGTAAAACACTTTATCTAACTGAAAGATGAAATGCAGGGGTTCCGCTATTCATGGGGGCTCTATTCGAAGATGGCTGGTCGATGCCTAAGGCCACAGGGAGTTGTGATCCTGAATCCCTTCCTTTTCCTGTGTGTGTAGCCGTAGCCATGGTAACATTAATTTATTGCTTAGGCATAGTTAACTAGTTTAATGTAAACAGGGCATTTATAACATACGGTAATAAAAGCACTATGAATGTGGTCTCAAAAATATATTATTATTACCTCAGTAGCCTCAGCATACACATTTTCTCTTCTCATTGATTTTTTTTATTATTTTTTTATTCGATATATTTTTTATTTACATTTTAAATGATTTTCCCTTTCCTGGCTCCCCACTCCCCGAAAGTCCCATAAACCCTCTTCCTACCCCCTCTTTCCCCATCCACCCCTTCCCACTTCCCTGTTCTGGTATTGCCCTACACTGCTACATTGAGCCTTTCCAGAACCAGGGGCCACTCCTCCGTTCTTCTTGGACATCATTTGATATGTGGATTATGTCTTGGGTTTTCCAAGTTTCTAGGCTAATATCCTCTTATCTGTGAGTGCATAATATATAACTTTTTTGGAAGTAAGCACATTATGGTTTCTGTTTTGAATACCTTAATTGTCACCATGACCAGTCTAGGATCTATGCGTGGATAAGGTCATTTGAATATTAGTATTTCAAATACTGAGACAGTTGACCTGATAACTAAGGGCTGAGAAGTGATTGACGGGTGGGTAGCGTACAGCCTGGATATGCCCACCAAGGGCATCTAGCCCTCATCCTGGATACACCCACCAAGGGCACCTAGCCTGCATCCTGGATATGCCCACCAAGGGCATCATTTGTGTCCTGGGCAGAGTGGAGCAGAACCGGGTGAGATTTCATCATCCTACCTGATGCACAATTTATGAATCGTCGCTTCTAGAATTCTGCATCTGATAGTTTTAGACTGTGTTTGACCTTGGATGGCTGAGCTAATGGGAGAAAGTGAAACCCTGATGGAGGAGTGAGCACTATGCAACGTTTAAAAAAAAATAGTAGTAACCTGCTGGTCTGTGTAGGGAGGAGGCTATCCTCTGAGATCTCTGGCCCAGCCTAGGAGGGGTGGTTTGAGCAAAGGGGAAAGGTCAGGACTCAGGGCGGGTAAGGGGCGGGGAGGTAGGGGAGGGGGGAACACCATTGCCTCTTCTCTGGTGCTGCTGCACTGGCTGCACTGAGCCAAGCCAAGTGAGCCGTGGAGGGCTGGCTAGCAAGAGAAGCGAAGCGCAGGGGAGCTTCTAGCAGCTAAAGCGTTGGGAGAGCGTTCTCTTCCCAGGAAGTGTTACAGCTCTTATATGACAGACACTCTCAGACAATGCTGGAGCAATCCTCACACCTTTATTCCTTCTGGATAGGATCTTATATACTTGGGGAGTTTTGGGGGTCTGACAGCAGGTGCTTCCTACTGGCTTGGCCTGAGATGTTAGGGAAACTTCGTCTCCATGTGGACAGGCTTAGGGGCACTGCTCCTACATGACTGATGTCTCTCTATGGGGGACTGGGTATGCGACAGGGGCCTGGTTTCAGGAGCAAGGGAAGCTCCTACTGTCCCTTCTGTGTCACCCGGGCTTCAAGCCCAGCTCAACCTTACCAGGCTTCCTCTCACAGCCCACCGCCCCACAGAAACCCTCCGACGCAATAATTTTTCGCGCACATTGAACCAGCACAGCACAAACTGTTTACTTAATAGAAACTTTTTTTTTTAATATTTGAAAAGATGTGTGTGTACATGTGTTTATACATGAGTAGGTGCATGTATGTGGGTGCACGTGAATGCGGCAGGGCAGACAGAGGTCAACCTTGGATGCCGTTCTGCAGCAGAGTACTCCACTTTGTTGAGATACGGACCCACCTGTTTCTGCCTTCCCAGCTGTGGATTCATAGGGGTACCACAAACTTGGAGTGTGTGTGTGTGTGTCCTGTAAGTTGAACTTAGGTCCTCATACAAGAATTTTAAAAGCTGGGCCGTCTTACGATCCTCTACTTTATGGAATTGTTTCCAGAAGAAACCCAAGCTTGATGACAAGGTGTCCCGCCTAAACATCTTAGTTAAATGTGCAAACTTGAGAAACACACCCGCCCGGCGGACCGCTTTCCACTAAGGCCCGCCCTCTGTCCTATTCTATTTAGGACTGACTGGCTCTTTCAAATCTGTCTGGACCTTTAAAACAGAAGCCGCTCATCTCAGAGAGCACTCCTTCAGGACCCTGCAGTCACAGCAGGGGTCCGCGAAGTTGCTTCTCCTGTGGCTCCTCTCACTCAGTGATTTTGGTACCAACTCAAGTTTTCACTTTTTTTCTTCCCTCTTGTTTCTTGCAAGTATGAACATTTTTCTAAATCACGTTGCTACACTTTGTTCAATACCTCAATTCCTTCATCGGCCAAAATATTAAAAAAAAAACAAAAAAAAAACCCAAAACCCACAAGATGTTGTAGATAGTTTGGGGCTTTTTAGTAGAATTGTGGAACGGCTGACTTCCAGCCAAAAGTTAAAATTTAGTAAGAGTCTTCCACATTCTACCACAGCCAGCGGGCACCACCTACAGATGCACCTTCCCTTTCTCCCCACCCCCAACCCTCGCCCCCACTCCGCTGCTGCCTTGCTGGCGCATTCTGTTGTTTGCTGAATAACTAACTCTTGGAATTATTCAAAACAAAGGACAAAGCGAGAGACTTAAATCACTGACATTTATTTTTTCATGATTGTGGAAGCTAGCCGGCCAAGATAGAAACGTGGGTAGGATGTTTCGCCTTGTCTTGGAGATGGCTGCCTTCTCCTTGTGTCTGCTTGACCCTCCTTTCCAACAAGCCTGTCTTCTGTTTTCGGCTCTTCTTCCTGTAAGGACATGACCACGTTCACTGACACGATCTTACTTCACCTTAATTACCGCTTGAAGGCTCGATCTAAAACAGTCTCATTCTGAAACACAGGGGATCAGACTCTAACATGTACATTTTTGGGAGACACAGAATCCGACCCATGACGATTTCCAAATCCTCTGTCTTGCTCTAGCCTTCCAATCCCTCAGCTCAGCCCAGAATCTCATACAGGATCCTTAATCATTGGTTACTTCTCTGTATGTTGAATGAAAAATGAGGTCTGCTTCAGACCTCCACAGCTTACACGGAAGCTCACAACTGCAGTTTCTCATAAATGCAGAGAAGTCAGTCCTCCAGCAGGTCTCACTTCGTGGTCACTCCGCTGTGCACACAAGAGACAAAACAACTATTCGGTCTTGAAATTCTCACAAGCCACAGGGGAGATAAAGGTTCATTTTTACATGTATGAATGTATTTTCACTTTTAATTATTTGAACTATAATAAGAATTTGCAATGTTACTAATTTCACAGTAAAAGAAAATACCATGTATTCTTTTAATGTTTTTATTAAAAGTGAAATGTCATTCAGTTGCATCAGTAAACTAAAGAAATGTACTTAGCTTTCTAAGGCTCTCCCTCACTCCTCCCTCCTATCTTGGCAACTCTCCTTCAGTGTTCGTTTTGGGAACTAATTTTTTCAATGCAAGGGCACTCTCATTAACTCATCCTTATTGAGGAATTATATTTTCTCTAATTTTTGACATTCCTACAAGATAGATATCATCAACTATTTTATAGATAGGCATAGGTTAAGGTTCCAGTCACATTGTATTGACAAAATCTGCATTTGACTCAAATCTGTTAGGTTCTTACATTTACTATCCCAAACTAGTAAATATATAATGTTTTCTACTTTGAAACTTGGGAAGCTTTAGAATTCTTATGATTCTTATTCCTGCCTCTCTCTCTCTCTCTCTCTCTCTCTCTCTCTCTCTCTCTCTCTGTGTGTGTGTGTGTGTGTGTGTGTGTGTGTGTGTGTGTGTGTGTGTTTGTGTTGGCATGGGGGAATGTTCTCTCTTCCTCCATTGTTTTCAAATTAAAGAATAGGGATTTTCCTTGACCTCACAGTCCCATACCATGGCTCTTATTAATTAATTTTTCATTATACCCAGACCTCCTGCTTGACACTGGTTTACATATTATCCAGCTCTTGGCCAGCTCTTTCTGCTTTGGACAGAAAGAGAAGCTGTTCCTGCCAGTTAGGGTCATAAACAGTGGAAGGACAGCTGGGCGGTTGGTGGGAAGCAATGAAGGAAAAGAGACCTGGGTCGGTGCCAACGGAGTCAATGACTGACATGCTGTTCCAGGAAGCAGGGGGCCAGTGGAGATGCTGGGAAAGCAGAAGGACACCCCCTATCTACAGACTAGTTCACCAGAACATCTGTAATCTAGGGACTAGTTCAGCAGAACATCTGTAATCTAGGGACTAGTTAAGTAGAGCATCTGTAATCTAGGGACTAGTTAAGTAGCACATCTGTAGTCTAGAGACCAGTTAAATAGAACAGTCATAATCTAGGGACTACTTCACTCTGTAAACCAAGACAAGAAGCCTATTAGGAAACAAGACAGGAGAGTGTAGGCTTGTATTTTTGTATTCACCTCTTTATAAGATATGACTAATTACAAGCTCCTTAGGTGAACGCTGTTTAGTTTATCTGAGTTTAGTTTTTGTTTTTCCTACCATTGTTGGGGAGATAGAAACAAGCATGACAAGCGGGTGTTCTGCATGGTGCACTCCTGAAAACACTGTGGAGAACTGTATTATCATTGTCATCCAACAGAAAGAGAAGTGCTAAGTCATGTTCCCTCACCCCTACGCCCCAGCAGTGACACAGCTAAAATTTGAGCTAATGCAAAGTGGGAGGAAAAGAATAGTGTCACAATGTTAACAAAAGAACACACAAACTCCACTTAACAAGGAACCAGCAAAAGCCAATCGCGATACATTGTTATTCTTTACAGGTCTTCCCAGTAGGAGGCTACATAAAGTTTACCCTGACTGCACTCTAAATTTAGCTCTGTACTGCTGTTCTTGCCTAAACACATGAAGGAATACTCGAGCGAAGACTTTTACCCCAGTTTTCCTCTTGCTGAATAGTCTTGTCTTAAGGACATTCCCATGTTACAGGGATGTTCATTCTAGTTCATACTTCAAAAGTTCCGGATACATGCTATAAGGACATATTGCTCGAACTAAAATGTTTATAAAACCTAATGGGGAGGAGAAGTTGAAAAGACATTAGTGAAAGGATATACTTAAGAGGAAATGATTTTAAGATTGTGTCCAGAATCAGCATATCTACTGATACATTAGATACAACTAATTCTATGGAGATTGGGATACTAAGGGAGATAAATAAGGATTGTGGAGTTTATTTTTGATGTGATGATAAGGTCCTAAAACATCTAGAGTAATAATGGGTATACAATTGTGATTATAGTAAAAGTTATTGGACTTTCCTCTCTAAATAGGTGAATAATGTGGTAAGTGAATTATAACTCAGTAAAACTATTTAGAAACAAATATTTATAGTTATATAAAAGTGAACCACTAGTTTAGATAGCACATCAAGAGCTGCATGACAGTTTTTATTCTATGGGCAGTTTGGATAGCTGCTTTCTAAACAAGGGCTTACCTGTCACTGGTTATTCCTGTGTATGAGTATGGGCTGGAAATAGTTCAATTTCCTTTCAATGACCTGGCTCTTCCCCATGAACTTTCACAAGAGAAACACAACAGAATGAGGAAATAAGATTCATTTATTTCCTGGACTGCCTTGCACGCATGCCTTTCCCCATGAACCTTTAATCTTCTTCACAGATTTTACCTTTCACTCATATTTCAGTAAACACTAGTCAGTCCTTAAGCCTGTCGTCTGTCTCACTCGGTTATGTACAAAGGGAGTTTTCTTCTTGGCTTTTATTTTATCCCTGGGATCTAAGACAAACCTGGATGATGATAGTTGCCCAAAAAGGCGTTCTGTTGGATAAACACTCCATCAGCATACGCCCCAACCACAACAATTTGACTTACCTTATGTTGTGCTTCGTCTTTCCTCTGCACAGTGCATGCGTGTAGTCTTTGATGTGTGCTTTATAGCTTTTAAGACTCACTAAAACTCTGACAGCTGATGCTTAAGTGACGCTTTGAATGGAAACCTGTGCTGGAGTCGGCAGGCAGTGTGCTTGGCTATTGATAGCTGCTCTGACTATTGACAGCTGGTGCTGATGCAGATTTGACCCTTTGATCTTCACCTTCCCATCGGGCTTATGTTTTAATGGCCTGTTTCAGAGCTCAGTGCATCAGGCGCCATGCTGGGAATGTCTGTCCTCACGAAAGACAGGTAAGCAATTAAAGTCAGCCATGGTAAACACCATTGCCAGAACAATTTAGGATTCTATGAGACGGTGATGTGACGGAGCGGTCCTGACTGACTGGTCACAGTAAACTTCCAAGAATCTTGAAAGTTCACTGTGCACAGCTATTATGAAAATTGTGTATTGATTTATTATAAAATAAATTATTTTGAAAACAAAGGTAATGAATGCTAACACCCTATCATTTTTCTAATTATCCACCCTCTTGAGGTTATTTATATCGTCTGCACTGTGTAGTAGAATTAGCGTAGCAGTGCCTACTGTGCATGTTTCTGCAACTCTTCAGCCAGCAGTATCATGTACAGTTTGAATATTTACTCCAGAAAAGGTGTTGATGTTATGTTTTTTCTTCCTAGAGATTCACTTGTATGGTTTGCCTTTAACAGCACGCAGGGCCAGTTTTTACCTGCACACACGTGACCTCTGCTCTTTCCCATTCCCCCAGCACAGCTCTCACTCACACATAATGGCACAGATCTCACCTGCACACACACACACATACACACACACACACACACACACAGCTCTCACCTGCACACATGACCAATTCCCTTCTGCACAGTTTCTTCCCTTCAGGTCACTTTCTCCAGACAAAAAGTGACTAACATAGTAAATGACATTCTTCAGCAGATGCCTTTTAAGGATCACTGCAGCAAGACATGTAGCATGCAATCTATACTCATTGATGTGCTGGTCATAGAATATTGCACAGCTAACCACAGAAACACTGAAAACACTGAGAACACCGTCATTTAAGCCTTTGTCCCTTTGAACTCTCCATCCCCCACCCCCTGGTCCCAGAAACCATCACTTCACTCTCTGTGCTGTCACTGTGTGAGTGTGTGTGTGTGTGTTTATATCTTAGTCATAAGTACTCTTCTACAAGAACTTTATTTTATACAATGACCGGAGCCAAGGAGAAACATCCTCACTTCTAGGCTCACAGACACACCAGATAGAGGGTTAGGACATTGTTCTATATACAGCATGTTTAGCACACATAACATCCTGGATTCATCAATAGCACCCAAGGGAAAAATGCTGGATAAACCATGAGTGCAGTAAACCAAAGGTATAGTTGAAACCAGGAAACAAACGTCTGTGTCAAACAGAAACCAAGAAAGAACTCAAACACAGATTGGCAAATAATAGACACCATAAATATATGAAACATCTCTTTAGACCTGTTTTTTTTCCTGTTTCTGATTAATTGATAGCTGTTGAAGATGAACTTATAATAAACATTTCCAAATTATAGGTGAATCCACACAGAATCAACATTTCAATGAACAAGAACTATCATTCTCCAGACCAGAGACAACACAGCAGCGTGACAAGATGGGTAGTAATGGATGTGATCAACAAATGCATGTTCACGGGAGAGAAGAGATCACATCTGGTAGTGGGCACTAGAGTGGCCCCAGGATCTCTCTCTCTTCTCACCTATGTTTTCCATGCCTTTATGAGAGGAGCACTTTCCCCAGCTTTTGAAGTGTTGGCAGGAGACAGATCTCAGTAGATCTCACCCCTGGGGAGAGTGGTAGGTTGGCGAAAGTGACTCAGCCAGCTTGTGCATACTTCTTGGGAGTGCCTACACACAAACAGTCCTGGCTAGGTTGAGGTCGCAAAGGCCTGGCTTTGTCAGATCAATCCATCACTGTTTGGAGGGGAACTATTTTGTCTCCATGGCTTCCAACAGGGTCTGATGGGACCCAGAACTCCTCTTTGGATCAGAGGGGCTTCTGTTGCTCCCTCACTGTTGTCCATATTCTCCCTCTGTCTAGGCCCCTCTCACAGATGTGCATTTTAAGAGCACTCTTTAAAACCCCCGCAAGCAAGTATAATCATAGCTTATTCTATGTTGTCAATTAATCTAGTCTAGTCTTTTCTCTGTCCATTGGTCTAGTCTTTCCTCTGTCCATTGGTCTAGTCTTTCCTCTGTCCATTGGTCTGGTCTAGTCTTTCCTCTGTCCATTGGTCTGGTCTAGTCTTTTCTTTTCCATTCTCTTCAGTTACTCCTTGAGTTGTGTAAATTATAGTTTGTTTCATTTTTTCTTTTTTTTTTTCTACATTGTAATAAGTTTACTTTAGAATTTTTTTCAAAAAACTCTCATTCTTTCACATTGGAGAAGTCAATTTTAGGTGATTTGGAGCTGTACACTCTTATTTCGAAGTGAGGCTTGAGAGAATATTTAATGGCACCAACCAAGCATCAGATACTCTTTTTTACATTTATTTGTTTATTTATTCAGTTTATATCCTCCCTCCAAGTACCTGTCACATAGCCCCTCCCCCTCTTTTCCTCTGAGAAGGGGGCCCCTCCACATGAGCATCATGCTATCCTGGCACATCAAGTCACTGCAGAACTAGGCACATCATCTTCCACTGAAGCCAGACAGGTGGCCCAGTCAGGAAAACAAGATGATCTACAGGCAACAGATTCATGGATAGTTCCCCAATTCCTTCCCCCAACTCCAGTCCACAGGGGACCCCCATGAAGACCAAGGTGCAAATCTGCTACATATGTGTGGGAGGCTTAGGTCCAGCCCAAAGCATTGGATATTTTAAACCCTTTGCTAATCAGTACATTTAATTCTGTTGGCTAAATTGTATCCCCTCCAAAATTATGTGTGGAATGCATTACTTTTCTTGACACTAGTAGCCCAGGCTACTCACCAGGTAGAACACACTGGTCTTGAATTCATAATTGTCCTCCTGCCTCAGTTTCCCAAACACTATAGTTATAGGCACAATTCACTATACCAGGTTTCATGTATATTCTGTGATTCTGTGTCTGGTTGTTCTTCTAAAGCTTGGGCCAAACAAATATTTTAAAATCTTGACTGAGGGCAATGAATGTTTTGGACAATGACACAGTAGATTCTGAAAACAATAAATATCTGAATTGCTGATATGCACAGCTTTGAAGTCTCAGAGGGCAAGCCTGGGCTAGAGGCTGCTGCAAGCAGAGCACTCATTCTTAGAGGTGTGACAACTGTCTTGGGGATATAGCTTGCTTTGGAAATAGACCAGCAACTGTTGTTTCCAGTTTCTAGACCATTTGAAATCTACAGAAGTCACTAAAATATAACATTTCAAAAACTGAATTTTTATTATTTTAATTTCTGAAAACCGTAGAACTCAACGGACTGAGCCCCACTGTGCGATTTGTGAGCTCCTGCTGGTGGAAACACCTTCACCACCATTCACACACCTTCACCACCATTCACACACCTTCACCACCATTCACACCTTCACCACCATTCACACACCTTCACCACCATTCACACACCTTCACCACCATTCACACCTTCACCACCATTCACACACCTTCACCACCATTCACACCTTCACCACCATTCACACACCTTCACCACCATTCACACCTTCACCACCATTCACACCTTCACTACCATTCACACCTTCACCACAGCCCGTTGTGTCGTCATCAGCCCACAGGTGGAAACTGAACACAAACAGAAGTAAACTATACAAATTCTGTTTGGAGAGACTTTTCTTGGGTCATTTCCAGTCTTTTCCTTTGTCTTTAATGGCTCTCTGAGCACCAAGGCAAGAGCACTGCGGTGCTGCTGGTGCCCAGCCCTCGTTGTTACAACCATCACAGTTCTTGAATGCTTGGCAGCCATGAGTTAAATACTATTGTGAATATTAAATAAATATTCTGTGAGCCTCTTTCAGGATGATGTAACAAATAACACCTTCTTTCTCTTTCCCTTCTCATCCTCTTACCTCTCCCTCATTTCTCTCCCCCTCTCTCTTTTCCTTCCTTCATCTCCCCTCTGTTCCCTCTTGTCTTTCTTCTTGTGTTGACTCAAACCCAGAGCTCTGCATTCTCCCGCTACCATTCCCCACTCAACAATATGTTGTATGGAAGAATATTTGGACAACCCTGAATTGTTATATACACTTGTTTACATATTTCTTTAGAGATTATTTTTATTTCAGTCTCTGAGAAGAGAGGGTGGCAGGCAGGCAGGCAGGGCTCCACCCTACCTTCCATTGATCTAAATAAGGTGCCGTTTGTTCTGCCAACTAGAGGAGGACTATTGAATCTGTCAAAAAGATGTAAAATCCAATAAAGCAGGGCTTCCAATTTCTGCTTGAAGAGAAAAAAAAGTCTCCTGGTGGTTTTTCAGTCATTACACAACTGGGAAGAGGCAGACACAGAATGCTTTCTTTGTGCTGGGGCAAGAATAATGTGGAAAACCACAGCCCTTGGGCAATTACTCTACTTTTCTAGCTGTGTTGAGAAGTCTGCATTTAATTAAGAAGTAATGGAGGGAGCAGTACTATTTTTACGGCCACTGTGGGTTTTTCTTTTTTGACAGTGTTCCTTGTGAAAACATGAAAAAAAATAGTTTTCATTTTCGTTCAAATAAGAGTCTACCAGTCTTCTATTAGAAGAGTGGGAGGAGCCTCACAGCCATTTCTCTCTCAGAGAGTGCCCCCAAGGTGGCAGCTCTTAAAGAGTCCACAGGGCTGACAAGCAGGCTAGATTGCTATGGAGAGACTCCAAAGAGAGAAGCTTAAGGCAGAACTGGCAGAGTTCTCAGGAGAGGCTAAGGGCTAGCCTTTGTTATGCACTCTTCTCTGGAGGCCTCTGCATTGCCCTCCAAGGGCTTTGCCCTCAGGGCTGGGGGCTGCTGAGCCTGCTACTTTAACAGTTCCTTCATGATCTTCCCTGGGATTCAAGTGTTATAAACAATCTGAACTCTGCATCCACTCTGCATTCAATCACCTGCAGACTGGAAATGCATCTCTGTGGAACAAGAACGGGCTTTTGTTCCTGTCCCCCCCCCCACTCCTCCTCCTTCCCTCCCTTTTCTTCTCCTCTCCCCAGTATGACATAAAGTCGTATACTTGTATAGACTTTACATTATATTACAAGCAGTTTAGAGTTAAAAGGACATGCGGGATTATGCATAAATGCAAATACTATATCATCTTATCTATTTTATATGAGGACTAGAATATGTAAATAGAACCAATTTCCTGTGGATATTAAAAGATCATCTTTTAACAAATGTACCAGAAAAAAAGAACGGTTTGGAATCTTACTGAATAAATACAGTTTGTCTTCCCTAAAGGCTGCCTGAATGCCAGAATACTAAAATTCAATAAGTTTTTATGGGCTCTGCTTTCTTTTCGGTGTTCTTGACAATCCAGCCTCTGCTTCTGCTGGATCCTGTTTACCATGAAAGTGCCAACCCCTAGCCCAGCTCTCATGGTCTACTAGGGATGTAATGCCCCTGGCTCCTCTGAGCTGAGCCCATTGAGGTCCTCATTGGCTTTAGTTCTGATCTGATTCACACTCCAACCAGAGTTCTGGCAATGTCTAAGCAAAGCACAGAGCTCTGCTTCCCTAGAAATTAGCACCTAATCATCCTTTAAGCTCAAGGAATCCAACTACCTCCTAGAGTAAGACCAGACTTGCTTTTGACTTTAAAACTTCAAATCTGCCATCAGCCACTGAGAAGACTCCTCAGCCTTACACCTGCCTTAGTTCTGAAACCTATCAGCTACTAACACCTCCCTGGGCAGGCATGCACAGCATCCAGAAAAGGAAGTCACGCTATTTCTGTTTGAAGAAACAACCTTTTGCTGATGAATTCATTTAGCAGTACAGAAAATTCACCAAGATATCAATATTTTGTAAATATATTTATTAGTGTGTGTGTGTGTGTGTGTATGTGTGTGTGTGTGTGTGTGTGTGAGAGAGAGAGAGAGAGAGAGAGAGAGAGAGAGAGAACACGCATTAGTGTTCGCAAGAAGACAACTGTGGCAGGTGATTCTCTCCCTCCATCCTGTTGATTCTGGAGGACTGATTCAGGTTATTAGAGCTGACGACAAACACCCCTACCCACTGAGAAATATTGCCTGCTCAAGAGATCAATTTTTTGAGCATTTATTAATAACTGTGGGTTGTATAATAAGATGCCAACTCTGGTTAAGTTATAGTTCTGGCTTTTGTATTTCCATCAGAATAGCAATAAAAACCCTTCCCTCCTGTGGGATGAGGCTATGGATACAGCCAGGGAGTCTCAACTAACTGCATAGGAAGCAATTTGCTTTCAAGTATCAGGGACAATAGATTACATTGTTAATTATGTCCATCTCATTATGATCTAATTTGGATGGAGTTTGATCATCTTGGTACCACCAGGGAGCTGTGCTAAGTGATTTGGACCTAGTGAGAGGCTCCTGCTTGGCCTAGGAAGGAAACCACCACGGGCCACAGGGTGAACCAGTTGAGTACCAGGGACCTGGCACTCAGGGAGGCAATTTCAGAAATCTAGTCATCTTAGACATTCAGTGACATTCATTCTAACGTGAGACCTACATTTCTGAACTGTGCACAGCCTGCTACAAGGAAGGAGACAGTGTTGAGTCACTCTGGAGTTAGGAGACTGCATGTGTCACAAGTAGAAAAGCTACTCCTACCATCTGCTGGAAACCTTCAACGCTGGCAGATTTAAAGAGAGAAGAGACCAAGGCAAACAGCAAAAGGCCTTTCCTGGGGTCTGGGTCACATTGTAGGCGGTGGTGCCCGTTATACTAAACACTCCTTTATTATGCAGAGCTCCTGGCAAGCTTGCAATGAAGGCCCGCCCTTAGGTGTTTGGAATACTGCTTGGCTTCCTTAGTTAGAGAATCTCAACATGAAAAACATGGCAGCATCATCCTGGGTATGGCAAAGACTAAACACGTGACCTTGGCATATAAGTGAATAGGCAATATAAGTTGGAACATATACATACCATTACAGTATAAAATGCAAATTGTGTATGTGAGACATGAGACAGTGGCTTTAGCTTCCATGGCAACTGCTTGTGTTTTATGTCAGCTTGACCAAACTAGAGTCATCTATCTTCTAGAATACCCGGGGACTGGTCTCCGTACATACTGTAGTCCAATAAACAGTGATTAGTGTTACCTTGCTGAGGTAACTGAAATGCTGGGCTTTTTAAGTCCTGAGTTGTCATGGGTTGGCAACATGACAATTGATATTCCTATACTGGAATCTTTTCTCCATCTTATACCTTGAACATCAAAATTCTAGGAGAGCCACAACTCCATGAGAAAGAGGGTGTGTGCACACACGTTCTTCCTCAATGCGTGTTGGATGCAAAACTTCTGTAAAAATAATGCTGGCTCTCCTATCTGCTTAGCTTGTTCCGGGTCTGGAAACAATTTCCATTCCTCAGGACTATCCTGTTGAACAATTTAAGACAGTAGATGTTAGAAAACTCAGAAAATTCCACAACTTAGCAGCCAAACAATATTGTTAAGATCTGGATTGAGCAGGTTCCCTTATTGTAAGAATTTCTCAAGTTTTTCATATGCAAATTGATAATTTACAGGTGATAATATGTCACCCAAAGCTATCCAAATTTATTAGATAGAAAATGCTTTTATTAGACTGTTAACATATCATTTTGTCAAATAAAGTCTCAGCAGTAGGCATCATGTTGACAGACAGGTTTTGTTGCACAGATTAATGATAAATTATTGATTGAGTGCAGAGAAGAGGGAGGTGTTTATAATGGCGTCTTCTGAATCTCTTCTGTGTAGCTCATTCAGTCTTGTGGAAGTCAGTCTTTTGTCAAGTTCATGTCTGCCAAGTTTTTGTTTCTCCAGTCAAGCCACATGTTATTTTTGACTCTCCAGCTATTCTAGAGGGGTTGGAACATTTGAAAGCCTATTACCGCTTTCTTCTGTGTAGAGCAGACAATGGCTAAGGGAGGACGGTGGCCACTTGTCCCGTCGCTGCTGGTACAGTCTGTACTGTCCTTTACAGGTGTTGCTCTGTATTACGACTTAATCCTTAATGATTCCAAGGAATAAAGAAGATTGAGTGATGAGATGCTTTGATGAGCATAACGGTACCTCATGGCGGAATGTATGAGTAGCGAGAATAGCTTTTCCCCCTGAATTTTAATATTAAAGTGTTTCCTAAGGCGTAGGAAGAGGTCTGCACATTGAACTAGCTGGCTCACTACAATAGACTAGAGACGTAGGCAAGGCCGCCATCTTCCTGCTGCCCCGCCTTCCGTCCAGCTGCTACGGTTAGGGGCTTCTCTGTTCCCCTCCTCCTCCAACTCCGAATCGCTTCTCTGACGTTCTTGGCAGCACAGTTTACAGTTGTCACCAAGTCTAGTCTGAAGAAGAAAACAAAGTCCCGCGCACTTTTGTCCTTTGTCGCCTGAGAAGCCATGATGGCCTTTGGATTTATGCAAGGCAGGCCTCGCTGGGAGGTGAACATGAAGTTCTCTTCCAGCAGAGGAACTCTTGGCAAATGCTGACTGCCAGAAGAGGGAGAGACAGTTTTTATTAAGGGTGTGGCCCCTGGTCGGTAGATCGGCCATGCTCTGTGACTAAGAATATTTGGGCAACACAGACTGGTCAGAGATAGAACGCGACAAAAAGAAAAATACAGAGTAGGGAGGTGAGGGCGGATCTGGGAGGAGTTAGAGGCTGGGGTGTGAGTGTGACCAAAGCACACTGAGGGGAATTATCAAACAATCAATCAACTAATCAATGAAAGCCATTGTACTGTACAAATAACGAGTACTAATGAAACTCAAACGTTCTTATGAACATTATGGAAAGGTAGCTTTCTGTGAAGAGAGCCTAATCTTCCCGTTAGTTCAGTGACTTCCTGATCCTGCCCTGGGCTCTCAGGCTCCCGCCTTCTCATGCGCCCCCCTCCCCAGCACAAGAAGATGCAGAAATGAAAACGGGCCTTTGCGTCCATACTTCCTTCTCCGCAGACGCCAGCATTCCTTACCGTATCGTATCACCTACAGTTCAGTCGACTGAAACACCAAAGTGGAGAAGGTGGGGATCCTGAATATTCCCAAATGAGAACCAACTTAAACTTACAACTAAGCACCTAATTAGGTGGAGAGAGAGAGAGAGAGAGAGAGAGAGAGAGAGAGAGAGAGAGAGAGAGAGAGAGAGAAAGTGTCCTTGACCATATGATCTACTGACCTTCTATCTTTGGATATGGTTAGCTTGAGTCAATCTTCTTATTTAGAATAAGTGGACAAATATGTATGTATATTGTTTTAAAAAGAATAAATAATTAGCTTGAACTCACACACACATATAGACTTAGATATAAATATATAGATATATATAAAGTTGGCAAACGTTAGAGAGCTAACCTTGCTAAAGAATTTTAAGCTTAAGAACCAAAAAAAAAATAAAGAAAACCCACGGGGTGAGTTCTGTACTTCCAGGGAAACTAGGAAATACTGCAAAGGCAATAGAGTATAGACTAAGTAGAACTTTGGAAGTATAGCAGTGCTGTGACAATCAGACTCTTAGACACTCTGATGGGAGTCTCAAGGAACCTTTAATCTGTTTCCCTGATGACTAAGGATGTTGAACACTTAAAAAGGCATTTCTTATCTATCTGTATTTCCTCACTTGAGAACTGTCTGTCCTGTTCCCTAACCCACTTAAACTTGCATTCAAATAATCCCAATGATACAACACTGTGCTCTTTCCCATTTTTATGTTCCATATTTGCCTTTTAAATTACTCTGTGGTAAGAGGTAAAATAAATAACACATCTTTAAAAACAAACAACACTCCTGAAAGCTGTTTATTAGAATGATCCAAAATCCTATTAAGAGACTCAGACGTCTGTTCCCTGTGTGTCATCAGAAGCCTGAGAGTTCAATACTACTAAATCCATCCCTTCCCTTTGAATTCCTTAACTGTTTTCCTTTTTCAAAATGGATGCAACCATGGGAAAGTAAAATAAACTATGTACATTTATTTATGATCTCCAAAATCCATGTCACTTATAAGCAGCTAGATATCAGATCTCATTTCATATGTAAGCGTTAAGTCTATGCCAGTACATGTTTTACACACGTCTGCCTGCATTGCATGCTAAAGATAGATAGTAGACATTCACACACATGGAGGCTCTCCTGCGCTCGCTCACAGTGCCTCTGGAACACAGATTGTAGTGTACTGAATAAATGTTTAGGGCCCAAGGCTCCTCTTTGTTGTATTTTCTGCCACACACAGTTTACGCAAGTGTTGGTGTTAGGAAGGTTTTATTGCTCTTCTCACAAGACTGCTGCTTCCCAAAGTGTGACACAGAAAGCCAGGCAAAGCCTGTGCCCTGGACAGAAGAGCAGTGTTTGTTGCCTGGGGTGGGACACATCTGTCTGGCTTGAAATGAGAAAGAAAAAGAATGAAAAAGAAACAAGGGAAATTAGGTATGAAGGAAAGAAGGAAGGGAGGGAAGGAGGAAAGAAAGAATAAGAGAGAGGGGAGAGAAAGAGAGGAGAGGTAGAGAACCAGATGGGAGTGAGTTAGGGAGGAGGGGAGGGAGGTAGGGAGGAGGGGAGGGAGGTAGGGAGGAGGGCAGGGAGGGAGGGAGGAGGGGAGGGAGGGAAGGAGGAGGGGAGGAAGGGACAGAAGAACACAGGGAGGAGGGGAGGAAGGGGAAGGAGGAGGGGAGGGAGGGAGAAGGGAGAAGAGGGAGGTGGGAAGGAAAGGAGGAAGAACATATCATATCGGTGCAGCTTATGAGCATAAACATAATATTGGGCTTCTCTACATTGTTTGGGCTTAGAATGTAGTGTCTTATAATTACTAGATGTAAGACGAATACCATTTAAAACTTAAAACAACAGAAACTTCCAAAACAGAAAAGGTTCTATATATACAGTTGCCATCAGATGTAGGCATTACTATGTTGAAATATTGTCTGTATTTAGCTAGCTATAAATTTAACTTTTTTCTTCACTTCTGAGATAACTATACCTGCATATTTTATATAATGACCTTAATAGTCAATTTTAGTTCTGTTTGCCGATGTACTCGTTGTAACCACACTTGGTTTCATGTTTTCCGTGCAGATATACAGTGTGTTCTGGCCACACCTCCCTCCGCATGCTCTTTAGCCACCTCGTCTCTCTTCTCCCTCCTGCTTGAGTCCTTCACCCCACGACATCGTTCTTCCTACTTCCATGTCACATATACACACGGGACTTTATGTAGCTCTGTAATTGAGATCCACAAATGAGAGAAAATGTGATATTTGTCTTCCTGAATCTGATCGAATTACTTTAAAATGACAATCACCACTTGTATCTACTTTCCTGAAATGATATAAGTTCATCCTTATGGATGAACCAATTCCCACATGTATATGTGCCACACGTTCTTCCTTCGTTCCTCTGTTGGTGGACAGATGCTGGTTCTGGGACTTGACCATCATGAACAGTGCTGCAGCATCTGTGAGAGCATCTCTGAGATCTACTGACTTGCACCCCTGCAGGGAATGATTCAGTAAAGTGTGAGCTGTCATGTCTGCTTATTACCTGATGCAACTGGATGCAAATAGAAAGTCAATAAGTTATTGTAGTGAGACACGTCATGTGTTTGTCTTAGCTAATGATTTTTTTCAGCTAAAATTTAGAGATAGAATTAGGTCATTGGTTCTCAAATACAATCTGGATCAGTGTCAATTTTGAAGAAATTTCTACTAATGTGCAATGAAGAGCACAACTGAGTTAGTTTATCAGATATGTGATTTATTTAAATATTGCTTGATTTTTTTCATCTATATTGACACATGGACATTGTACATATTTATATCATACCTGATACTGTGTAACATCTATATGATGCGTTTATCAGATCAGGTAACTGGCACAGCATCACCTTGGATATTTGTTTCTTCTCTGAGTTGGAAACACTTTCACTCTTCCTTCCATCTGTTTTGAAGTTCGCAGTCAATGTTGATATAATTACCCTGCTGTATAGTAGGATATTATGGGCCATTCTTGCCCAATTCTACCCTATTAAGTTCTGCATTATGTTTAGTGTGTGTGTGTGTGTGTGCTTCTACGTGTGTGTGTGTGTGTGTGTATATATATATATATATATATATATATATATATATATATATATATATATATATATATATATATATATATACCTGTGTGTGTGCTTGGGTATGTGCACTCATGGATCTGTCTGTCTGTCTGTCCATCCATCCATCCATCTATCTATCTTAGATATAGAGATATATCTGCATCTGTGTGTGTGCCTGTGTGTTTGTGTTTGTTTGTGTGTGTGTGCATGCCTGTGGGGTGGAGATAGATAGATAGATAGATAGATAGATAGACAGACAGTATGCCACAGCATACCTGTAGAGGTCAGAGGCAGCTTTTCCCTTCCACTATGTGGGTCCAGAATCAGAGTTACGCCATCAGTCTGGAATTGCACAGCTTCCCCAGCTGAGCCCTCACTGCTCCGTGCTGCGCCCCTTTGCCCATCCTCTTTCCACCTCTTGCCCCACAGTGCATTTCCCTCAGCCCAGCCCATTAAACCACACACATCTTTCATCTTTTGGGGTCACAGTGATGTTTTGTTTTGCCTGACTTTTAAAATTATTCTGAAAAACAATGGAGCTAACAGCTTTAGTTACTAAAACTTGAGAATGTTTGTTTACCAATTCTTATAGTTTAAAAATACGATCCTGGAGCTGCCCTCTGACCTCTACAGGTATGCTGTGGCATACTATCTGTCTGTCCGTGTGTCTGTCTATATATCTATTTCTAGCTGATCACCCATCTGATGGGAAAATCAAATGATAGGGGCCCAGAGAAGAAAATCATTGACCTGAAGAATCCCAAGGGCAAAAACAGAAAAACAAAAAAGAAAAGAACACAAAGAAGTGACTTGTTTTAGAAAGGTGGTGCAGGTGATTAACAGTGCCCTCTGTTCTCCCTGTTCAATACAACCAGTTTGACAGCAACTCATAAAACCCAGTTCCCAGCTGCACCAAGGATCCTGCAGCCTTGATTCCTGGTAGAAGTTAACATTTAACATGACCTTACTTGGGCCTTGACAATTTTCTCAGGCTAGATAAAAGCTATTATTTATTTACGTCTATTTCAGTTGTCTCATTTTTAATTAGTAATGGATCAAGAGAAGCAGAAAGCAAGGCTGTGGAAGGAGGTGGGACATTTTTCTTTTCTTTTTTAGATCAAGTGGCTTTGTTTTCTCGTATCTAGACAGTGCAGCAGCTACAAGTGCTCTGAAAATCTGATTGCCCCACACCACTGCATAAATAGTTATCTCATAAATCATTAAGTAGTAAAATAACAAGGGACAGTGCTGGGGCAGGTGACTCTTCAGGAAATACCGAGATAAAATTGTTACTATGTCTCACTTGTGGGTTCATGGCAGGTGCACAGAAAGAGCAGGCGCCCAGGGCTCAAATCACTTTTGGTGGCTGCAGTTCAGTAACCAGACGCTCATTTCCTGTCATGACACTTAGGAGAATTTCATACCAGTGCTCTTGGAAGCTTGTGTTTTCAAAGGACAATTAATAAGGAGCTTCTGCCTTATTATGTTTTACTGAAAAGATTTAAGTAGAATTTAAGCTGATTCCCAAGCTAAAGTATATCTGCCTTTATTTGCAACATCAAGCTCTGGTGGCATTCCAAGTATTTTCCTGTAAGGAATTAGCGGTACCTGAGTACCTCTGTGAGATGGACTTCACCATGTTTGGTGGGCTACACTTCTGAATGATGGCATAGTCATTTGGGGGTCTAGATATGTCCAGCCAAATGTAGTCAATCTTCAATTAAAAGTTACAGCCATCCTTTTCTCTTTCATTAGCGATTTCTTATCTTACTAGGCTTCTGTTTCTGGGTGTGTATAATTTAGGTTTTGGTTTATCTTCTGTCCCTTTTTGAAATGCAGATGATGGAAGACCTAGACTTAATTCCTTCGCTCCCTTACCGCCGATGTTCTCCAAGAGCAGGATAGTCACACTTAGATTCAGGGAACACATCTTACTCACTGCTTAGAAATGACATTTCTGAGAACAAGGATTGTAGAACCAATGGTCCTGGCTAAATGGCATCTTTGTCCAGATCTTTCTGTTTACCTCAGCTCCTGTCCTATTCACTGTGAAGAAATTGCAAGGCACTTTCATCCAAGGATACTTCCACAGAGGTGAGCAGAGTTCAGAGACAGACCCAGGGGACAGGGAGATCAAAGAGAGTCACACATCTGTGATCCAGCCACCCCATCATTCAGGAGGAAGACTCCAAGAGTGGTTCAACTTTATCATCATCCAAGAAAATAAAGAGATGTCAGAAGTCTCCCCAGACTGAATTTCAAATCTGTTTTCAATTTGCTTCATTTTGATAATGGACTGAGAAAGAAAGGCGTGCAGAATCAGTCAACATTTCATAGTAGAGGCTCTGTTCTGAGGCAGTGTGTTCTGTCAAGAACCATGATTTTGGTTCTTGCAAAGAGCGCTGTCTAATTTAACTCAAATATGCAAAAGCAGATGGGGTAAAAGTACCCCAGAGGGCGTAGGAAATCACGCTGGTGTTTAGTGTTCTTCTTTTTGTTTTTGTTTTGTCATGTGATGGAAAATTTTCACTTTGCTCAGATTGTCCATGACTTCAGGGCTGTGTTACAAACTCAACAGACAGCTCAACACTCAAGAACCATCTCCCATATGCTGGAAAGTGAGGCAGCAGCACCAGGAACAGGAACATGCACACCTGCCTGTAGGGCAGCAGAGCAGAAAGACTAAGGAAGGGAGATTTAAAGCTGAAATACCACGAACTGAGTGTTACACATGGAAAAGAGGAGGAAAGCCTTAGGGAACTCATTTATCCGAGTTTGCCTGACAATTTCTAATTTCAACAATGAAAGTTCTGTTTGCATCTGGGGTACCAGGCAAATCCAGACAATTGCCTTTGTGAAGTCCCTGGAAAGAAACTTCTCAGAGCAGAGCCTAGATTTACATTATATGGGACAAGCTGGAGTAGAAGAATGTAGATGCTGATGGTTAAACAATGGCCCCCAACAGGAACCTTCCAGTCCTTGTGATCTATTATGGACCATGTAAGACCAAAAGAATTTTCCAGATGTCCTCAAATCAAGGATCTTGGGTAGAACATCTGGGTGTAAGCACAGGGGTTTTTCTAAGTGGAAGATGAGGACAGAAAAGGAGATAGGACAACAAAGATGTCACAGTGATGACCAGAACGCAGAGGTGAGGACCCAGGGTCTACTGAAGGAAGAGTTCCGCTCTGCTGATGAGACACCTTCATCTTGGCTTGGTTCATAAAACCCATTTCTCACTTCTTGGCTGTTACAAGCAACAGTGCTGCTTTACCCCAGTAAGTTTGCTACTTGTTCAGTAGCCAGAGGAAACTAATACAGGGAAGAATGAAGAGAAGGACATTCTAGGTGAGGATTTGGTGACAGGCTGGGGAGAGCAGACGATGTTCACTATATTCCATGTAGCCAGTCTGGCTGTCTCAAAGCAAGCACAGGACACCAGGAGAGGAGGTCCCAGAGGCAGGCAGTGGCTGTATCATGGATGATCTTGTAATCAAGTTCTTCTCCTTTGAAGGCAATCAGGCAAGTGTGTGTCACTTAAGTCAGGACAGTGATGCCGTGACACTTGCTCTGTACAGAAGGTATTTCTGCTACCCATGGATGAGGGTGATTGAAAGGAAGGGGGTCCAGAGAAGCAAGGAAACCATCTAGAATGACTATATCAGTCAGGCAGAAAGGGGGCGGCAGTCTAGATTTTGAAAGAAGATGGTAGATGGGGGAAATTCCTGGAAATTCACAGACAGCACACTATACCAAAATTAGTGTCCACTGAATGAGGAAGACAAAAGGTTGAACTTTTCTTTCAAATGGAAGATAGAGCTGTCATTGTGGAGATGGGATACTAGGGAATGCTGTGTGTACATAGTGTGTGCACATAGACAGTGTGCACATAGACAGTGTGCACATTGACTCTCTGTATGCCCGTAGATTATATGCACATAGAGTGTGTAAGACAATAGGTCGACCTAGTGAAGGTCAAACGAGAGGTACAAATGAATCATTTATGAGTTCAATCTGGTATTGTAATTTAAAATCTATTTTGAAAGAGTGAGGTTCTCATCTGGAGAGTCTGAGTGGAGCCCAGATGAGGTCGCAGTAGAATACACTTGCCCTGCATCTCTGACAGTGTGTCTCTTTTGCTTCTTGGGCACTTGATATGCAGAGCGTCACTGGTTGTGGTTCAGCTCCCGGAGTCCTGGAGCAGCGACATCTTTTGCTCTCTTTGTCCTTTCTTTGCTGAGCTCTGGCCAGCTTTCATGACGCCATCCCTCAAGGCCTTGCTACTCTGGGGCTCAGGATAGTTCTCTGGCTTTGAAGAGCTCAGAACACATCACCCCAAACACAGGGTGTTTCGGTATATTGAGTATTTTGGGAAGCAGCAGGTGTAGGAAGGACTTCCTGACCTCTCACTTTCTAGCCAAAAAGAAGTCACAACATTCTGTATGAGAAGGGGAGCCTCCCTGTTCCTAGGGAAGGATGATGTTCTGACCACCAGGAGCCAAACTGAAAAGGACCTGCTCAGATCGCACTGAAATCGCTCTTGTCCTCCAGATAGTTCCCAGTCATTGTTGCACATTTTTTCCCTGTTTCAGCTGCTTAACATCCTTTAAACCTCACACATGTGTATTCTCCTAATAGGTACATAATATAATCCGGCACTCCATGAATACATGCTCCAACTGTCAATATGAAGGAGTATAGAAATTCTCAGCCCTAACCAGATTGTTATCTTTCCTGCAAAGTTTCCTGTGGACACAGGGAAACATACAACGAAATCTGGTCATTTTCTCCTGGCGGTCTGTGTTTGTTAGCTTAGTTCTCAGTCCCGCAGAGGAGGAGAGAAGAGGGAAGATCTCTCTCTGTCCACATCTGACTCTCACTGCTCGGTCAGGCTCCAGTGTGCTTCCTGCCAGGTCTCCATGAGCTTCACATTCAGGTGATGATAATAGTGACAATGCAACTCTGTTAACTAGCTTCAAAAAGATGATAATATTAATATTACAATCATATATTTGATATCCAAAAATCTTTAAAACACCCTGCCAACAGTAAAATCTACGGCTTGCACTAATAATGTCATAGCTCTGTCTGGCCTTGCCTTTGTGGAGAAAGGGCCAGGTACTGGTGACAGGCTCCCTCTAATTAACAGCTACACGTGTTCCATTTCTCATTGGATATATTAAACAGTATTTTTGTGACCAACAACCTATTCTTGAAGCAGAAGTTCATCTTGTCTATTGTCATTTTGAGAATTATGGGTAAGTGGAATATTTTTAAATGAGTCTGTCTTTGTCCAATGCAAAATTTTATTCACCACTTATAATCACTGGGTCCATCTTTTTTTTTTTTAATTTTCTATATTCTCTGTTTACATTCCAAATGATTTCCCCTTTCCCAGTTAAGGCTTTGAGCTGTAGGGAGGGACTGCTTCAAACAGGTGTGTCTGCAGCTATTATCCTAGCTTTGCTTGTTGAAAGTAAGTACATCTGTTTAAAGCTTCTATTTTATTCTTTCTTTCTCTCCAGAGTAGTCTATTTATCTTTCCTATTTTCTGAAATTATCTGCTCACTGATTAAAGTTGATTCATTTCTTCTCACAGACAAAACTATGTTTTGCTCACTTTTGAACTCTCCTACGGGACAGTGTCTGCACGTAGCTGAACTGGGTAAATGTTTGTGAATTCAAGTATTTGCTATTATGCATCATCGTAGAGCTGATCTCTGTTTCCCGGGTCTTCTTGTTCCTTTCTCTCCTAGGTGCTGAAGTAACTTTGATATAAAAACTAAGACAGGTCAGGATAAAAATTAAAACCCAGTTCAGCAGCATACCAAGAATCCGTGATGCAGCAACCAAGTGATTGGGTTCTTTTCAAAGTCGTGGAACTTTCCACACAGAAGGGCAAGGAGGAGGAGGAGGAAATCATTTTTTGTTTCCCAGGAGTCTGCTTCATGATTTTTCTCACAGGGAAAGAAGTAGAAATACCGAAAACAACAGCCAATAACTTAGACTTCAGCAGGAATGAATCAGTGTGTCATTATTTTATTTAGTTGCCAAAATTCTACTGCAGGCTCTTGTATCAGTTGTTAGATGAAGTCCTAATCCCCAGTCCTATTGAAAACTCATTTGGAAATAGAGTCTTTACACACACACACACACACACACACACACACACAGAGAGAGAGAGAGAGAGAGAGAGAGAGAGACAGAGAGACAGAGAGACAGAGAGACAGAGAGACAGAGAGACAGAGAGACAGAGAGACAGAGAGACAGAGACAGAATCAGAGAGAGATAGAGACACACAGACAGGCAGAACAGAGAGACAGAGACAGAGAGAAAACTGAATATTTTTTGTTATTTTCTTGCTGTTCTCCCTTTCTTCCTGGCTTTGGTTGGAGTCAGAGTCCCATGCAGCTCAGACTGGCCTCAAAGTCTGTTGCTTCCACCTCCTGGGTTCTGGAATTATAGAAAAGTTTTCTTGTTATTCTACCACAATAAACGGACAGCACTTGAATGTAATTGTTTTTAAAAGTTAATGGCATATGTATGCCTATGTGTGTGTAGAAGCTTGCAAAGGCCAGAAGAGGACTCTTGGCACCGTGGAGTTGCTGTGAGTCCTCCTGCTTGGGCGCTGGGACCTGAACTAGTACCTCCCTCCTCACCACTGAGCCATGATCCCAGCCCAATCAGTTTAATTCTTTTAAAAAGTAAATTAGGTCATATTTTAAAATTGTTTTGGACCCTTTTGAAATGAAGTTATTTTTATTCTTCAGGACAGGATTGTAGACCGTGATGTGATCCTCCCATTAGAATATTAGTCATACTTTGCTATTTTCATTTTCTGAACAAAGTGTTCTCATCTGTATTCTCTGTCTTGGCTGCCCCACACGTTAAGTGTCACTTCAAGGGAGACATTATGGAAAAATAATCACAAGTCAGACCTTGTGGCTCAGTGGATGCTGTTATATTAAAGAAGCAAAGTCCTGAAGTACGTCTCAGGTTTGGAGTCAGAAAACAGGTCTGTGCTCTATCTGCCACCAACGGGACTCCACACTGAAAACAGATCTTAAGCACAACTTATCCTTCAAGTAAAAACATTCAATGAGTATTTTACATGAGTTGCCCAAATCTGTTTAAGGTTTAAGTAGCTATGGGTATCTGAGAGGGGATATATTTTCTTAGAAGTAAAAGAAACAAACACAGGTGTTAACATTTTCTCTTGGAGATTGACTTTAAGATAATAAGTTCCATACGCTTTATAGAATATTCAGAAAGGATGAGATTATACAGATGAAAATCAGCCCAGCTATTTCCAGGGGCTGGGGAAGAGGAAGAGCAGATGACTGCTAAGGGCTGAGTGGTTTCCCTTTGGGTGATGAAATTGTGCTCAAGCTCAATGGTGGTGGGTATTGTGCAACATTAAATCCTACTGACAATTACATTTTAGTGTATTTAACACTAGATGAGTCATATGTCAATAATATGTATTTAAGATAAGAGTTCTCTTTTCTCCAAAATAAAATATTGCTTTTCTCCCTTTAGAATCCATTTCCAGAAGAAACCTTGTTCATTTTAAAGCTAGATAATTGGTTCAGGGGTTAAAGTTACTCATTGCCCTTACAGAGGACCCAAGTTTGATTCCCAGGACCCACATGGTGGCTCACAACCATCTGTTACTACAGTTCAGTGGAAATTGTACTCTTTTCTGACCTCCGTGGGTGCCAGACACAGATGGAGTGCGCTTACATACATACAAGCAAAACACTCACATAAACTAAATCTGAAATGATAATAATAAATAAAATAGATTTAAGTGTCTTCTCACCCAAGACTTTTCAAGGATGTTTCTTAACAGACATGAAGCCATGTGCCCGTGATCACCATTCTGGAGAGACAAATGAGTGTGGGCACAGAGCTGGAGGCTTCTCTGGACTCCACATCCAGGACCTGCCTCAAAACGAAGTCAAAACAACTTAAGTTCAGAAACACTTCTGAAAATTAAAAGCTGTTTCTCTCATTCGCTGACTACATTTTTGATGGAATATTGTCATTTTCTGGGCATGAAAATGGCTAAAAGTCATTAGAAGCAAATAAAACAAGTGAGGTGTGACAGCCACATGGCGTATGACTGAGTCTCGTAAGACAATTTTAATGCTGATTGGAGGTGTAGTTGTGGCAGAGTCGGCATTTGGGGAGTAAAGCTAGAAGAGTAGTTCATGGCTGTGCTGGCTCTGTGCTGGGAAAGAAATGCTTCCTTTGCTTAGCCTGGCGTATTCCTCATAAAAGTCCCACTGCGTCACTATTATTATTAAATGCCTGGTTTGTGGGAGATGACGTAGCAGCTTGAAAATATCATTAGAAGAATGTCGTCCAGTACAAGGTCTTAAAGCAGCCTCCATTTGCAGACCCACTAGCTGAGCGTAATTTGGGCAAACAGGACACATCTGAAAAGAGGAGGAATACGTGTGTTTGCGCTTCTCTTCTTAAGCTGAACTCATCCAAGTGTAGGGAGGATCCTCAGTGTCATGGATACCAAGACATAGCATGGATACCGTTGCCGCTGTGTGAGCCTCCGGAATCTCTGAAGCATTCCAAGGCCTCTAGTGTGGTTACACATATTCGTGGCCAGCTAGCTGCTCTCGTAAGCTTTGCAGTGGAGTAAGAGCTCATTCCTGGGCCACGGCTGCCCTGGAGAACAGCATTGAAGACTGAAGTCCGCTGTGGTCTGAGTGAATGCCCATCCCTTCAGCCTGGTTCTGGGGTGCGGCTCGGTTCTTATTTGCTTGCACATCCGAAGCAAATATCTCTCAACTACGTCTCACCATCAAATGTTTCCCTGTCTTCAAGTTCAAATCCTCCCAAATCCACACTCTCCTAAGACTCTTGTTTGGCCCAGCTCACATTAACATATGTTTGCTGAACACCTCTAGACATTTTGTTTCTTATATCGTTTAGATCTTAAAGTGCCACCGTGCCATGGGTATCAGGTTCATCCTAGTTAGAAATTATTGATATTTGGAAAAATTTGGAGGATATCCCACAAAGGTTCATATCCTATAAATTTGGTCCCCAGTGAATGGTGTTGAAGTGGTGAGGTTTTTAGGAGAGAATCGAACAACAGGGATTCTGTGTCATGAATCATGTCATAGCATATGAAGATATGCTATGAACATATTAACATATGAAGATACCCACAGTATGGGAAATCTCCCTGAGATTAGATTTGTTGTGTATGTGTACGTGTTTATGTGTGTATGCATGTGTATATGTGGGTACATATATGTGTGTATTTGTATATGTGTGTATATGTATATATGTGTGTATACTCATGCTATACACATGTTTTATTTTATTTTTAATTTTGTAATCATGTGTACTTTTATCATTTAAAAAGTTCTTCATTGAGAATTTCATATATGTATACAACAAAATATAACCATACCCATTCCTCCACTTCTCATCTCTCAGCTTTATGTCCTCTCTTTTATTAATAACCTACCAAGCAAAATTAATGTTGTTCATATGTACATGGATGTGGGTACATCCATCAGTGCATGGCCACACCCACAAAGAAGAACTATTCTCCCTTCCCAGCAGATATCCAATGCCAATGGCTCCTCAGATAGAGGTGAAGAGCGTGAGATCCTCCCTGACCCGCGATGTTCTAGTGCAAGTCTGTTCATGAGTGTTCACCCTCTGCTGTGATGATCCCTGAGGTTTGATGGAGGAGGACAGTTGATATACACATCCAGTCAAGTCACTTTCGTGGATCTACATTGATTGGTTGGCTCCTGCTCATCGCCAGGGGAAGTTCCTTTGAGCAAGTGCAGGCAGCTCAGGTCTGTTGGTGTGGACATTAAGTATTTAGAAGGCAGTTTTATTACATTGTCATTTAGCAAAATAAAAATAGCAGGTTACACCTACTAGGACCTAGGACCAAGCCATGGGATTTTGACCAGGTTTGCAGTACCAGACACAATTTCTATTCTGTGGATTAAGAATAGTCCTCACATACAATCAGAAACCTGTTGCTTACCCTCTAACCATCTTTACATCAGGAGCAGTCTTGCCTGGCTGGTTGGCATAGAGCATGGACCCAGCACTAGTGAAGACCATGGATGTCTGTTCCCTCTCATCAGCCTGCATAGCACCTCCTCACTATAAAAGCTCACCAGTAGGTAGGACGTTTTCCTGTTGTATGAAAGTGAAGATTGGATTTTAATATATGGCTGCATACACTGCCCATTCAAGTGTCCTCAACATGTGATTAATCTTCTATCAATACTAACTGTGTATAGTTAACTAACAAGACTTACCACATAAGTCAAGGATAAAAGACCGGTCTTTTGTAATAAAAGTTTAATAAAGAGCTGGCAAGCTATCTCAGCGGGTAAAGGTGCCCAGTGCTAAGCCTAACAACCCAAGTTTAATCCCAGGAGTCTCACAATAGAAGAACACAAACTTGAGCAAGTTGTACTTTGACTTCTAATGTACATACACACACACACACACACACACAAATAAATGCTTAAGATATTAATAAAACACCAGTTTCCAGGGAGAGATTTTTAAAGATTGTAGGCCATTGTTTCTGGAATTATGTGCACACGAATATACATAGACAAACAGATAAGAAAAGATATTACAGTTATTTTTGAAAATATTTACCCATAAATGTTTCATACCGGGAAATTGTCACACCAAATGACTGAGTAACCTGTAAGCCTTTCAACAACACCAGTGATCTGCAGAGAATCAAATGCGAATGTCCAGCATTGCAGGGTTTGAAAGCTTGAGTTCAATTGTAAATCTCATTTTCTCCTGAGGAAAATAAACAAGAGAATAGAAGCACCAGATTCAATTGCTTGGTGTTTTGACATGACATGCACACTCTGTGCACGTGACATGTGTAGTCTGCAGAGACATGACATGCGCACTCTATGTGAACGTGGCATGGGAACTCGGTATGAATGTGGGAAGACAATTCATCAAGCAGAACTGAAGGAAAAAAGACATAAAGAGACTTTGCAAATTTCTCATTTGACTCAATTTTCCTAAAGTTAATTTCTGCATCCATCCATTGTAAGTTACAATGTAATTTGTTTGTTAAGCCATGAAGACACTATATTTGTTTACAAACATTATTAAGGGGTTCATTGATCAGCTTAATGGGTCTTTAGTGAAGCCAAAACCAAAACCAACAGAGTGTAGAATACAACGTAAGCAAGGCAGGGAGAAAGCCAAGCTTGAATTAATACCCAAATTAAAATGATATATTGAGATGGGTTGAATGAGAAAATGTTCCCCCTTGGCGTGCATATTTCAGCACTTGGTTCCTTAGGTGTTCGTATGTGCAGATGTGATGCAGTTGCAAGGGAGAGCATGTCCCTGGGACCAGTCATTACCGTTCATAGTTGCACAGTTTCCGGTTTGCTGTCTCTCAGCTTCCGGCTGCCACTATGGACTCTCCCAATGAACCGCAATCCCAGAAAAACATTTCCATCATGGTATA
The DNA here is from genome assembly GCF_947179515.1 of Apodemus sylvaticus. NCBI lineage: Eukaryota > Metazoa > Chordata > Mammalia > Rodentia > Muridae > Apodemus > Apodemus sylvaticus. The sequence goes on from NC_067482.1 coordinate 5,574,774, forward strand.
TTATTACAACAGAAAAATAAACAATATGTATATAAAGTTATAATTTTCATAAATTATGAGGAAAATATTTTCTAAATTATTGGGCTTAAAACCTATCTGTATGGCATAGCTGGCAAAATGCATGCTTCCGGTTCTTTCTTTACGTGCTAATCCCTGGGACAGGAAGGCAATTCTGAGGCACAGTGACCACTCTTCTGTGTGTAGGTGGAGTTCATAAACCAAATAACAACAAACACTAGGAACCCACACTTACTCTATGGCATCTGTTCAAACCTCTTAAAATCAGGCTTGCTTTCCGGTCTGATGTATAAGCCACCCGTACACAAACCAAGAACAAATGGTCATGGCGTGGAGGATATTTATAGTTCAGAGTATACTTTTTGACCTCTCTGCTCAGCAGAACATTGTAAAGGGGTCGAGAATATTTTGCAGTAGTGAACAGTCCACTCCAGTACATTCGGACCTCTCTGGTTTTTAAGTTGAGCTATGCATTTTCCTTTACTGTGAAAACAAAAACACATTTTAGAAAGGAGCTTAAGCTATTTTTCTTACTACAGGAGCTCTGGCTGTGCATTCACTGGGCTTGGTATGTAAATTCTAGTTCTTGTCTGAAATAGGGAGTATAGCAATGTTTGTTTTTTATAAAAAAAAGATTAGCAAGCATTACTGTTTTAATTGGAATAAATGCTCATCATTTGGATTTATGTATTTATTCCAATTATGTGCAGAGTGCACAGAAGGTCTTAGGAAGATTAAACAAAGAACTGTGGGTCACTGCTCTTTGGCTTTATTGAATTTGCAAAAAAGTAAAGTCAGTTGTTGCCTACGTGTTCACAGGAAACAGTAATTCAGGAGGGATATCTTAATTACTCAGGTTTTACTGCTCCTCAGTATTAAACACAAACCGGACCCTCTCACCCAGGAGTGTATCTTAAAACAGTGGACAATGGAAATAGGTTAATTTAGCCACCCAAAGCCACCCAACACCTTGTCCTGACAACAATGAACACAAAGGAGTGAGGGTCCACACCGACCTGGTGTGTCATCTAAGACGTGTCTGAACCCAAGCCCATTTTAGAGTTTCCTTTCTACAAAATAATATTTGCTCCTGCTAGTTCTTGAGTGGTTTTGTAGCCGACATTTTACTCTTTGAGCAGATTTCTTCTGACTCTCCATTTCCTTATTTAAACATCACCCCTCTCTGTGAAGTATGTTCCACAAAATAAAGGAAATAACCCTGATCCTCCCTACCACCCACCAGTGACCGGATGAAATCAGTGTGTCCTTAATTTTCCCTCCTTCCCTCCACACAGATGCTCTTAGATTCCACGTGATGAATGTGTGGACCTGGCTTGTGTCCCCATTCCTCTTTGGTGGGCTTTCCCAATTCTCCTGTCTTTACTAGCATTTCTGAGAAGACACTGTGAGTTCCCCAGCACAACAAACACAGCATCCACTAAAGCAGGTGACTGCCTCTGTGCTGATCCAGGTTATAAATAAATATGGTGCTTTGGACGCATGAAAGCCAAGGTTTATTTCAACGTACAGAAACCTCCGCCATGTTTAACGAGCAGGTCTTAAAGTAAAACACAAGTAGATCTTAAAAGATGAGACACCAAGGATTCTGATAGACACAGATGCATATTGTGCATTGCTACAGACAGGTTCATCACTACTGGGATGCTGCTCAGTCATGTGTGTCACTTCCTGGACGCTGCTACAGCTGTGAACATCACTTCTGGTGCCAGGTGTGTCTCTTCATAGAAATGGATGCTTTCGATCTGTCTGAAGTCCCTGGGGTCCCAGTGAGGACACCGGCACAGACCCATGAACAATATACCCAAGAGTTAACGTCTGCTGAGTAGAGAGCTGGTGTTTAAATCGATGCAGCTTGGTCTGAGCCTCTAGAATGAACAGCTTCTTTATTCACACTTATAAATGTCATTTGTTGTGTGTTTTCTTTGTGCCTGCACTGTCTTAAGAGGCTGATGTGGGAAGTTTCATTTATTTGCATGACCTTGTGAACAAGATTATGACTTCTGTTTTTTGATTGATAAAACTAAGATTCTTAAAAGTCACATGTGCCTGGTGTGGTAGTACACACTTAATTCCAGAAGGCAGAGGCAGGTGGATCTCTGTGAGTTCCTGGCCAACCTGGACTACACAGCAAGTTCCAGGCTAGCTAGGTTACATAGTGAGACCCTGTCTCAAAACCAGAACAAAATTAAATAAAAAGATTCAAATACCCAAGATCAGAGATCTATAAATTAGCAGAATCAATATTCCTAACTTCCCTAACTGTAATTTGTATTTGAAATCATCCAAGGTGTATGCTCTTAGCCTCCCATAAACTGAATGGAAAATTACAATTAAGTCATTTATGCTACTTTTTATAACCTCTCCAGTAAACCGTATCAAAAAGATATCTTGAAAACATTCAAATGCAAATATTTTTAAAATTCAAATATTTGCCTTAATTATAACTGGTGAGAAAATACTTCCTGGGTAGAGAGGAATTTGTCATGTTCATAAACTAAAGCATGGGGCAGGTGTGGAGAACACTGAGGCATGTGTTTTGACTGCAGCCCGTGGGAGGGTAATAAGTTCTGAAATTGAAAGGCAGTGAGTCAGGAGTGGCAGGGCGCAGACAAATGGTGGAGGGTGGAAGAGTACTCAGAGCTGGAGCGAGCTTCCTAGACTGCCAGGCAGCTGCTGGGAACACTGAAGGGAGACGGTTCCCAGGTGGCTTTGGGACATTCCTGGAACTATGCTGTGCCAGACTGAAACTGGGGAGAGCAGGGAAAGCTGGAGCACGGCCTCGCTGCCCCCAAAGGTGTACACGGAGATTAGCAGTACTGTAACCATTGTGGCAGTTTTGTTGATACAAATCCAGAGACTGGAAATACACAGCAAGAAAAAGAGCCGAGTGCTGTTGCTCTCATGGTGAGTGAATCTCCCAGGCACTGTGAGAAGGAAGGCAGCCACAGCCAGCAAGATCTGGCTTTGGATGACTGTTTCAGTCAGGGTTTCTATTCCTGCACAAACATCATGACCAAGAAGCAAGTTGGGGAGGAAAGGGTTTATTTAGCTTACACTTCTACATTGCTGTTTATCACCAAAGGAAGTCAGGACTGGAACTCACACAGGACAGGAACTTGGAGGCAAGAGCTGTTACAGAGGCCTTAAAGGATGCTGCTTACTGGCTTGCTTCCCCTGGCTTGCTCAGATTGCTTTCTTACAGAACCCAGGACCACAGCCCAGGGCTTACACCTCCCACAATGGACCCTCCCACCCTTGATTACTAATTGAGAAAATGCCCCACAGCTGGATCTCATGGAAGCATTTCCTCAAGGGAGATTCCTTTCTGTGATAACTCCAGCTTGTGTCAAGTTGACACAGAAAACCAGACAGCACAGTGAACCAATTCATGAGAAAGGAAAGAAAGTCTGTTGTGGGGAAGTCAGAGGGGTGAGAACTGGGAGCTCCTGGTGCTCATGACCTGGAGGAGCTTCTGTTCTGGATCCAGCTGTGTTGTGTGACTTCGGTGGAACTGCATGGACACACACACACACACACACACACGAGTAGATGTATACCTTCATACAGAGAGAGGTTGGAGGTACATGATGTGATCTTCACAGGGTCACTAGCCTTCCAGACACTAATGTTGTCATCTCAGTTTTATTCCTTGAGAACTTCATATGTGCATGGAATGCGCTTTGGTGAAATTCACACCTCGCCTTCGATTACTTCCTATCCCTCCATCATTTTTTCTCTCAGCTTCACGTGTTCTTTGTTAGCATTTCTTCTAGGCCTCACCCCACAATTACCTGGCAACAGCCAGGTGTGTCGGACTCAGTATAAAAGAGGCTTCTTGCCCCCTCCTCACTCTCTTGTTCTCTTGTCCTCTTACTCTGTCCCTTCTTTCTCCATCCCCTCCACCATTCTCTCTGCGTGCTCATGGCCGACTTCTTTTCTTCTTCTTCTTCTTCTTCTTCTTCTTCTTCTTCTTCTTCTTCTTCTTCTTCTTCTTCTTCTTCTTCTTCTTCTTCTTCTTCTTCTTCTTCTTCTTCTTCTTCTTCTTCTTCTTCTTCTTTCTTCTTCTTCTTCTTCTTCTTCTTCTTCTTCTTCTTCTTCTTCTTCTTCTTCTTCTTCTTCTTCTTCTTTCTTCTTCTTCTTCTTCTCCTTCTCCTTCTCCTTCTCCTTCTCCTTCTCCTTCTCCCTCTCCCTCTCCCTCTCCCTCTCCCTCTCCCTCTCCCTCTCCCTCTCCCTCTCCCTCTCCCTCTCTCTCTCTCTCTCTCTCTCTCTCTCTCTCTCTCTCTCTCTCTGTTCCTACTACCCCCTCAACTCCTCTCCCCATGCCATAAATAAACTCTATTCCATGCTTTATCCATCCTGTGGTTGGTACCTCAGGAGGAAGAGATGTCTCAGCATGGGCCTACAGAGGCAACTCCCCCGCCACGCACTCCTCACCATACTTCGCCTCTACCAAACTTATTCATACCTGGTTCTTCCTTTTCTTTTTTATAAAACACAAAATTCTTTTAAAACAAACTAAAAATACCCCCCCACACACACACATACACAAAATCTAATAGACAGATTGAACACCCAAAGGAGTCTATTTGGGACTGCCTTTATTCGCATGGGTATCTCCCAGAACATGGGTAGGCTCACAGGGTCTGCGTCTGTCTCTTAATATTACCGGCTCAGTTTTATGCTGTTACTCTGTTAAATATGGAAATGACAAAAATGAAAATACCATTGGAATTAGGTTGTATTGCTTTATGCTCACACATGAGGGGTGTAAGTAGAGGGACAGGCAGACACACAGGTGAACCGAGAAATAGGCAGGCAGACGGACAGAGGGACCAGCAGAAAAACAGGCAGACAGGAGTCTCAGACTTGTTCTCTACAGACTGGAGGAATAGCATTTATATAAATAGGTGAAATGCATTGCCACGCAGGATATAATTTCTGCTCTTTATAATCTTAGGTTTCTACTCACACCCTGTCAGTGCCTCCGGCCACTGGGTTTTACACTTGGCACTGAGATCTCTGCATATGTGCCAGTTGCTTCTATGTTTGGCTGGCAAAAAAAAAAAAAAATGATGGAAGAGCTAGATGAGTCCAGATCGTGCATACGGTGTGTGAGGAAGTTGAGGGAAGATCTTGCACCTATTTAGAAGCTAGCTCTTGAATCTGATCCTTGGTGAACACATTTTTTTTAAGAGCACCTTGCATCTGGTGGGAACCCTTAATGGGAATGCCGTGGTCTCCCTGTTTTGTCTCAAAGGTACAGCAATGGCAAGACAATTTTTAATAAGATTATTGCATGATTAAAACAGCTCTATTAATAACTGTGGAGACTTTCTAAATGGAGAATTCTCTTTTATTTTTCCTATAATTTAATAAAAATAAAAACTTTTTTTTCTTTGCTTGAGTTGAGATTTTCTTCCTGGTTGGTTGATGATGTGTCTGTGACTCACTGAGCCAGTGGCATTGGTGGTGACATCTAGCCGGAGGCGGAGAGGGGACAGAAGCCTCATCTGAGGTGACTGCACAGGGAGGAAATGATTCAGCCTCCCCTTGTGTGGTGGAGGGCAAGCAGCTCCCCAAGACGGGTGGCTCTCTTCCTCCTCAAAGATTTCAACACAGATCCTGTTTCCACTCTTTGCCACCATTGTCACAGTTTCACGTGGACACCAGAGAGGCAGGTCACCATGACTTACCCACTTTCACACCAGAGAATGTTTTGAACTCAGGACCATTGGCAATTTTCATGCAGTGCACAAAAGTTTTTCATGTAGTTTACAGGAAAGAAAAATCACACATGTGTATGTGGTTTATATCTGAGAAGCAAGCCGATTTTCTTCTGGATTTCCTACCCTAGCAATCTATAGCTTTGACACAAGTATGGGTACTCTGCAAGGTATAACGGGTTACATTCCTGATAAAGGCACTGCTTAACTGAAAATATCATGAATTAAACACTGCGAATATGTCTAAGCAACTGGGCTTTACAGTTTACCCAAGGGAGCACACAATAGAGTGTAGGCTGTTGACCCTCATGGTAAATATTTAAAACACAGCTTCAACTGTATGTAGCTTGCTTCTACATCATAATAAGCTCTAAGAACTGAATAATACTGTGTTGTGCCATCATATATCAGAGAACATTGGTGCAGTTTTTGGTAAGCAGGTGGTATAGGCCAGGCTTGGGCTCATTTACTGAGAAATAGGTGTAGAGTATTAAGGAGTTCAGACAGAGATGAATAGAATTCCAACAGACAGAGATGGCTGAGGATCTTTGGGAGAAAAAGGGGTTATGACATCAATATCAATAGTTACTATCCATAGAATACAGAGTACACATTTCTACCACAACTTCATGTGCAATATTAAAATAAAAGCATAGGTCAAGAAGACACGAATGTTTGAATGTACAGAGCACTTAAAATAGTCTATGAATGGACAGTATGCAAGTGCCCTGTGCTAATATTATTTATTTGTTAGAGACTGGGTCTTTGCAAACTGTCCAGAATGAACTTGAGCTCCAGGGCTCCATGGTCTCGCCCACCTCAGCAGACCAGCTAAAACCTCAACCATTAACCACCGTACCTGGTTGGAAATTTTGAAGACACTTTATGATAACATATGTATTCCACAGAAAACTGACAAAAGATGGAGTAAGAGAGTTTAGAAGCCTTTGTACGGATCAACATAAACAGCCTCTCTAGAAGTGATGCCCTTGAAAATAGATTAGAAATGATGGGATCGAAAGCAGTGAGTGCTGTTAAACAACAAAGCTAGCAAAAGTGTACATTGCTTACAGAGGGTTGTACTTTAGGTCAACAGGAGTGTTCGCGCTCTGGTCTAGGGAAGGAGGATATTTTGGATGAAGAGAGGCAGTAGCAGGTTATTCTTTGAGAGAATAACTTTGGACTGGGTGGGATACATACATACATTACAAACATACACACACACATACATACATAAATACAAACAACCATACATGATACATACATATAAACACATACATACATACATACATACATAGTACATACATACATACATAGTGCATACATACATACATAGTACATACATACTTAGATTAGGAAGGAAAAAAAATTTTGAGCAAGATCATGAATGACTTTGATGCTCAGTTATATTTAATTTAAGAAGTCTATATACTCTTAACCAGAAACAGGATTGACATCAAGGAAATACAGCAGAGAAGAACTTGAACCAGAGTCTACAGGCTTCCTGGATGCTGTGGACAGGGAAGATTGGTTTTAGAATTGTTTGCAAGAAAAAAATGGCTTTTAAAAAGTAATTTATATATATATATGACTTTGAGAAAACAGATGTGGCTGAGAGTTACATACTGTATCTGTGAGGGTTCTTTTAAGGAGCAGAATTGATAGTGTGTGTGTGTGTGTGTGTGCGTGTGTGTGTTAAAAGGTTTATTAAGTTAGCTTACAGTATTAGTCTAGGTAATCTAACAATGGCTGTCTTATGATGGAATGGCCAAGAAGCCAATAGTTGTTCAGTCCACAAGGCTGTATGTCTCAGCAGTTTCAACCTGGAGCTGAAGTTTTGGAGGATTCTTTTGAATCTTGAAGAAGTTGTTTCTAATATCAGCGATGGTATGCTGCAGCAACAGAATAGGTAAACTTACCAGGAAGTGTGAGAACAAGCATTAAAAAAAGCAAAAGTTTCTTTCTTCCATGTCCTTTTAGATAGGCTGCCAAGAGATGGTGTCACCCAAATTTTGGGTAGGTCCTCCTGATGTAAATAATCTGATAAAGAAAATCTTGTGCGGAAATACACAGCCTCTTGGATTTTAGGTGATTCTAAAGTAATTTTAATCATTTGATTTTTTTCCTGACTGTACTTTCACACAGAATTTTTCAATGATGTTTTAAAAGTACGTTGAATTCTAGTAAACTGAAAAATTTGGTATTCTGATCCAAGAGTAATCTATATAAAAAATGATAGGAATTCTAGTAAAGCCTCTGAATTATCCTCTTGCTTTGTATGTTTTCTTATATGAACACCAATGAAAGAATAAGCCACTTTTATAGATAGTAAAGTGGAAACTTAAGGGTTCTCTGGAACGTCAGTGGGATGGTGTTTTGCTAGAGCAAACATGTGAAGGAATGTCTCTTAACGTGGACACGGGTGTGAAAGGCTAAGGCAGACTCATGAAGGCATGAGTCTTTCCCTGAGGCAGGCACAGGAGAGATGCTCTGCTAAAGCCAGCATGTGAAGGGACGTGTGATGAAAGACAACATTTTGTTGCTAATTACACGCATGTATTGATACACCTTACATTGCATAGTTGAGATGCATTTGCCAGGATGCCATAGAGAGAAATGCACCAGAAAACATCTAGTGGTGTGCTGCAGTTTGTTGCAACTTCCAAGGACTTGAGTTGATTGGATGCATGTGCTGAGGCAAGGCACATGGAGGACACATGATGTCCTGAGGGTATAAATAAGACTCCATGGAGTGATGGCAACAGAGCTTGGCTTGCTGGCACAGCTAGCTGTGTAAGGCTTGTGGGTCTTGAGAAATCTTTGCTGATCTTCACTTCCCTGAGAGAGGTACACAGCCAAGACCTTCTCCTGGTGTCCCTCTGGGTCCCTCCTGCTGACTCACACTGATGCTAAGGTCCGGCTAGTTGTGTTACTGCTGTTGCTACTGCAACTCTATGGAACTGGACTGCTTGGTGTATCCATGAGGTGTTTGTGAGCAGATTGAGTTGCCGCTGCCTGGTAAGCTATGAACTGAACTGCTGATTTCCAGATAACACAGATAGGAGTTGCTCCAAAGAAATTTTCTAAACAGGTCCACTTCCCCAAATTCTTTATTTTCCACTACCTCTGGTGGGTAGTGGGTTACAAGGAAGGTTAAAGTGTTTAAGAACCATCGTTAAAAAATAGGATTTAAAAAAATTAAAGTTACAGGTATGCTTTTATCTTGGTGTGACTCTAACCAAATAAGTGAAAGATCTGTATGACAGGAGCTTCAAATCTTTGAAGAAAGAAATACAAGAAGACCTCAGAAGATGGAAAAATCTTTCATGCTCTTGGATTGGCAGGATTAATATAGTAAAAATGGCCATCTTACCAAAAACAATCTACAGATTCAATGCAATCCCCATCAATTCTTCGTAGAATTAGAAAGAGCAATTCTCAAAATCATCTGGAATAACAACAACAACAACAACAACAACAACAACAACAACAACAACAAAAAAACCCCAGGATAACTAAAACTATTCTCAACAGTAAAAGAACTTCTGGGGGAATCAGTATCCCTAACCTTAAGCAATACTATAGAGCAATAGTGTTAAAAACTGAATGGTATTGGTACAGTGACAGGCAGGTGGGCCAATGGAATAGAATTGAAGACCCGGAAATGAACCCACACACCTATGGTCACTTGATCTTTGACAAAGGAGCTACAACCATCCAGTGGGAAAAAAAGATGGCCTTTTCAACAAATGGTGCTGGTTCAACTGGAGGTCAGCATGTAGAACAATGCAAATCGATCCATTCTTATCTCCATGTACTAAGCTCAACTCCAAGTGGATCAATGACCTCCACATAAAACCAGACACACTGAAACTAATAGAAAAGAAACTGGGGAAGACTCTTGAGGACATGGGCACAGGGGAAAATTTCCTGAACATAACACCAATAGCTTATGCTCTAAGATCAAGAATTGACAAATGGAACCTCATAAAATTACTGAGTTTCTGTAAGGCAAAGGACATTGTCAAAAGAACAAAACAGCAACCAACAAATTGGGAAAAGATCTTTACCAACCCTACATCTGACTTGTATCAGGGCTTGTATCCAAGATATTCAAAGAACTCAAGAAGGTAGACTCCAGAGAGCCAAATAACCCCATTAAAAATGGGGTACAGAGATAATCAAAGAATTTTCACCTGAGGAATATCGAATGGCTGAGAAGCACCTAAAGAAATGTTCAACATCCTTAGTCATCGGGGAAATGAAAATCAAAACAACCCTGAGATTTCACCTCACACCATCCAAAATGGCTAAGATCAAAAACTCAGGAGAAGACAGGTGCTGGTAAGGATGTGGAGAAAGAGGAAAACTCCTCCACTGCTGGTGGGTTTGCAAGCTGGTACAACCACTCTGGAAATCAGTCTGGCGGTTCCTCAGAAAACTGGGCATGATATTACCAGAGGACCCTGCTATACCATTCCTGGGCATATACCAGAAGATTCCCCAGCGTGCAATAAGGACACATGCTCCACTATGTTCATAGTAGCCCTATTTATAATAGCCAGAAGCTGGAAAGAACCCAGATTCAATGGAGGAATGGATACAGAAAATGTGGTATATATACACAATGGAGTAGTACTGAATTAAAAGCAATGAATTCATGAAATTCCTAGACAAATGGATGGAACTGGAGAATATCATCTTAAGTGAGGTAACCCAATCTCAAAAGAACACTCACGGTATGCATTCACTGATAAGTGGATATTAGCCTAGAAGCTTGGAATACCCAAGACACAATTCACATATGAAATAAAGCCCAAGAAGAAGGAAGGAGAGGCCCCTAGTCCTGGAAAGGCTCAGGACAACAGTGTAGGGAATACCAGGACAGGGAAGCCAGAAGGGGTGGATTGGAGAATAGGGGGAGGGAAGAGGGCTATGGGACTTTGGGGGAGGGGGGATCCTAGAAAGGGGAAATCATTTGAAATGTAAATAAAGAATATATTGAATTAAAAAAAGAAAATTGGAAACTACTGAAATAAGCATTAATCAGATGTTTGAATGAAAAACAGTGAATCAAAAAATAGGATTTGAAAAAATTAAAGTTACAATCATGCCTTTATATTTATATTACCATATTATATATATTATAATATATAATTATATTTTTATTTTTATTATTATCATTATCATATTTATTATATTCATATTTTAAAATGGACTAAAATGAAAATGAAATATAGATAGAAATAGTATGTGTCAGAGCAGCCAGGGCCAGAGTTGGAAGAAGTTGTGTTAGGATTCTGTCTAGGCTCCACCCCACAGTTACCTGGCAACAGCCAGGTAGGCCTGACCCACTATAAAAGGGGATGTTTGCCCCTACTCTGCCTCTTGCTCCCCTCTTGCTTTTGCTCTTCCCTTCCTGCTCCTGCCCTCTCCCCATTCCATTCTCCCTCTCTCTCCATGTGCTCATGGCCAGAGTCTACTTCTCTGCTTCTCTTCTCTTCTCTTCTCTTCTCTTCTCTTCTCTTCTCTTCTCTTCTCTTCTCTTCTCTTCTCTTCTCTTCTCTTCTCTTCTCTTCTCTTCTCTTCTCTTCTCTTCTCTTCTCTCTCTCTCTCTCTCTCTCTCTCTCTCTCTCTCTCTGTCTCTCTCTCTCTCTCTCTCTGCCTCTATTACCCTCTATACTTCCCTCCCTATGCCCTGAACAAACTCTGTTCTACACTATACAGTTGTGTGGCTGGTCCCTCAGGGGGAGGGGATGGCTCAGCACTCCCTTCCCCCATACCCGACCACACCTCCATAGAACATACGCCCCCGTCTTTATCTTTTTATAAACACGTTAGGTTGTAGAATATTAGATGTATCACAATGTCCAGCTGTCTGTGTCCATAGTGGACACATCTATAGTCTATGGTCTCACGATCTAGTCTCTTCCCTAGGCCAGGGCTCTGCGGCATTCTCTGCCTGGCTTAACCACACCCAGGTCTTGGTGGCATGGTAAGTCGCTTGGCCTTGTGCTGACAGTCATGTAGTCTTTACCTTAGACTGCCTACCTTGGGCCCTCAACCTCGACATCTCTTGGCAAGACTTCCAGCTCTTTGGTGGAATCTTTCCTGCTCTATTCAAGGCATGTTAGAGGTTTTGAATTCCTCTTACATGTGTGAGAGCCAGCCGTGGAGAGCAAGTTTGGGCTGCTTGCCCAATCAGAGCATGCCTCTGCATCCCTGCCGTGCTGCCCAAGAGCAGCACGCTGCTACATCCCAGCCATTCTTGGAGAGTATCAGTTTGGACCGTGCGTTTACTTGTAAGACCTCATGCTTTCTCGAAGATTGCTTGCAAAGCCAGATAATTGCTGCTTCTGCTCTAGGAACGACCGACACTCCCACCTCCTCCAACAGATGGACGTGGAGCTTCTCCGGGGTTTCTATCTAGGCCTCCTCCCCTGCTAAAGTCTGGGAAGTCTGGATCGAGCAAGCATCCGAGGCCTTGAGTGTCCTTGTTCCTCTTCCTTCTGTTTTCCATCTCGCCTTCCTCTACCTGTCCCCTGAAAGCTCAGGTCTGGCTTTGGCATTTCATCTTGTGTACTCTACCTCATTCTTAGATTTAAAGCACATTGGATGTGTGAGTGCAGATGAAGGACTAGCATAACACAGTATCCATAAGAAAGAGCACCAGTCAAGTACTCTGTTCAGCCAAGTATGCCATTCAGTTAAATATGCCATTCGCCGCACACCAAGGATACAGGACTAGAAAGGCTGGGGCTTCATCCCTGCTTTACTAAGGCTGGAGAGCGAAGGTGTGGAGAAAGTGATGCAATCATAGAAGTGCAAGAGGTTTGGGGAGCACTGGAGAGCGTAATCTACTGGAGTGGAAGGAGGATCAGCATGGAGATTTCTAGAAGGAAAGAGTAGATATATGGGACAGAATGGGGAGGGGTAAGCAAGCCAGAGGAGCAACACAATATCAGAGAAGGATGTGTGTGTGTGTGTGTGTGTGTGTGTGTGTGTGTGTGTGTGTGCCAGTTGACTTTCTTGAACACAATTCAGTTCCACATCAAGAAGAAAGGACTTAACCCCTGCTATGTTAACTATAACTCTGGTTATGATGAAGATGAAGAAAGGAGCTGGGCATGGAGGGTCCTAATCATACACAGTCTGGAATGCAGGAATAGGGACACACATCCCTGGAAATGTCCCTGGCCTGCCACAGGCAGTCCCTGGGACTTTCACGCAGGGATAGAACACAGACATCTGAGGTGTGAATCTAGTCTGTCTAGTGTGGCGTTCTACTGTATGGTTTCTACTGTATGGTTTCTACTGTATGGTTCCTACTGTATGGTTTCTACTGTATGGTTCCTACTGTATGGTTCCTACTGTATGGTTCCTGCTGTATGGTTTCTACTGTATGGTTCCTACTGTATGGTTTCTACTGTATGGTTACTACTGTATGGTTTCTACTGTATGATTTCCTTCAGTGACTCATGAGCCTCCTTTTAAATATTCTGAATGAGCTGACTGGCTTTTCTTCCCTTCCCTTTTCCCAACAGCGTATTAGGCATTAGATTTGTGTATGACAAACGACCCACTAACTTTGGTGCCAAACCCAGTGTTTTACCTGAAAGAAAGGTCCCTACCATAGACAGTAAACAGGAACTCCTGGTTTATTCCATATTCCTCCTGCTTTCTTTGAGGATATAAGGACATTCAGGTTCAGGTCCAGTTTCCAGGAACACCAACACTCAAACACTATGGAAAGTCTATTTCTTTGTTATTCCTTGGACAAGGTTGGCACATTATAGATTATGAAATACCCAGGTTTTCTTTTGCTTTGCAGGTCATGAGATTGTACTCTAGAATTTTTAAGTAAATGGGGAAACTATGGCGTGGGTATGTTAAGTGAATGGAAAATGTAAAAGAAACTTCATTTGACAGGCCATTAGAAGTCTTGGACCTCTGCCACATACTAAAACGTTTTCTGTTGAGATACTTTTCAGGTGAATGATTTGGATGAAATGACCATATTAGATCCTCCTCTCAGATCCATGACTTCTCTAGATTTCCAGTACCAGGCAAGATTAATCAATCATTCAGATAATCTTCCACTTTATAACTCTTGTCAAGAACTAGTCCAAATAGCTACATAGAGTGTTATACTCCTAAAACAAGTTCTAGTGACTCTGAAAGGAATGAGCTTGTGTCTATTGACTGGCTGTAGAGTCTCCTGTGTTTTATTTCATTTTCTATATCGTGGTAGCTAGTGTTGTTGGTTGAAAAACGGCATATTCCTGGATACATCACACCAGGCCAGCACAGTTCCCAGGAGAGAGGTCCCTTATTGAAAGAGGGGAAGAAGCAAGAAGAGACAAAGTGAGAGATGGGATCTGTGTCTTTTATCCATAACGTAGGTAAACTCCGGTGATGACATGCTCAGGTGATGCAGGTGAGACGTGCACAGGGGGTGTGCAGTGGTTGCCATGGCAATGGATACAGGAGGGTCCTGTAGCCTAGGTATGATGTCATTGCTGCATTAAGAGGCTGGCTGTAAACAGCTTCTGATGCTAACAAGTCTTCTTTGACCAAAGCTAGCAATTTCCTGTGTGACCCATGCAAGTTATTTAGTCGCTACTTTCCTGTTTGCTAATTGGCAGCAACTATCATCCCTACTTTATCGTATTGGTGCCCAAGAGGGAATAAGTAAGTGCTTGGTGCATAAAACAAATGATCTATGAGCATGGATGGTGATTGTTGGTAATACGAGTAGTTTCCTCTGGTCAGAGTCAACAATTGTCCATGCTTTTGATAAGGATACAATTTCTGGGTGTTCAAATTGAGGTCAGCCCCCTTTCCTGCTGCTTTCAAACTGTTTATCCCAATGACTCAGCTTTCCTGTGCCTCAGTTTGCCCACCTGCAAAGGCAGAGTGGTGAGGACTTTCCACACAAGGACCTTGGCAGAACGTCGGGTGTGCTGTCGCTCCTGTGCTTCACTCGCTTTCCCGACTGTCTCTGGTCTAAACAAACTGTTGTTCTGAAAGAATCTCCTCTGCCAGGGAATGAGGAAATACCTAAGTGCTTACAGGATGGAGAAAGACGTGCAGGTCAATCAGTCACATCCAGAGTATCTAACTCTCTCAGATAAATATTTTGCTGAAACCGAAAATTACACGTTTAGGCTGAAGAAGAATTTCTGAGGAGGGGAACAGAGGAACTCTCAGGAGCGTCCACACCTGCAGACAAGGATGTGGCTTGGGTTTGCTACTTCACCTCCAGAGGTTCACTTCCTGACCTCCTGGCTGGCTCTGGTCAGCCCTGAGTCACAGTCATACCCTCCCCTGTCCTGCCCAAGGCCACTTCATAGGCGAGCGCAAGTCCCCTGACAGTTCCCGGGATGGAATGACCTTGCAATCTCACGGCTCCACCAGCAGGAATATGATATTGTGAAAACAGCTCCCACACAGGAAATTGGATATTTGGCGCCTTGCCCTGACTTCCATCTTGATTTACCAGCTGACCTTGGGCAAGCCATTGTTTTTACTCTAGTTCTATGAAGTGTAAAATAGACTAATGTCTATTTCTCCAAATTCGTGAGGGTATTACGAAGACTGAACATATACAGGAATTGTTAATATTATACATATTAGAAATTGTAAGTACTTTCAATCATTTATTTTAGCATAAGAAAGTAAGGGGTAAAGACAGGAAAATTTGAGATTAAGTTCCCTCTGCCCCCTGCTGACCTTGGGTCTTGTATAACTCCCTTGCTCTTTCTGAATCCTAGTTTCTTTAGTTAAGAAGAGGCATTGTATGCATGCAGTTTCAGGTAAATCAGTAAAATGATGATTGCTAATGCTCTTGACAGATTTCCTTTACTTAACCCTCCTCCCTTCCTCCCCTTCTGTACTCACCTCCCTCCCCCTTTCCCAAATAAAGCCCTCTCCAGGATCCCCTCGTGTCAGTGTTCCCTCCTCACTGCATGGTGCCCCTCCTCACTGCATGGTGCCCCCTCCTCACTGCATGCTGCCCCTCTTCACTGCATGGTGCCCCTCTTCACTGCAGGGTGTCCCCTCCTCACTGCAGGGTGCCCATCCTCACTGCATGCTGCCCCTCCTCACTGCATGGTGCCCCCTCCTCACTGCATGCTGCCCCTCCTCACTGCAGGGTGCCCCTCCTCACTGCATGGTGCCCCTCCTCACTGCATGGTACCCCCTCCTCACTGCATGCTGCCCCTCCTCACTGCATGGTGCCCCTCCTCACTGCATGGTACACCCTCCTCACTGCATGCTGCCCCTCCTCACTGCAGGGTGCCCCTCCTCACTGCATGCTGCCCCTCCTCACTGCATGGTACCCCCTCCTCACTGCATGCTGCCCCTCCTCACTGCATGGTGCCCCTCCTCACTGCATGCTGCCCCTCCTCACTGCATGCTGCCCCTCCTCACTGCATGGTGCCCCCTCCTCACTGCAGGGTGCCCCTCCTCACTGCATGCTGCCCCTCCTCACTGCATGGTGCCCCCTCCTCACTGCATGCTGCCCCTCCTCACTGCATGCTGCCCCTCCTCACTGCATGGTGCCCCCTCCTCACTGCAGGGTGCCCCTCCTCACTGCATGGTGCCCCCTCCTCACTGCATGGTGCCCCCTCCTCACTGCATGGTGCTCCTCCTCACTGCATGGTGCTCCTCCTCACTGCATGGTGCCCCTCCTCACTGCATGGTGCCCCTCCTCACTGCATGGTGCTCCTCCTCACTGCATGGTGCCCCCTCCTCACTGCATGGTGCTCCTCCTCACTGCATGGTGCTCCTCCTCACTGCATGGTGCCCCTCCTCACTGCATGGTGCCCCCTCCTCACTGTATGGTGCTCCTCCTCACTGTATGGTGCCCCTCCTCACTGCATGGTGCCCCCTCCTCACTGTATGGTGCTCCTCCTCACTGTATGGTGCCCCCTCCTCACTGCATGGTGCCCCTCCTCACTGCATGCTGCCCCCTCCTCACTGTATGGTGCCCCCTCCTCACTGCATGCTGCCCCTCCTCACTGCGTGGTGCCCCTCCTCACTGCACACTGCCCCCTCCTCCATACATAATGCCCCCTTTACTTTCCTGGTATCTGTACTCATTCCAGCTTATATATTCTCATATGAAGATTTTGAGCTAGCAATCACAGATGAACGAGATGTAGCGTTTGCCTCTGGGCATGCATATACATCACATACACATACACATACACCATATACACCATATACACCATATACACCATATATACCATATACACCTACTCCATATATGTCATATACGCCATATACATATATGGTTTAAGTGAAATTCTAGTTGGGTTGATAATGATTTATATGCATGCATACACACACAAACACACACAGAGCCATTAACAGCAACCCCATTAGAGTTGTTGGTCAGAGGGACTCCCCAAACAACACAGGCTGTTGCTATCACCCTTGCTTGCTTCCCAAAGGTTGAAGTTAAGTCCCTATCACTGAAAACAGCATTCACTTCAGACACAGGCCTTGAGGAGCTGAGCTGGATCTGACCTGGAAGTCTATTCCCTGAGGACCAGATCTCATAGAGTTGTAAGCTGCCAAGGTGGTAAAGCAGGTAATAGTCCTCCCCAGCCAGGATGCCTGTGAGCTACAACAGTGTCCAGCGTGTCACAATACCCCTAATAGTGCGATACAGACTAGTGACATCATGGATCTTAGAGAACCTACCATTGTCATTATATATAACCATCACTGTAATCTGAATTTTCAATATTAATCCTTCCTCCCACAGGTAAGTGTAGCTCTCACCCCTCATCAAAGAGTTTCCTTTTTGCAACAGATGGAAACTTTATAGAAAACAATACTCGACCAAAATATAGAAAACAATTAACCAACCCAGTTGATGAATCTAAAGCACAGTCCCTGAACCTAAGGGCCTGGGCCCATGCACACAGAAGAGGCAGAAGGACTGTAAGAGCCCGAGTACAGTCTTAAGGGAATCAATCTTCCTAGAAATAACAGGGACTCTTCACCCATGACACTGCAATAATACAGCTGCCTGAACAAGACACCAACAGCACAGCACCAATAGACAAGCTAGCACAGAAGACGCAAATCTCACGCGCCCTCCCATAAGCCAGGGACGCTGAGAAGGGGAGAAAACCCTTAATTGGTTATCCAATACTAAGTGGGCAGCCCTGAATTTATATATTATATACACGCAAGTAGCAAGTAACACTAAAACTAAGTGGACTGTGTCAGTTTTATTTATATATTTATGTATGATTTCAATACATATATTTATTTATATTGCAGTATATATTGCATGCCAATATATTGCAAGTAAATACACACACACACACACACACACACACACACACATAACCACATATATACATGGGGTTATAAAGAAATAGAGGCCATGAATTTAAGAGGGAATTGGTAGGAAGGAGGTGGAAAGGATTAGAGGAAAAGGAAAGGGAAAATGATTGTAATTATAATAAAAAGCAAAATGGATAAGTAAATAAAGTCTAATAATTACTGTTTTTTATGTTGTTTGTGAGTAGCAAAGGGGTGAAAGTTCTACAATGGCGTGCCTCATTTCTCCTGGGTTGGGAGGAGTCCAACTTCAGGGTCCACATATAGTCTCCACTGACATGAGGCAGAAAAGATGTAGCGGCTCCTTACAGACTGCTGGGGCAGAAGTCCTGGCTTTATACTGGCTTTCTTACCACCTCAACTGTCTCTGTCACAGTCTACATATTGTCTTCAGTAAAGGCCTAGCTAACAGACTGACTAGTGGCTGTGTGTTTAAAAAGAGATTTCTTGCCGTGATATGTTCAAACAGCTAAGCAAGAAAAATATGTTTTTGTTCCTTTGATACAAGTAGAAGGGGACAGAGCATAAAGTCGAGGAGAGAAGGGACCCTCTCAGGAAGGATGTGGTGAGATGGTGTAACCAAGACAAATTCCATGCGAGGAAGATGACAGATTCTGCTCTGGGACTGTCCGCAAGAGCACCCATTTGTCTGGGCCAAAGATTACACGTTTGTGTTAGAGTCTATATGCACGCTCCCTTCCGGGTTCTAAAACACTGACAGAGCTAAAGAGGACTGTCAGTTCCTTCAGCTAAATTACAGCTTTTGTTTGGCTCAGGAGCCCACTTGTAAGTATGTTTCCCATACCGTGGCTACTGTTCTTGCGGTCGCTTAAGACCTTTGGCAGAGCTGAGAAGCAAGCCCCACCCCCTCATCATTTAGTGAGTTTGTGGCCATTGCCTGGGAGAATTCTGACTTCCTGAATTTAGCTTCTTGAAGTGGATATTAG
The DNA here is from genome assembly GCF_947179515.1 of Apodemus sylvaticus. Classification (NCBI taxonomy): domain Eukaryota; kingdom Metazoa; phylum Chordata; class Mammalia; order Rodentia; family Muridae; genus Apodemus; species Apodemus sylvaticus. The sequence continues at coordinate 5,593,843 of NC_067482.1, forward strand.
CCATTAACAAGGTTCCAAAATGTCTTATTTTTTTTCGGTTGTAAAATATTTGATTGTGAATTTCAAATATATACAAACTATAGGATTCATAATGAACGATCATCTACCCCGTGGCCGGCCTCACCAGACAGTTTTTGCTGGATCTTGTTTCTTTCATACTTGAAGTTATTTGAGGGTTCACTTCTCTCATCCAAATGACTAACGCATGTTCCAGGACTTAAAGGCATTTTTGCAATGGGGACTCCTTTAAGACTGGGGCATTTAATGAACACACCACCACCACCACCTGCCCCGCAGTCATTGTCCTGAGACATCAATTAATCCTTCTAAAGTCTTCTATTTCCTTCATTTTCCTTTCTCATCTTCATTTCATGCTGGGGTGATAGCTGGCTCCCAAAGTCAACTCCAGAAGAAACTCACATAACCACACCTAGGCCGTGAATATGCTTCCGTCCCAGGTTACGGGACCGCGCAACCCCCAAATCTTCCATCCCTTCCAGACTTCCGGACTCCCCACTTTGGTCCTATCCCAGCATGCTCCTGGAGCTGCTGTCAGAACAGGCTGTTAAAACAGCAGTTATCCAGGCTGGCTCTCTGCCGGGTTGACCTTCTGAAAAGCAAATTCCTGTTTCTTTCCCCCCAATTTCTTGTTTTGTTAACTAGTGTCTAGATCATACCTGATATGTCCAGAGTCAAGCCTGTGTTCTGGGGCTCCAACAGTTTTATTTCTATCTTACTACATGTTTATATTTTACTACACATTTACAAATAAAGCCAAAGGGTGCCATTGTGATGTCTGGAAATGACAGTAACTAAATTTTCTAAATTATCTGGATAATATTTTGCTTTTATTCTGTTTGAAACAGGTTCCAAATATCACTCCTGTACCTCTGTGTATGTCTCTTGGTATGGAGAAATTTCTCTCCTTTCCTGCTTCTTAGTTTTTTGGGAGGGAAAAAAAAGGAATTTTTAAAAGTCCACTTTTGCTGACCGCATCTTCATAATATCATCTATTTCTAAATTTCCTGTGACTCTAGTGAGCGTTAACTACTTGCTCATGACTATTTGAGCAGTACTTTTTCACAGGTGATTGACATTTTATCAAAACGGACATGACTTCTGCCTGCTCCTTCGTGGGTTTCACACATACTGATTTACTGGGATTTTAGAATGGTAACAGTTTTCATTGACCTTTAACCTCTTTGGCAACAATATAGCTTACACTCAGATTCTCTTTACCTAATAAGAACTTCTTACAACCCTTGCTCCCTTAGTTGATGTGTTGCCCAGTTTTTATCAACTTTCAGTTGCAACTAAATTAACACCCATAGATTTCTACTAAGTTCCCTAACACCTCTGAATGAGTTCAGAGTCATTGTGTTGTTTCTCTAATATAAAAAACAAAGTAATATATTTTCTCTTCAAGTAACAAATTAACATTTAAACTCATAAAAAAGTTCATGGATTAATTCAAGTAGCATTTACCTCTAGGGCTTTATACTTGTCTGTTGACAGAGCCTCGTGATCACCACTGCTGTGCATTCCACTGTGTAACAATGCTATGTAACATAGGTCTACAGTATACACAACATTATTAAGACAGCCCAGTATGCTGTGTCCCTCGTCAGGATTGGGGCTGATTCTTAATGGACACTTGGTGTGTTGACAGTTTTTAGAAAACTCAGGCAGACTCTAGCTGGGCTAGGACTACCTTATTTTTAACCTCTGGGTGTGAGGATCTTCCCATCCTTGTTTGTGAGTATCTGTGGGCTGTGTGTGTGTGCAATGTGTTATGTGTATGTGTGCATATGTGTGCATATGTCGGGTGTCAGGTGTCTTTCTTAATAATCGCTCACCTTATTTCTTGAGCCAGGGTCTCTTACTGAACCTGGAGCTTACAATTTGACTGGACAGGCTGGCCAGTGAGCCCCGGTGGGCTGCCCGTCGGCTCCTTCAGCTCTGGGAGCGCAGGTGTCAGCTGCCACACCCGCCTTGGGAATCAGGGTCATGACCTCATGCTTCAGTTTTTGTTGACTGCCATTTATTGACTGTCTCCCCGACCAGGATGCTCTCCGTGCACTAACATCAGACACTGCTCTGTCCATCTTCCCTAGGAAGTAGGACTCTGTGAAGTCCCTCTTGCAGTGTGTCTGCCTCTTTCTCAGGACCACTGCATACTCCATCTATGTGGCTGGTTTTCATATCCCAAAATTTTCTGAAATAAGTTAATAGATCTTTTTAAAAAGAAATAATTAGGTTTTGGTTTTTGTTAGTTAGTTTGTTTTGTTTTGTTTTGAAGCAGAGCTATTTGGCATCTTCTTACCAGCCTGGCTTTCAGTTTTGAGAAGATACTTGTCTTCTCAAAACTGAAAGCCAGGCGGGTGAGAAGGCTTAAGAAGCCTGCCAGCTAGAGCACAGCCCCTGGCACCCACACCGTGAAAGGAGAGAACTGAGTCCCGCAGACTGTCCTCCCACCTCCGCATGCCTCTGCACAGGCACACACATGATAAATGTCTTCATGCAAGAAGAATGTTTATAAACCCATGGAAATTTCTATAAGCTAAAAACTCTACTTGAAGGAAATGTATTTCATAGATACATTTCCAAAAATGTTTAAACAAAATGTTCATTTAAGTATTATGTATAATTTTTAAAATTTGAAAATATAAAGAATCTCAGGTGTTTTTTTTTTTTTTAATCAGCAAGCAACTGTTTACATAATGTTTGATTCCAAACCAACTTAGGATTTATCCCATGGGCGGGCACAAAACACTGCCACTCTTACTGATGCTATGTTATTCTTGCATACAGGAGCCTAGCATGGCTGTCCTCTGAGAGGCTCTACCCAGTAGCTGACTCAGAGGGATGCAGATTCTCGCAGCCAACCATTGGACTGAGGTCAGGGACCCCTACAGTTGAATTAGGGGAAAGATTGAAGATGCTGAAAGGGAGAGGGATCCCACAGGAAGACCAGCAATCTCAGTTAACCCAGACTGCAGGGAGCTCCCAGAGACTGAGCCACCAACCAAAGAGCATACACAGACTGGTCTGAGGCCCCCAACGCATATGTAAGCAGAGGCCGCCTTGTCTGGCTTCAGTGGGAGAGGATGCGCCTAATCCTGTAGAGAGTTGAGGCATCAGGGTGGGGGGATACCCTGGGAGGGGGGCATCCTCTCAGAAGCAAAGAGCAGAGGGGAGGGGGAAGACCTCTTTGAGGGGGCAATGGGAAGGGGCAACATTTGGGATGGAAATAAATAATTAATTAGTAATAATATAAAAAATTCCTTAAGAAATGTTTGATTCCTATAATGGACTAGTATGGAGTTTTTACAAAGTATGAAGTAAATGTATTTATTGTCAGACTGTGCGTAGTGTAATTGGAGAGAATGCAATTATTTTTACATAACACTACAATGGAATAAATATATCTACAACTTTATATCAGGTGGAGGAGTTTTGTGTGAGTTCAGTCTTTCCACAAGAGTCTTCCTGGTGACAGGTATCAAATCACAAGGAAAGTCCTTCTCTTAGTGCTAAATGCAATAGACCCAGGTCAGTAGGTAGCAGTTAGGAATTTTATATTTTTGACCCAATGACCTCTGTCAGTGGGAAGGAGATCCAACACTGGGCAGGATACACATTATGTAAGTGATCTGGGGACTAATCGGTTCTCACTGGATCTAATGAGCAGCCTGGCAGAGGGGAGACCTGACCTCCACTCTGACAGTTGGGCTGATGAGAGGTGAGAGGATTCTTCAGGTGAAGTTGACAGAAAATGAATGTGTGCTTGGACAAAGCTCTGTAGGTGCTTTTGTGAGCGTGAAGGCTTTTCATAAGAGAGAAATGCAGGCAGAGTTACAAAGACGCCTGCACGTAATGGAAGCCTGTTCCTTGGGTATGCAACAAAAACTTGCTAAAAGGTATACAGGAAGGATCCTTAAAAAGCAGCTCCCTTGAGGTCAGGGATACTGATTCCCCCAGATTTCCTTTTGTTGCTGAGAATAGTTTTAGCTATCCTGGGTTTTTTGTTGTTCCAGATGAATTTGATAATTGCTCTTTCTAACTCTGTGAAGAATTGAGTTGGGATTTTGATGGGTATTGCATTGAATCTGTATAGTGCTTTAGGCAAAATGGCCATTTTAACTATATTGATTCTACCGATCCATGAGCATGGGAGGTTTTCCCATTTTTTGAGGTCTTCTTCCATTTCCTTCTTCAGAGTCTTGAAGTTCTTGTCATACAGATCTTTCACATGTTTGGTAAGAGTCACCCCAAGATACTTTATACTGTTTGTGGCTATTGTGAAGGGGGTCATTTCCCTAATTTCTTTCTCAGCCTGCTTATCCTTTGAGTATAGGAAGGCCACTGATTTGCTTGAGTTGATTTTATAACCTGCCACTTTGCTGAAGTTGTTTATCAGCTGTAGGAGCTCTCTAGTGGAGTTCTTTGGGTCACTTAGGTAGACGATCATGTCGTCTGCAAATAATGATAGTTTGACTTCTTCCTTTCCAATTTGTATCCCTTTGACCTCCTTATGTTGTCGAATTGCCCGAGCTAGTACCTCAAGTACAATATTGAAAAGATAAGGAGAAAGGGGGCAGCCTTGTCTGGTCCCTGATTTCAGTGGGATTGCTTCAAGTTTCTCTCCATTTAGTTTGATGCTGGCTACCGGTTTGCTGTATATTGCTTTTACTATGTTTAGGTATGGGCCTTGAATTCCTGTTCTCTCCAAGACTTTAAGCATGAAGGGATGCTGAATTTTGTCAAATGCTTTTTCAGCATCCAATGAAATGACCATGTGGTTTTGTTCTTTGAGTCTGTTTATGTAGTGGATTGTATTGATGGATTTCCGTATATTGAACCAACCCTGCATTCCCGGGATAAAGCCTACTTGATCATGGTGGATGATCGTTTTGATGTGTTCTTGGATTCGGTTGGCAAGAATTTTATTGAGTATTTTTGCATCGATGTTCATAAGGGAAATTGGTCTGAAGTTCTCTTTCTTTGTTGGATCTTTGTGTGGCTTTGGTATCAGCGTAATTGTGGCTTCGTAGAAGGAATTGGGTAGTGTTCCTTCTGTTTCTATTTTGTGGAATAGTTTGAAGAGTATTGGCAGGAGGATCAATGGAACAGGATTGAAGATCCAGAAATGAACCCACACACCTATGGCCACTTGATCCTCGACAAAGAGGCTGAAAACATCCAATGGAAAAAAGATAGCCTTTTCAACAAATGGTGCTGGTTCAACTGGAGGTCAGCATGCAGAAGAATGCGAATTGATCCATCCTTGTCTCCTTGTACTAAGCTCAAATCCAAATGGATCAAGGACCTCCACATAAAGCCAGACACTCTGAAGCTAATAGAAAAGAAACTGGGGAAGACCCTTGAGGACATCGGCACAGGGAGAAAGTTTCTGAACAGAACACCAATAGCGTATGCTCTAAGAGCAAGAATTGACAAATGGGACCTCATAAAATTACAAAGTTTCTGTAAGGCAAAGGACACCATCAAGAGGACAAATCGGCAACCAACAAATTGGGAAAAGATCTTCACCAATCCTACATCAGATAGAGGGCTAATATCCAATATATATAAAGAACTCAAGAAGTTAGACTCCAGAAAACCAAACAACCCTATTAAAAAATGGGGTACAGAGTTAAACAAAGAATTCTCGCCTGAAGAACTTCGGATGGCGGAGAAGCATCTTAAAAAATGCTCAACTTCATTAGTCATTAGGGAAATGCAAATCAAAACAACCCTAAGATTTCATCTTACACCAGTCAGAATGGCTAAGATTAAAAATTCAGGAGACAGCAGGTGTTGGAGAGGGTGTGGAGAAAGAGGAACACTCCTCCACTGCTGGTGGGGTTGCAAATTGGTACAACCACTCTGGAAATCAGTCTGGCGGTTCCTCTGAAAACTGGGCACCTTACTTCCAGAAGATCCTGCTATACCACTCCTGGGCATATACCCAGAAGACTCCCCACCATGTAATAAGGATACATGTTCTACTATGTTCATAGCAGCCCTATTTGTAATTGCCAGATGCTGGAAAGAACCCAGGTATCCCTCAACAGAAGAGTGGATGCAAAAAATGTGGTATATCTACACAATGGAGTACTATTCAGCCATTAGAAACAATGAATTCATGAAATTCTTAGGCAAATGGATGGAGCTAGAGAATATCATACTAAGTGAGGTAACTCAGACTCAAAAGGTGAATCATGGTATGCACTCACTAATAAGTGGATATTAACCTAGAAAACTGGAATACCCAAAACATAATCCACACATCAAATGAGGTACAAGAAGAAAGGAGGAGTGGCCCCTGGTTCTGGAAAGGCTCAGTGAAACAGTATTCAGCAAAACCAGAACCGGGAAGTGGGAAGGGGTGGGTGGGAGGACAGGGGAAGAGAAGGGGGTTTGCGGGACTTTCGGGGAGTGGGGGGCTAGAAAAGGGGAAATCATTTGAAATGTAAATAAATTATATCGAATAAAAAAAGAAAAGAAAAAAAAAAAAAAAAAGCAGCTCCCTGACCTGGATAAGACTCAGGAAAGGGTCTTGAAACCACATTTGCAAGGGCTCCAGGTCTGAACAAGAAGAGAAAGAATCCTGTCGTGGACTGCAACCAGGAGGCAGGCTGGCAGTGACTGCACAGGGAGACGGTGAGGGGCATGCCCTGAGTTTGCTTGCCACTCTGCTGAGCTATTTTAATGAACTTAGCTGTCACTCAGCACCTCTCATTGTCATAAATTTTCCACAGAGCAAGGAGCACTATCAGCTGACCATCTTATTCATCAGATGACCGTGTAAGCTTTCCACCTTCATAATGAAATTCTCCAGTCAGCTGTGAAAGTAGCAGGAAGCGAGCTAAATTTAGCAAAGACAAGAGCAACAAAGTCTCAGTGCTAGGAGGAGAGAAAACAGAAGCCCGGGTTTCGATTAGCTCAGCCCACAGCCTTGCTTATGCATTTCCATGTTTGTAACTGGCCAAGGCAGAGGGTTTTGTTGCTTTTGTTTGTTTGTAACAGAAATCAAAGCCCAGTAAACCAAAGCTGAGGATAACCGTGTGTGTATTTGGTACGAGCTTTCTGACTTAAAACATGGCAAAACTAGAAACTGCCAGAGAAGGATTCATAAATTCTCCTGTAAGATGTCTACTCCTTTACCTCTAAATTCTCTTTGTGTCCATGACTTCCAGACACTCCAACCATGGTCAACCTTCTGGGTTGTGGTCCACATGACTTAATGAGACCGACAATATGACATTTCTACTTAAAAGAATTGCCCTCTGACCAAGTAGAAATATGCACTTACATATTAGCTATCCAAACATTACGAGTTGCTGTCACTCCCACAAGGCCACCTCCCTTCCTTCGTCTTGGACCCGCCCCCCCGGCCCCCCCCCCCTGCTCAAGGAGGAGCAGGTGTGATCTATCTCAAGTGGGTGAGGATAGCACCTAGATTTCTAACCACACCCCACTTTTGGCTCACGTTTTACTCAATTTGTTTCCCTAGATTTGAAATTTAAGGACACTATTGTACTATAACAGTGCTCAGGGGAGCAGAGATGACTTGTGACTTCCTGCCATGTCTCTCTTTTGTCCCAGTGACTTTCTGACCAGAGCACCTGATTCTCTGCACACTGTCAACCTCTCTTACTCAGACTCACTGAAAAGAGCTTAAACTCACAAAAGTTTCCTCATTATTTGTATTTTTTTTCTCTCTGAGTTTCCACAGTAAATGACTAAAACCAAAACGACTGACTATTTACACAGAGGCCAACAACTGTTAATTGATTAATTTGTCTAGTTATTAATATTCATAAAGATACCTCAGAACACTTTCAGATATAAACATACACTATGTTGAACTGAAAATTATCCTCCTAAGCACAAGACACTTTATTTCTCTGAATCATTTCCTTTTTGGTGGGCGTCAGAGCTGTGAACCTCAGGAAACAACAAATTGGATCAAAGGAGGATAATATTGCATATTAGAAGTCAGTAAAAGAAGGCTAAGTCATTAGCTTCATCTCCTATTACTCTTGTGAGACCTTCAGAGGTCAGTGGGGACAAAGATTATTCAGCCATCACCCTGATGATGTGACGCTCAAACCTTTACTTAAGACAGTTCTTCTCTTGAAATGTTTTAGCACAAAGTGAGAGGAAGATTTGGCAGAAACATTTGGAATAGATTTGGGATCTTATAATAGATCTAAATTATGTTTGTGGAGCACTGGTGAGTCCAGTGTTCATTTTACTACAGAAGCCTCTTCCTTCCTTTGCAACATTGTGTGTGGCTGTGTGTGTGTGTGTATGTGTGTGTGTGTGTGTTTTCTTAAATATAACTGGATGTTTTTAAACAATCCACCAGGAAAGATTTGTGTCATATTTTAACATGCATCTAACCCAAAAGCAACCACTATATTTAAAAAGGGAGGGAACTCTGTGGAGCCTAAAAGGACGCCAGAGTGGCATCCTCAGACTACCAAATATATAATTCTTCTCTGATTTATAAACAACTGAAGGAAGTCCCCAGAACTTCCAAATGGTTTGTTGTCCTCTTATGTCCTGTGTTCCTTTAGAGTCTGAGCTCATGGTGAGTACTTAGGGAGCCTTTAGTTAAATCCACCCAGAGGAAGCTTGTCCTGGCTTGGGTTAGACTGTCATGGTCACCGTGGGGCACTGTGGAGAGAAGGTGATGCTTTATTAATAACTTGCATTGCTATGGGAAGATATCTGAAAAGTCCACTTAACAAAGGAAGGGTCCACTCTGGCTCCCTGTCTGTCACTGCAAAGGAGACATGCCACAGGAGCTCAACGTGGCTGGCCAGATCGCATCCATCGTCCAGAAGCCAGGAAAGAGTCCGGTGCTCAGTTAGCTTTCTTTTAAGTAGTCTAGGACCCCAACCCATGCAATGGTACCACCCTCGGTCTGGATGGCATTCCCACATCAATAACTAACACTAGATAATCCTTCATAGGCATGCCCAGAAGCCTGTTTCCATGGTGACTCTAGAACCATCAAGTTAACAATCAAAGTAGCCATCACAGGTGTCAAGTCTGGAATTTTCATTGAAAAGCTCTCTCTGGACATCTTTATTTTCAGCAATCTCTGTGTGCCTTAGAGACTATCCAGCTCTTTTTCACAGAACTGTGCATCCCTCAGTGTTAACTCTCGTATTTTATCATGATCTCAGTTAACTCATTTTCACAGGTACTTTACCTCTGTTTTAAGGGTTCCTACTCAGGTATTAAAATTCTTAAACACCTTAACTCTAAATCCTCTACCACGTGTAAGCACATGCTGTATAGTTATCAATTGCAATATTTCTAGCACGGGAAATCTGTTTTAGTTGCCACTGGTTTCCTTATTGGCTGTTTTAAGTGTTTTTATAGCAATGAGTATTCTTCATTAAATGCAGCCTACCTTCTTCCTTTGGGAGATTTCTGGGAGCAGCACTCTAGCGACAGTATTAGTGGGCATAATGGCTCACTCTTAGAATCCTAGGACTTGGAAAGTCAGTGAAGGAGTGTTGGCATCAGTTTGAAGCCAACTTGGTGTCCAGAGTAAGTCGATTTTTTTTAAGTTGTCGTTGACCATTTTTGTGCATAGGTTGGGAATACCACTTCCTGAATTAAGGGGAAGACAAGTAAAGAGCTCTTGTTTTTCTAACAGTTCACTTTAAGTGGCCCTCTAGGAAACACTGTGTTTATATGGTTTGGAGTTCACATATTTTAAGTTACTCCTTGGGAAGACGTCCATATTACTGAAATGAAAACAAAATCATCTAAAGTAAAAGTTGACCATTGTTTATGCAAAGTCACAAACAATTTTCCCTCTCTACTCTCCGGCTTATTTTATGTTTTCCTTTTTGCTATAGATGCCTTGAAATAAATTCAATAAGAGGAAATGGACGCATGCTTTAATAATAGTTCTAAACTCAGCTCTGAAGCAGTGACTATGTCACAGAAGGAAAACTCACGGTCACCCTCAGCCTCATACTCCATAGAGATCTTTACCAGTACACAGTCAAGAAGAGTTACATAAATGTGGTTATTTAATAAAATAAAGAAATGTATAGAATATATTTGGTTCAAAGTGAATAAAGACAGGAGTTCCCATTTACTATACTGTATATCTTCTGACTTTGTGAAACCTTTTATTTATGTGCACAGAGAATTGGGTAACAATATAAAATAGGATGCTTCCTCTGCTTTTGAGGCAAGATTTTTGAAGCATAGAGTCCCAATGCTCTGCCTATCCTAGAAATCTTAAGCCCATGGAGAAGATGACATGTGACTTACTTTTCTGAACTCATGGATTGAGACTGAGGAGCAGAAACAAGATAGAATTATTTATGACACTAAAAGAAAACACTTTGAATTAAGAATTCAGCTTAGATTTACTGGCTGGGAACATTATAGAAGGTATTGTGCTTCTTGCATTGGTTGGCATTTAAAGATAATGTAGAAATTGGAATTTAAAGATGATGAAGATGCTCTTAGCAAGTCCCATCTCTTAGCAAGTTCCAGTGTGTCAGAACAGGTTTTGCTTGTTAAAAGGAAATTAAGGGAAGGTAGAGATGTTACCTATTGTTGTTACCACTTTAGGAATATTTGAAGAAATTTTTGTTACAGATTACCATGATCATTTTCTATGATGTGTAAACCTTCAATCCCCAAAGGGTAAAGTCCTTTTTTAAAAAAAGGCACTCTTCTAGCCGGGTGGTGGTGGCGCATGCCTGTAATCCTAGCACTCTGGGAGGCAGAGGCAGGCGGATTTCTGAGTTCGAGGCCAGCCTGGTCTACAAAGTGAGTTCCAGGACAGCCAGGGCTACACAGAGAAAAAAAAAACAAAACAAAAAACAAAAAAAGGCACTCTTCTAATACCCACACGGTCCTCTAAGGAACACTGCATCAACTCTGTTCTATCAGTCTTTCCCAAACCTCAAGTGTGAAGGTTACAATATTAAGCTGATAGCACTTCCCAGCTCAGGAATAAAAAGAATTTTCGAGTTGGGTCAGAAGGAATGTGTTATCAAGAGGAGATAGAAAAGCTTATAAGTGAAGCCAGTCTAGAGGTTTGGGAGGGTAGGTAACTGTACCAGTACACAGAAAAGGTAGCTGAGGCAGAAAGAGGGCGGGATTGCAGCTCTTACAACTCAACCTGCAGTTGGCTGGTGTTGCCCACCATCTGTCTTAACTCTTTGCTGCCTACCCTGCTCATGTCTCAGACTCGGTGTCTTTATTTTATCTCGGACAAAGGGTAAATAAGCAATGTGTAGAGCTATTCTCATGTGTTCTCCCAATGTATACCTCGAAAACTCTGCTAAATAGAACATATTGACCACTGGGAAGAAAAAATACTATTTAAATGCAAATGACACAAGTATGCAGGTACGTAAGTAACTATTGCATCCAGAGGAGCAGTTACGATCAAAACTACCTTAGAAAAGAAAAGGCAGAAGTGAAATGAAGGCTGAGAAACACTAAGGCAGATAGGTTCCAAATACACATATTAAATAAGTGAGTGATGGAGCAGCCAGCCAATGACTGACCCAAACTGAGACCCTCCATGGGCAAGAACCAGTCCCTCCCTGACACTATTAACAGTACTCCCTTACGCTTACAGAGCCTACCATAACTGTCCTCTGAGAGGCTCTACCCAGTAGCCAATGGAAAGAGATGCAGATGCCCACAGCCAGTTATTAGACGGAGCTCGGGAAGTCTTATGGAAGAGTTGGCAGAAGGATTGAGGGGCCTGAAGAAGGCAGGGACTCCACAGGAAGATCAAGAAAGTAATTAATGTGGACCCTCGGGGGCGCCCACAGACTGAATCACCAACCAAAGAATGAACACGGCCTGGACCTAGGCCCGCCACACGTGTGTAGCAGACGCAAGTTCATTCAGGTCCCCCAACAACTGGGGGACATCAGGGCTGTCCCGGACTCTGTTGTCTGCCTGTGGATCTTGTTCCTCTAACTGGGCCACCTTGTATAGACTCTGTGTAAGAGGATGCTCTTAGTCCTGCAGTGACATGATGTGGTGTGTGTATGTGTGTGTATGTGTGTGTGCATGTGTGTGTGCGTGCACGTGTGTGCATGCGTGCATGTGTGTGTGCGTGTGTGTGCATGTGTGTGCATGTGTGTGTGCGTATGTGTGTGTGCGTGTGCATGTGTGTGTGCATGTGTGTGTGCATGTGTGTGCATGTGTGCATATATGTGTGTGTGTATGCGTGCGTGTGCATGTGTGTGTGCATGTGTGTGCATGTGTGTGCATATGTGTGCATGTGTGTGTGCGTATGTGTGTGTACGTGTGTGTGTGCATGTGTGTGTGCATGTGTGTGTGCATGTGTGTGTGCATGTGTGTGCATGTGTGTACGTGTATGTGTGCATGTGTGTGTGCATGTGTGTGAGCGCATGTGTGTGTGCATGTATGTGTGTGCGCACGCGCGTGCGTGTGTGAATGCATGTGTGTGTGCACGCGTGTGTGTGTACATGTGTGTGTGTGCGTGTGTGTGCATGTGTGTGCATGGGAGTGTGTGTATGTGTGTGTGTATGTGTGTGTGTGTGTGCATGTGCGCGTGCGTACGCGTGTAGGGGTGATATCCAGAGGGGGGCTCCCCCTTCTCAGAGGAGAAGGGGAGGGGGAAACGGGATGCGGATCTGTATTAGGTGGTACTAGGAGGAGGGGGGGCTGATATTGAGATATAAAGTGAATAAATAAATTCATTTTTTAAAAAAAGTTAAAAAAGAGAACAATAGTCCCATTTTAGTTACTAAGGAGCACCTTGTCAACCATAAATACACACCTCACCTTGATCAGTTTTCTAAGTTAAAGATTAAGAATTTAGCTAAAAGTTTTAAATGCCATGAAGTGATATTATGCTTCCCTAAGTGATCTCTGGGCTTTAGTAAATGAGTGGGGGGTAGCAGGCAGAAAAAGGTGTGAAATAACCATTTAGGGTAGGCAGGCACTTCCCAGAGGTAATTTGGAAATACACCAGTTAAAAATAAATAATGCTTTCTGTAAATTTCTTTCACAACCCTGCTGTAAGTTGCAATGTGATCATAACTTTGTCAGCAACTTCTATTCTCAGCGTGACTGGAAAACCTTTCACCTCAGCTTCACTTTGGGAACAAAACAAAACAAAACAAAACCTTAGCTCTACTGTTAGACCTCTTCCTTTCTGAGTTTGTCTTTTTACTTTCCCTTTTTATAAGACGTTTCGTAGAAATTCCAGCTCATTTATCCAAGTGTCTGTTCCTTGGGGGTCATTCCAACCTTCCACTGGATTAGATCTCCATGTCCAAAGCAAGGTTGACATGGTATCAGTACAGCGGACGAGTTCCTGGCAGGAGGCTTTTATGGACATTAATGACAAATGGTTGTTGTAAATGGTTTCATGACACCTTGCTTTTCTCTGACTTCTAAGTACTTAGTATCAATTACAACAAAGATGGCTTTCCTTTGGGAACTCCCCAGAATGTCAGACAATTTTTTTCTGAAAGTATGATCTAAGAATTTTTGGTTCTACTAATGGATTAGAAATAGGGTAACTGCAATACTCTGACCACAAGCAAGAGGCAGATCTGAGCAGCACTCCAAAGACCCTGCACTATACATAGGGGGATGAGAAAGCTTCCAGATTAAAACTTAAAACTAAACCTAGTGTTTGCACAGTTCCCCCACCATGTTTCCCCATTTGATCATTTTTGTGCATAGGTTAAGTTCTGTTGGACCAACTAGTTCTGGTTCCTGGTGCTGTTGTAGCAAGACATAAATGAACGAACCGATTTCTAGCCAGAGAGAAGTGACCATTTTTTGAAGTTGCTTCCGGGAATTTGAAAAACTCTGTCAGAGTTAGTATGCCCCTTTAAATCACCACACACTGCCCCAGCAGCACATGCTAAGAATATAAGTTAGCCACAGGTTGTCTAATAACTGATATTTTTGTGAGCGCCTGTTGAATAAGATGTAGCAGCCTCAGGAAGCAAGGGAAATGAGGTGAGACACAGAGGAGGAGGTGGTACTTGTTTTACCAGCTGTTTCTGGGAAGGTTTGTGTACAGTGGCCTTTACAGTGTTTGCTGAAACCCACCCACAGAAGAAATGTTCTCTTCTGTTTGAATTTGAGGGGGAAATGGGCTGATGTTTCCAGGAGTTCCTGGTCTGCTTCTCCAGCCCGGAAGAGGCTCTATCCCGTCCCTGAGCCCGGCTCTGCCTCTGACCCACTGCGGATACCGCTTTGTTAGCCTGAAAAGGACATTCTGTTCAACATTTTCTTATCCTTTTTTAAAACGAAAACAAATAATAGAAAAGTAAGTTTCTGCTGCAGAGAGGAGGAATGAAGACCAGCAAGGCTGGTCCTAGGCGTGCCTGTGAGCTGCACAGTGCTGGCTTCCAAAGTCTGAGGGCTCAAAACAGACCCATACATATATTTAGAATTGTGAATAGAGTGCTTTAATTTAAAAAGAAATTGGAATATATATATATATATAGGCTAAAGATTTATACTTTATATACATATATATTCCACATATATTGCATGTATATATTCCATACTTATATACATGTATTCCATATATATTTGTGTGTATATATATTTGTATGTGTATACATATACATATATATACACATATATACATATATATGTATGCATATACATATATATACACATAGAGAGAGGGGGGAGGGAGGGAAGGAGAAAGGGGGAGAGCGAGAGAGCATATATAAAATTGATGATCTTATTCCCAGTAGCCAAAGTGCTCTTCCAGTGAACTATACACCAACACATCAGCTTGGAGTTCTTAATAGTCATTGTGAGCTGTTGCTCTGTATAGAGACATGATGGATGTCCTGGGCTATGTGCTCCTGCAGCTGAGATATGCAGAGCACAGGATGGAGTGGCAGATATTACAGTGCTTTCTCCAGCCATTCCAACATGAAAGCCTGTGTTGCTTATACCAGGAGGCTCTCATTGTGCAGTAGGTCCTGTTTCTATGTGGGTTTCCACAGGTTTTCATTCTATAAATAACAGCACGCCTGTGTTATTAAGAACTTGCCAGGGGAAGATAACCGGTACAAATTATGTAGATAAGAAAGAGAAGGCTTCTTATGGGAACTGGGTCACTTGATTTACGGGAGCAAAAACTCCCCTGATACACTGACTGTATGCTGGTGGTGTGACTCGGTTCAGTTCTGAAGACCGAGGAGGCTGCAGTGTGAGAGAGATTGAGTCTGAAGGCCACAGAACTCATGTCCTAGAGCATGGCTGGACAATTCGGAGAGAAGGTACCCATTTCTCACACACTCCTGCACAGACAGACTATACCGTGTGTGCGTGCACGCGCACGCACACACACTCATACACACACACACACACTCATACACACACACTCATACACACACACACACTCATACACACACACACACACACTCATACACACACACACACACACACCAGCATTCAGTGTATTTGGTTATCCTAGTGATTTTATTTAGCTTGCTCATTTGAATTTTATTCTCTTTCAGAAATACTTCCATAGACCTGTGATGGCTGTTCTTGACTGTAAACTTGTCACAGGAGGAAAGAAAAACCCCAAATGAGAAACTAGCTCCATGAGATTGGTCTAAGAGCATGTCAGTGGAGCATTTTATTGGTTGTTCGTCGGTGGAGGCAGGCCCAGGCCATTGTGGGGCCGCCCTTCCGAGGTCATCCTGGGTCATGTCCTGGGTCGTGTAAGTAAAGCAGTCAAGCAAGCCCGAGGCAGCAAACCATAGCCTTGCTCCTCTGTGCTCTCTGCGTAGCCCTGCCTCCAGGTCTGTGCCTGGGTGCCTTCCTTAATTCCCTCAACAATGGACTGTAAGTTGCTTTTGGCCCAGGTGTTTATCAAGCAGCAGAATGTACCTGAAACAAACTCATTCATCAATACTGTTTATAATCTATATGGGCATCCATCAGCCCTGACAAGCAGACGTCTAGTATTAATCATTGCAACATCCTTTGAGAGTTTACACACATGAAGTGGCTATGGTAATGTGATGTGGTGTGTGTGTGTGTGTGTGTGTGTGTGTGTGTGTGTGTAAATATAGCAGCAGCTACTCTGTGGGAGTTCATTTATGAAGAACCGTGAAATGCTTTTATCAGTAGTGGCTATGTTAGCAATTCTAAACTGGTAAACTTCCCAAGAGAATAAGGGAATGATAACTGAGTGGAGTTGCTGTGAGTTCTGAAGGCATTTCTAAAACACTTCCAGGGATGTGGGATTAAACTTCCTAAGATACACATTCAACAAGATTTCTCTTGAGTGTGCATGGCATAAGAATTGATAATAAGAAACGCTAGAGCATCTATCTATTCAAGTATCTCCAGAGGCCATTGGTAAAACACTTGGTCCCCAAGGCAGCACTACTGGGGTGTGGTAGACATTAACACATTGGGTCCAGTGGGATGTTTTAGGCTCTCAAAGATTATCAAAAGCAATAAGCTTGCTTCAGCATAGACTTGAGGATCCAAAAAATGTAAGCTAACCTAAACCTGTTCTCTTTATTTGCTGATTGCCCCAGGTGTTTGTCATTATTGGTAGTAGGCATCCATTGATTATGAGCATCTGGGAATTGAGTCTGAGTACCCCACAACTTTGCCACCATGATGCTATGAGTGAGACCAAGTCAGACTGAATGTGGCAACAGGCTCCGCTACCTGACACCAACAGCCAGTCTCTTCCTTCAGAAACAGTGAAGTCCCCATTCTCTGTCCTTTCGTTGTCTCCAACAAGCACACTACATGATTCACTCTCTGGCAAATGCAAGAGCAGCTTAGTGACGGTTTTTCTAACCTTTTCCATGGGCCAGAGACAGAAGCCTCCATTAATAAGGAGATCAGAAAACCTTAGTCTAGAAGAGTGAGTTCAGGAAAACCTGTGTGACTTTCCAGTGGCTGCAGGCTTCCTTGAGCATCTCCTTTGGGAGTGTTCTTTTAGTGTTTGAGTGATTAGGCTTTTATCTACTTAAAATTTGTTTTAATAGATAAATATATATTTAAACCCTGCGTGGCAGCACAGCACTTAGGAGCCTGAGGCAAGAGGGTCACACGTTCAAGGGCTGCCAATACAGTAAAACTTTGTCAAAACAAACAGCAATAGATACACCCCTTGGTTTTAAATTGACACATAATAAACATTTGCACGCATTTGCAGAGCAAGCATGGCTCATCAATACAATTTCAAAGAGTAATGATCAGTCATGTCACAGATTGCCATAACTCTGACCTCCAGCATTTACCATTGGTTGATGTTAACAATATTAAATGATATCTCTGCTTGCCAATTCGAAATTACGACTTAGCTGTCAACTGTAAACTACCCAGCTGTTCTCTGGAACCTTCGTTCTCAGTCCTTCTACCTCCCTGCATCCACTGGCCATCCTCTCTCCTCAGCCCTGCAAGCCGCCATTTTACTGTCCGTGTTTCAAGATCAACTCTATACCCTAACCCTAATCCTACATATTTTAAGTAATATCAAGCAGAACCTGTATTTCTAGTGCTTGAATTAGTCAATGTAATACTGTTTGGTTTTCTCCATGTTTTGGAGAACGATACAATGCTGCCTTATGGCTGCATCATATTTTCTGTTGGCTTATCTGTGAACACTTCAGTTGATTCATGTATTGGCTATTGAGGGCAATGTTGCAATGAGCATGTAAGTGCATGCATGTCTTTAACGCGCTGCTGCTTTCTGCTCCTTCAGATACATACTCAGTCATGGAATTCCTGGGTCACATGTCAGTCCCTTTTCTAGTTGTTTGGTGACATTGCTTTCCATAATGACTATTTGACATAGCAGCACAGCAATGGTGTGAGAACTCTCCTTCCTTGTGCTCTAGCTAGCATTTGCTAGTCTCTCTCTCTCTCTCTCTCTCTCTCTCTCTCTCTCTCTCTCTCTCTCTCTCATTTTTGGTAATACCCTGAATTTTTAGGCTCTTATCTTTTGTCAAAATTGATAGCACGTTTTAACCATTATCTCTCCAAATACCTTTTCAACTCTGCCCTTCTCCCCCCTGCCTCTGAAACCTAAATGGTACAAACATCAGAGCCTTTGTAATCCCTCCGAGGTCTCTGAGCATCTTTTCTGTGGTTGTGTGGATTCTGATTGGTTTTCATGGACTTTGTGTGTTTTTAGGATATTTCTCTGTCGAGACTTTGATAATCTCGATCCTCTCCTTGATTCCCTCCTTTCTTCTTGTCCACTGAGCTTTCAAACTTCTCAGTAATATTTCTCTAGTCTAACATTTCCGTGTGCATCTTCTGCTTCTGGACTGAGTCTGTCTATATACTTCAACACTTTCTCCCTGGATTTCTTTCTCATGGTGTTCTGGGTCCTAACATTCTTCTTGTCAGCACTGACGTGTGTTGTTTACTGCCTCGCAGGATGATGGCAGCTTTTCATTAGAGCCGTGGACATATATATTCCAGAACATATTCTGAGACTGGGACTGTGTGTGTGTGTGTGTGTGTGAGCATGCATGTGAGTACACACAGTCTTCAGCTCACTGCACATTAATCTTTGAGACAGGTTCTCCCATAGAGCTCATTGATCATGGTATGGCTATCACCTAAAGAACTCTGAAGCTCCATCTTTCTCCACTTCCTCTGTGCTGGGATTACAGACATATGTTGTCATGCATGTCTTTTTATTTGAATGCTGGGAATCTGATCCCAGGTTCTTGAAGTTGCACAGTGAGCTCTTTACTAATGGGAGCATCTTCCCAGGAGCCCTGCATCCGATTTAGCTTCTGTTTTGGGTTGGCTTTCAGTGGAATCCCTGATAGGAAGGGATAGTGTAAGGACAGAAGTCTGAGTTCCCTGCTAGTACTCCCTTGGCATCAACATATGAGCACGTGTGTGGTTATAGAGTGAGCTCCTCATTAGGACAGGGCTGTCATTTCCAGCTCCCAACAAGGTCCCCACTGGCCCCGTGAACAGGTGGTATCATTACTTTGGGACAACAGTCATAGCTCTGATTCTCCACCAGTCCTCCTCATGCAACAGGGCCTTGCCAGAGTGGGTGACGTCCAGGCTCCCCACACATTCCCCACTGATGCCACACAGCTCTTTGGCTGGGATGAGAGTCTCGGCCATTTCCTTAGCAGTTTGACACAACGTAGGTGCTGGTGGCGGTGGAATTGGAACACCTGCATGGTTTCTTAAAGGTGGAAAGTCTAGACTTCCCTCAGCATTGGCCTGCATAGGTGGAGTCTCTTCCCTCTGTGGTGTCTGGCTGCAGAGGAATGGCTATTGCCTAAAGTTTCCAGTCATGCTCAGCTGTCCCTTTCCTGTTTCCTTGGGTGATGGGTGTAAGACTTTGCTGGGTTTTCCGTTTTATTTTTGTCTGTGCTTGCTGACACATTCGCAGATGACATAGCTTCAAATGTGGGATACATAAGGGAAAGAAGAGACCTCAGATATACACCACCTGTCACTCTTTGGATCTTAAGCTTCTGGCCAGTAATTCCATTCACTTTCAGGGTGGTTTCTGGTTTGTTCTAAATACGTCTAGATATTTTAATTTCAATTACTAGGAAGTTTTGGAATAGGACCCCTTCTTTCCCATAAGTGAAAGTAATCTATTGTTCCTTAACTCTCCATTAATCATATTTTAATATTATTTTGGAGATAATATGACTTTATTATTTGGTCATAGCACTGGTGCTACAGACTGAGGGAGTGTTCAGAGCTCAGTATGTAGACCTGCTCTCTCTCAGAACAAAATCAGAAACCTGCCTATAGTTAGCTACACTCAAGATGCTGATTGATGGATTAGCTTCAGCCAACAGATAGGCCAACAACAATGTGCTACACAGCACCGCTGAGACAAGCAGCAGGGAAACACTTGCATCTTGAAAGGTGAGAATGACAGATAATATACAGAATCGCAAAATTAGAGCTCCAGACCACCGGCAGGAAACAGCATTAGCAAATCCGACCATTTCATTTTGCTTCAGAAAGTGCATGATATCCAATGACCTCAGGATAGAGCCAGTCCGGTACTGGGCTCTCACAGAGCAAGCAAATGTGGAGAAATGTTATACTGGGCTGGATGCGGCCTAAAACATCCTCTGTACACACTTCATGTTTGGCTTCATGGTTTCTCTGCACACAGGGAGCTGTAACCTAACTTGCTATCCTGACAGACTACAGCTAGCTCTTGCAGCAATACAGTTTTTAGCTGCTAAACTCAAGTGAGCAGAACACCACCCACTTCAGATTAAACACAGCAGGTCGCAGCTGGGCTAAATCAACATCATCTCTACTTCCTGCAGGTCATTTCCTTTTCTCTGTATGAAGCCAACCAGTTGTAGTGTGGGGCCTTTCAAACCGTTTCTGAGTCTTTACGGCCTGATGCCAAAGCTGCAAATAAAACCAACTAAGATGTACAAAGTCAGAGTTGCCTTAATTTTCTCTTTTGAAAGAGATTGGTCATTTTAAAATTAGAAATTAAATAGAATTAAGAGAAGCTGGTATTAGTTCAAACTGGATTTAGGGCTTTGGCACAGGCATCAAAACGTAGACTTGTTGTAGCTGTCAAGAAAGCAGGGGCTGCAGATGCTCCAAGCAAGCAATTCTACTGCAGAGGCCCTGAGTTTGGCTCCCAAGGACCCACGTGGGTGGCTCCCAGCACCGTCTTTTGGACACTACAGGCAAATGTAGAGACCTTACAGAGACGTACTTACAGAGACCTTCTCCCCATATACACACAACTTAAAAGTAAAAATACATTTAAAAAAGCTTAATGCAATTCTGGATTATTAATAAGAGTGGCCAAAATAGAGGATGTAACCATCACACCTTGTGCTGCCAAATAATATTTGTAACACTGCGCTTGCCCAACTGGAGATGGCAAGTGTATTTGAAGGTCACATGAGAGGTGACAGAAACTCTTTAAGTGAATGAGGAGAAGGAAACAAAACCAATGACACAAGTGGAAAGAGAATGAGTCACTCCACACAGTACCACACGCTCAATGCCACACATGCGCAGAGCCACACATGCGCAGAGCCACACATTCAGACATCTCTGTAGGAATACGCATGTGGGCTGGAGAGGTGGATCAGCCTCTAAGAGCACTGACTGCTATTCCTGAGGACCCAGAATGCACAAAGTGGCTCACAAGCACCTATAACTCTAGTTTCAGGACATCTAGTGCTCTCTTCTGACATCCAGGGCTTCTGCACACAGGTGCTACACTATATACTAGGGTACATTTTATATATATATATATATATATATATATATATATATATATATATATACACATATATATATATTTGCATGTATAAATAATTATTTGTATAATATGATATGTAATATATAAATAAGTAAATATTTAAAAGAATAAGTATGAAAATAGAAGAATTGGGAGCAATTGAGAATAGAACAAAGGGTTTGTGGACCAGATGACTCTCAGGTTCCTTTACGAGCCTACATATCTCCAAGGACTGAATCATAAGGAAGAAGGAACCTTGGTGATTGGTGTGGGGAAGGGTGTGGTGATGGGTGTGGTGATGGGTGTGGTGATGGGTGTGGGGATGGGTGTGGGGATGGGTGTGGGGAAGGGGCCAGCATCCCCAAACTGAGCATGGCTGGCTCAATTTTAATGAGATCCAGATATTAGTAAAAAAGAAGAAATATTTTTCTATTAAAATAAATTCCATTGTCCCTCAATGGAGGAATGGATACAGAAAATGTGGTATATTTATACAATGGGATACTACTCAGCAATTAAAAACAATGAATTCATGGAATTCTTAGGTAAATGGTTGGAACTGGAAAATATCATCCTAAGTGAGGTAATCCAATCACAAAAGAATACACATGGAATGTAATCACTGATAAGTGGATATTAATTAGCCCAGAAGCTCTGAATTCTCAATACACAGTTAGCATATCAAATGATACCCAAGAAGAGGGAAAGAGAGGGCCCTGGCTCTGAAAAGTGTTGATCCACCATTGTAGAGGAGTACCAGGACAGGGAAATGGGCAGGGGGTAATCAGGAAATAGGTGAAGGGAAGAGGGCTTATGAGACTGATGGGGAGGGGGGAACCGGGAAAGGGGAAAGCATTCAGAATGCAAACAAAGAATATAGAAAATAAAAAATAAATAAAATAAATTCCATCATTTACATAAGGAAACAAAAATGTGGGGTTTCCCAAGGAAAGGTACCTGAAGAAAGCTAGATGAAATTCCAGGGTTTCTTGTTCTAATGGAAGGGTTCTTGTTTCTGATTGTGAAGTCCAAAGACAATGAGATTTGAGAATTATAAAGAGAAGAACCAGCTTGCATTTTATTTTAAAGTTCATGCATGTGTGCTATATTTTAAATTGTTCCTCTTAGCCTCCTCAAATTCATGGCCTCTATCTATCTATCTATCTATCTATCTATCATCTACCTATCTATCTATCTAACTATTATCTATCATTTATCTATTACCTACCCACTTATCATCTACCTATCTATCCATCTATCTATTACCTACATATCTATCTATTTACCTACCTACCTATTATCTATGTATCTATCTATCTATCATCTATCAATCTACCTATCTATGTACCTACCTATTATCTATCTATCTATCTATCCATCTATCTATCTGATATTGTATTTCTGACCACTTTTTGGAGCTAGAAGTGACCCCTTGCTGACTTTCCCAAACCAATATGACCTTTAACTTCATTCTTAATACTTACCCTAATGCCCACAGATAAGAGTAGCTCTCACCCTCATCAAAGAAACTTCTCTCTCTCTTTTTTTTTAACCAGACAGAGACCACTACAGCAGGCCAGGGTCAAAGTACAGAGACCAGCTGATGGACTGTGGAGTGCCCAGCCCCAGCCGACATATCTACAACACAATCCCACACCCAATGCCCAGAGAACACAGTGGAAGAAACCAGGAATTCTGCTGTGAGACTGTGGCATCTATACCTGACCAGGAAGCTATGGCCATGAAACCACAACAGTATGGCAACCTAAACAAGCCATGAGCAGCAGAACCAGCGGACATGCCGACATGGAAGGGGGAAATCATACGACCCAACCCTTGGATGAAGAATTACAGCAACCAACAACTGGCCAAGGGAGGGAGAACCAGTATCTGGGGATGAGTTTAAAGTTTTAAAAACAAATTTTCTATAGTGATATAATTTCCAGGTTTGATTGAAAATAAAAATAAAACTCTCAGCGTATTTCAAAATGCTTCTTGAGAAGCGAGCGTTTGCTACCTCCTGACCAAGCCCTGGTTGTCAGCTTTCAAACTCTTTGGAACTGTTCTCAGCCTGCCGCACACTGCCATCGCCTGGACACCGGCCTGAATTATAGGTGCCCAGAATAACCAAGGAATCGGAAGCTTTCTGTGGAAGCACAGACTGTTTGGGGTATTTGTTTTGTTTTTAACTAGAGAGCTTCGGGTGATTTACCTGGACCAAGCAGGTCACCAACGTTTGGGGCCTGAATGAGGCAGGGAGTGTCATGGGAGTAGATTCGTGCAACACATGGTCCCTGAGTGACCAGAGGCTTACAGGGCAATAAGCCAGGCAATTCGCCACCCTCTGTAGGCTGAGAACAGCATCAATCAGGACACATGCGAATCACTGAGTGTCCACCATAGATAGCTTGGCCTTCCTTACCTTCCTTAGGATGTTTACATCAGCCCAAAGCTGGACAAAGGCATTAGCACAGAGCATATTCTACGATACAGTAAGATTAGAGGATGCCAAGAGGAATAGAGAGCCTGCTGTTGTTTTCAATACTTGTAAGCACTACAGAGATGGAGGAGCAGAAGACAATAGAATACAGTTCTTCCTTTGCATTTTTCTGTTTTTTATAATTTTATGTCTTATGCATTTACTTTTAAAATTGATACTACTGTTTACATATATTTGCTTTTATTTATTTTACTGCTTTTATATGTTTACTTTGAGAAATTTACTTCTGTGGTCAGAGATATTATTTCATTTAATTAATTTATATCAGCAGATCAAAAGCTTATTTTCCTAGCTCTTTAGTAAGCTGTGGCTTAACAAGCAAGAGTGAGCTGAATTGATGAAGCCACTTCATTCACTTGGGGCTCTGAGCAAGCCTTGTGCCACGCCCAAGAGTGGGAGAGGGGCTTGTGTCCAGTGGTCGCATGAGGTCGCAGGGAGCAAGGGAGATTTCACGGGGGATGCTCCATCTTCATCGCACCTGTTGTGTGCTTTGACTCCGGCTGTGACCGGGGCCCATGCCTGAGAAGGGCCCATAGCTTTTGTGGGCCCGCGAGCTTCAACACTAACTAAGGCTGGCTTGGTGGAGGAATCCCACACACTCGAGGAACTCTACTCAAAAACTGTACCGACTAAAGTTTCTTATCACTGTAAGCAGCTCTGTTCAGCACTCGGAGCTTTGGGCAATGTGAGGCAGGAGATTCATGTAAGACTCTTGCTCCTTGAGAAGAGTGAGTGCCACCTTAGTTCCTTCTGCCTTCTCCTCACACTCCCTTCTGTCTTTCACAGAGACGCATAGTGGTGAGCAATTTGGGATATCCTGTCTGACCGACCATTCAGTACAAGACCAGCAGCCCTTCACTGCTTGATAGCTAACAGACTGCTTTGCACAGAATTGTGAGCTAGGGAAGACACACATACACTTCCAACAATGGCTGTTGTCCAAGAGCCTTGACCTACAGCCTTAATACTCTTTTATTATTTCTTGGTGTGAGGTATCTATAAAGATCAGCTGTTTTCATCAGACATAGAACTATCTCCCCACAGAATCAAATTAGTAAGGAATCTGGACTGCCCACGGGCCCATGGCAGACCCAGAGAAGTGATTTCATAGTCACTGGAGAAGACACCCAAGGTAGTAATTTTAAAATTGAAATATAGCCATTCAAATCGAGTCATAGTCACTTGAGGAACTTGTTACAATAAAAACAGTAGATTCCCTATTCATGACCTTCTACATACATGTTATTCCAAGGCTGGTGCCAGACCACCCCCATCAGAAGGAACACTGCTAAATGACTGCTTGATTTAATATAACACACCAGCCACAGCCTCCAGACTCCTGATGCCTCGTTGTTCTAAGTAAATAAGCTTAAATTAAAATGATTTAACTTTTGTTACTAATCCATTACCAACCTAACCTATAAAAATTCAAATATAGCTAACAACCACATTTCTAAGCATGGGGCAAGCATAATAAACTATCTCATAATTTAAAGCACTGTCTGTTGAGTGGCAGGGTGCACTTGCAGGTCTTGGCTTCTCCTGTCCAGCACCCATGTATACTACAATAAGGATGAGTCTCCCTCTATCTTCCTCTCTCAAGCCCCCTGCCCATCACTGCTACCTCCCAGTCCTCCAACAGAAGGGATCTTTCTTAAACTCTAAAATACATGTTGTACAATCTAAGTTCATCAACTGCAAAGTTCTTATTTACCTGTAGAGGTCTGTCTGCATGTGTAACTCTTAAAGGAACTCCTTTATCGATTTTTAGTGCTGAACTAGGCATCTCTGGCCCTCTCTCTCTCCCTTTCCTTCTCCCTCTCCCTACATCTCCCTTGCTCTCTGACTGTGTGTGTGTGTGCGCGCGCGCGCGCGAAAACTTACACACATCCATGTGAGGTATGTACGTGTACATAGAGTACACATGTGTATAACAAGGGTGTGCATATGCACAGCTGTGTGAGTAGGCCTGAGATTCGCTTCAGATGTCATGCTCAGTTGTTCTCTGTCTTCTGTTTTTGAGACAAAG
This sequence comes from Apodemus sylvaticus, assembly GCF_947179515.1. Classification (NCBI taxonomy): domain Eukaryota; kingdom Metazoa; phylum Chordata; class Mammalia; order Rodentia; family Muridae; genus Apodemus; species Apodemus sylvaticus. The sequence continues at coordinate 5,619,643 of NC_067482.1, forward strand.
TCTCCAGCTGAACTTGGAGGTAATCAATAAATCTAGGCTGGCTGGAATTCACTTGTGTTGACTCCACCCACTCGTTGCTAAGGTAACTCGGGTCGTCGTGCGTGGGCAGTAAACACTTCACCGGCTAAGCTGTCCCCAAGTCTTCTGCCTTATTCTTGACCACCTTTCTCTTTTGTTACATTATCCATTCAGTAAAACTCACGACTATTTCTTCCCTTTTAATCTTCACAGAACTTTGTGAATTGTGGTCGTTTTGTGGGTTCTGTTCATGCCTGAGAAGCGGAACAGGATCACGTAGTCCTCCCTGCTTTTTGGGAGAAACACAGGCAAGTGACTTGGAGGGAGTGCACTGCAGATAAATGACAATCCGGGATTCTCCCAGGAAACTGGGAATGGGCAGTTTTTCTTTTTGGGCACAAGGTGGCAGGCTGCGTCCATGTTTCTCATCCTTCCAAAGGCGACTGGGAGAGGCTAAACTTGTCCATTTTGGAGACCATGCACGTATACTTTTCAGTCAGGATGGTCCTGCTGAAACATGAGTGGAGAGACCGTGCAGCCTGTCTGACTGGGGAGGGTCCTGTGGGCTTCTGCAGTCTGTCATTCAGGAACAGCTCACTGTCTGTGAAAGTCTAGTTCCCTTACAAGACAGCAGATGCTCAAACATGGGGAGAGGGAGCACTCTAGCAAGGGGAGCGTGCCCTAGAAAGCAGAGAAGTCAGGAGGCTTTTAGAGTCTCCCCCCCCCCCCCCCCGATCTACGATAGCATCTGCTTTCTCCACCTACTTAGCTTTCTCTTGCCATCTCAAGAGTTCCCATGTGCTCAGACCATTTCTGTGTAAAAGATGCTGGGTTGCTTTCAATGTATTCAATTACAATTTAAATTCAGCTATAATTCCTATACTTAATTGCCTTCAGCGTGCTTTGGGGGTGTGGAGTGTGGTCAAAATTAATTTTTTATTAAAACAGAAAGAGTACCAGGAAACAAAATGCAGATGCTGCACCAGTCACGCTGGTCCGGGTGTGTGCTGCTTGACAGTCTAAAGGGACAGGAGAAAATATATACCCGCCTTCCTTTATGGGTCTCCATCTCTGGTACCTCTCACTTGCTGCTCCTCAGTTAGGAGAGTTATAAGAACGGAAGAGTGGGTTAGTGATGGATTTAGAGCAGGCGTCAGTACAACGCTGTACCAATGTCTGACATTGCGAGAGCTGGTTTCCTGGCAGACAGGATGCTCGCTCGGGGCAGGAAGCCCACAGGGCTGACACAGTGGCTCCCACTCAATCTGTTTCTCCCTCATGACCACACGTTGGCTACTGCACACCCAGACAGCAGGCAGATGCTGAGCCAAGGACAACGCTTGAGGATAGAGGAACCAACCGGGCACCGGCCGCGGACTCCGGTTTCTCTTACTGTGGGACAAAAGCTTTCCTCTGCAGCAGACAGCAGTCTCACCTCAGACCATCTTGGGAGGAAAACATCAATGCTAAACAGAAATAGAACCGGGGGCACTGTGGGAGAGGACAGTGACTATTACATTGAACCTGATCTTGACTGTTTCCCCATCCCCACGGCACTTCCGACATCCTGTCCCCCTATCTAAATGAAGAAAGAACACGCCAAAAGTGTCCAACGTTAGATAGACCTCAGAAATAACACTTGCCTCAGAGGACACAGTAAGTGTGGACAGAGGAAAGGTCAGTTAGATCAGAGTGATGCTTTCGAGCTTCGTCCAGGGGATTCGGCTCGCATACCGTACCTCTCTGTGGAGGCGGACCAACCTTGTCACCTCTCAGTTCTCCCCGCACCGCCAACAGTCGCTGTAGATCACTGAACTACACACCCTCATAGAGAAAGCATATTTATTGTCACGTCTGAAGAGCAAATCACGTATCAAGGCACTTGTGACATTCACAGACTGTTTTAATGTGTCGCTGTCCAAATATTATCTATTATATAAATTCTTACATAAGTTTTTATTTTAAAAAAAAGCATTAGAACTTTGAGTAGAAATTCTTGTGATGACCATTAAAACAGCACAATGTCCCCTCCAGGGGGACAAGTCTGTTAGCTTGCTCAGTTCTGGCTGTGTCCGCTCTTCCTCCAGGACTGGAGCAGGGGACTAATTCAATCCCAGGGACTAGTCGCCACAACTCTCACTAGAACTTCCACTGGATGATGACTCTGTGCTGTCTCTTCGGCGGGTGCTAACGCGCCTGTGGGAATGGGGTCTTCTCGGAGGCCAGAAGCCTCTCCGCTGTGACACCCCTTTATTCCGTGTACGATTATTTCGTCCGTGGTGCACATAGTGGTTTGTTCTGCTGTGTGCTGTTGCAATTCCCTCTCTACTGAGAACATCAGAGGAATCTTCCTCACTTTTAACCTCATTTCCGAGACTGTGAGAAGGAGAAGGAGGAGCCGGGCCCTGGCTTCTGCCTTTACCTGGAAATCTTTGGCTTTCAATCAAGGTTACTTGGTTCCCTTTGGATTCGTCTGCATCTTTGCTAGAGCTACCTTTGCTGCTCTCGGGGATTTCGTTGTAACGGGCTCCCCCTGTGTGCTCCCTGCCGCCCACGTTTCCCTTGTCTTTCGAGGGCACCCGTGGATAGTGAAATTCTACTTTCCCTTGATGAGCGTTCTGGCTGCTGGCATCAACTCTGTTTCCCTCTTCCCCGGGGAGTTCCCTGAAACTGGTACTGCCTGTGATTTCATTGCCGCCCTCCAGAAGGCTCACGCCCGCAGAGCCTGCCCCCTGTGCAGTTTTGTCTCTGGTTGCATAGGCACTGCCGCCCTGTCCTTCTCTCCCCGGGATCTCATTAGAGCCCAGTCCACTCCCGTGTGGGTCAGCAACCTCAGCTCTGCTGGAGCCCGAGACAGCACCTCCTTTGCCAGGAACGTGCACAAAATGTTGCCCATCTCCACTGAAAGGAGGGGCATCATTATCTCCCCTCACTAGAAGATCTGGGGAACCACTGCCTTCAAAGTCACTGGGAATCTTTCTGGTTTGGGGGAAGTACGTTAGGTAGTGAGTGCTCCGTCGGGTCTGACGGGTGTGTTTGCTTTTTACCGGGCTGGTTTGGGATAGCAGATACCTCTGCTGATTCTTTATATCTTTTAAGGAGTCTTTAGCGTCCTTGACATCTGCTGGAACTACGCTTAGAACACTCTGAGGTTTCTTCTCTTGGTTTCCTGCCCGTCGTAGTTCGGCCCCAGTCACCAGACCCTTCGCAGGCAGCATGATGTTTCTGAGGAGGGCAGCACCATGCCTGGCCTGGTCAGGCAGGTGAAGGGGAACACCTTGTCTGTCCATTGCTCCTTCACCCACCACGCGCTCAGGATGCACCGATGCTGCTAAGTCCCCGTGGGGGTTGCCTTGGTAGCTGCCGCCGCCTGCATTCAGCATCTGTGGATTTACAGAAAGATTTGTAGTTTAACTACTTTGGTTATATTCATTGGTTTCAAAACTAGACGTCTTTCTTTTTTTCTGGGTAAAGATTTCTTTCAGTGTTGACTCATGATTTCTTCTCTTGTCAAAATGGTGAAGGGCAATGCTATCTCTACTTTATTTTCCTTTTTTTATAAAGTAAAGAAATTGAGCATAAAATGATTATTGTATGTTTTTAAAACCTGATAATTCATAAAAAGCATTAAAAACCTATTTAGCATATAAATTATATTTATGTGTAAAATGTATTTGATGTAAAGTCTACAGCTCAGCAGGGATGGAAGGAACAACGGAGGTTTCATCGAACAGTAAGACCGAGGTAGATCTGATGGGCAGGTAAGAATCAACCACTCTAAGACTAAGTGATAGGACACACTTCAATATGCTAGCTGCCCTTGAGCATGTTAACATCCTGGTTATGATAACTAAAGACATGAGTAGATGAAAGCTTCCATACGGAGAAAAGGAGGATTTGGCGGGAAGCTTACACCTTTAGGAGGTGAGGAAGATTGCAAAGACGCTGAAGTAGACCAGGCGAGCCAGGGCCACGGTGAACTGCATCAGATGAGATAACAGACAAAATGGCCGAACATTTAGATCCTTATTATTAATATGTCTGTGCCCCGTGTGTGTCTGACGCACATGTGAGCAGCCCTGTGAGTGCACACAATAAACCCTGATCCTCTGGAAGAGCTATGGAATCATCTTTCCAGGCCCCAAATACCTGCAAATCTCTCACACCAGCGCTCACTGAAGTAACTGTGCTACAGGAGGGCTCAGGGCATCAGCTGCCAACCCTGATTGGGCTGGATGAGCTGAGGAGACATGTGACCCACGGAAGCACGTGACCGTGGCCCGGGGAAGCACGTGACCCAGGGAAGCACGTGACCCGGGGATGCTACTTAGTTTCTTTGAGCATCAAAAGTTTCACCTCAAAATAAGAAAATACACACATTTCAGGATTTTTAAAAGATACACTCTTAAGTGATAAAATGGAAGTCAGGCATCTAGCACAGAGTTTCTTGTTAACCAAGTTATAGATAAATGATTGGCAACTGCCGTGCATGCAGGGCTGTGTGGTGCCCTTGGTGGAATGCGAGCTTGCTTCCCTACATAGTGATAAGAGCACACATTTCCTCACAGGGCGCACAGCTGTCCTCCCAGTCTCTAGAAGTCATTGAATTGCGTGCGGTGGCAGAGAACTGTGGACTCATTCTTGACTGGTTCTGCAACCTGAGGCCTCTGATCAAATGCGCATGCACACATGTGCCCATGTGTGCCTGTGTTGAAGAGCAGGGAGAACATGAGTGTGTCATATCCATGCATCAATGTTAGAGACTAACTTGTGAGTGTCTGGTCTCCCCTTCCACCATGTCCGTTCTGGTGACAGAGCTCAGGTTGTCTGGGTTGGCAGCCATTTCTGAGCCATCTCACTGTGCAACTTCTGCCTCTGCTGGCTTTAAATGCACTGTTAAGTGTTGGGAGCTTTGAGACCGTTGACTTAGCAGGCACTTGACCTGCAGGTAAGGATAATTTGTGGAAGTCCCTTCAGGTCTGGGAGAACTTGTTAGCCTGAAGTCTCCAAAATCTCCAAAAATTCTCCATTTGTTTTCATTGTAAGATACAATTATTAATAAATTTCACATGGGAATGATGATACCATTATTTACTAACTTTTATAGCTCCAAGTTTATTCTGAAAATTGGATTTCGTTATGAGAAGAAAATAAAAAGGATCTGAACTGATTTACTTCTGACCAGAAAACATTCTAAATACTTGACTAAAGCCATCAAGCTTCAGAAAGCTTGCGCTGGTGCTTAAGTCTGTTTACTTACTTCTGTTAAGCCATTTTGATCTGAACAAGTGGGTTAGAAAAATCAGTATGTTAAATTTAAACTTAAGCATTTTTAAGTTTTTCTCTCTATTCTCAGAGGAATTTTTTGTTAAGAATGGTGGTGTACTTACTAATGACTAGTGTACATTTAGCTAGAAGGGTAAATAAAACTGTTTCATATTTAACAAAAAGAGGCATGAAGGTACATTTTAATTTTGCCACAAGACAGTTAACCATTTGTCTGAGAACATATTTTAAAGTACAGAAGGCTTCCTGTCCTGTACAGAAGGCTTCCTGTCCTGCATGCGCCCAGGGAAGTGATCTCCAGTTGGCCCTAGGCTGCATGACTGAGTGTGAGTCAGCTGTCTGGTCATCTTCTCCATCCTGCCTTCGCTCGGGGCTTCCTCTCCTTGGACAGCAGCCTCTCCCACTCACTTCTGTGCTCCTGATCCTTACTGCTCCCCACAACCTAGCTCACAGTTTCCATTGTGTACCTTTCTCTGACCATCAGCAGGGAACTGGTTTCTTTGTACTCTCAGACCCTGATGTGCCATTGGGGGTTTGGGGGCACTCACGTGGCACTTCCCACATCCAGTCTTGGGTTCCCTGTGATCATTTTCTGTCTTTCAGTTCTGAGAGAGAAGGAATTGCATTCCTCAGTTGCTTCAGCTTACACTATATCTTACTCAGCAGGAGCGCCATGCAGAACCGAGATGAACTGAACTAGCTTTTACAGACAGAACGATGCAGCCTTACAGATGGCCATACAAAGGATTTTTATCAGAGGAAAACAAAATTTTATAGAATTCTTACTTCCATGGGAAATAAAGCCAGCTTTAGGAAAGTAAATATGCCTTTAGTTGGAAGTGCTTTGAGCTCTCTGCAGGACCGACTCTGCAAGAAGCCACTGAGTGAAAAGAATTATTGTCATCCCAGTGATAAGAGCCTCATTCTTCCTCTTCAGTGTGACTGTACATGGATGAAGTCATCCATGAAATGAGTACAAGAGACACGTGTTGCTCTTTACCAATTTCACACGTGTCACTCTTTACCACCATCATAGTAACTTTGTTCCCCTGGGAGTCTACACTATTCTAGCATATGGTATAGAATATGCTCAGAAATCCTCCTTATGAAATACAGTGCAATGGTGCACAGCACAATAACAATTACAGACCCCTAAGGTCTATCACGGCCACACTTGCAGAAGTAGGTCCCAAACTAGAACATGGTTTGGGCCAAAGAAGTGGATGGGATGGGGGTAAGGAAGATTCTGGAACACAGAGTTGCACAGCACAGTGACTTCAGGACCTGGGGAGTGTGGGGAAGGGAAGAAAGGCAACATCCACACTGGAAACCAGAGCCCAGTCTCCTGCTATCTCCCCTGGCTAGTTCACATGTGAGGCATCTTCCCATGGTCACTAATCTTTACACTACATTCAGTGTAGACATGTTTTTCATGGTGACCCTTATAAAAGATGCATGAATCATTTACAGTATATTAAGGTGGTTTTTATCTCTTAAGAAATTTTCTTGATTTCTTCCTAATACTACAGGATAGTTTTTAACAAGAGAAGTCAAGTTCTCCCTTGGACAATAGGAAATACTACCTATAACCACAAGAGGGCGTATGTCAGCCCCCCCCCCCAGAAGGCCACCTTCTCTCTTGTACTAATCTTGAAATATGTTTTTTCTGCATGCCACTGTCAATTGTTTGTCTTCTACATTGTGTCAATTTTCTTGCCATATCTCAGTGGATTTGCAACACGAAGGGACATTTCCAGAGCAGAGGGGAGAGGCCTTTAGAAGAAAGATAGGTTTTACTTTGCCCATGGCTAAAGTCCAGCTGGCAAATGCTACCACGTGAACCTTCTGGCTTTGAAGTTTGTCGTTTGTACTTTTGTAGTGTTTAGCTGAGATTCGGAACACAGACCAGGGACCGCTAGGAGAAACCATGGTAGAAACAAGCTGTGGTTTGGTGACATGCAAATTGGACAGTATTTGCTTAACTTTCTGGATACACGCAGAAAACTACTTCCTTGTGAACCCCAATCTCCATCAAAGCCGTTGACCAGCCTCTCCTCTCTCTAGTTAGGAGTTTGCCTTCATATGTACACGGCACACAGGTGCTAGATACTGAGCACTTCCGGCCTACGCACCCAAGAACATTTTGGTAGCTAATTTTTTTTCTCTTGCTGTTTTTTTCCCCCTTTACAGAGCTAAAATTATTTTCACAGTCTGTGGTTGAAATATCTGCCAGGAAACAAGGGAATCAATCTCACCAAGTAGAAGTTAGTTCTTTCATTCATTTATTCAAACAGTAAGTGTTTTATTTCTATGTCTTTCACTGGATTACATTAACATGGAAAAATCGTTCTGACCCAGAGAAAGATAGGGTCCACTTTTTCTTAAATAGTTATCTGTTAGGGGAAACAATCCTTCCCCACTAGATGGCAATGCTATCTCTACAAGAGAATCCATTTCCAGTGTGGAGAAGTGTCCTGTGATGTGATGTGGTGGGGTGAAGAGAGGTGGGCACGGTGTTCCAGTGAAGGTGCACCTGTGGGTGAAGGCGTACCTGTGGGTGAAGGCGCACCTGTGGGTGAAGGCGTACCTGTGGGTGAAGGCGTACCTGTGGGTGAAGGCGCACCTGTGGGTGAAGGCGCACCTGTGGGTGAAGGCGCACCTGTGGGTGAAGGTGCACCTGTGGTGCCTCCTCACTTGGCCAGTCATTTTGGCCAGGGAATCAGGCAATCTCTTTGATCAGTGTGAAACTTGTCAGTAGGTGACTTGTCTGCCAAGGCTTATAAAAGCCAGACACAGGAATAGACACAGGTAGCTACTGTGGGCCTTGTGAGATGTTACACAGAATCCCACACAAAATACAAAATAGAGAACATAAAAACCCTGGGGGCAAGTTTCCTGTGTACAAAATGGTGTGACAACTCTTCAAACCTCAGTGTTTTTGTTTTCATATTTTCTTTGAAAAGTTGTCGCTTATCTCTGATGTGTCTTAGGGAGCAAAGGAGTGGGGTGTGCTGGTGTCTCGTGTGTGCTAGGGTGGATGTCGGCACCAAGACAGATGAGTCACAGAAGAGGAAGAAGGCTTACAAAAGAAAGAAAGACAAGTCAAGCAGTCTGAGGACTTGTCCACCTGTCCTAGTGGTCTGGAGCAGCAGTTCTTAACCTGTGGGCCATGCCCACCCTGGGGTCAAGGGAACCTTTCACAGGGGTCACCTAAGACCATTGGAAAACACAGATATTTACATTAAGATTCATAACAGAAGGAAAAGTGTAGATATGAAGTAGCAACAAAAGTGATTTTATGGTTGGGGTCACCTCAACTGGAGGAACCACATTAAAGGGTCACAGCTTGAGGAAGGTTGAGAGCCACAGGCCCAGAGGGTGCTTTTCCTAAACAACCCTCAAAGCCGTGGGCTTCTGTTTATGTGTCTATATTCTAATGGACAAAATCTTCACAGAAGCGTAAATTCAAGTGGTTAGTGAAAGCATGCCATTGGAAGGCAAGGATTTGTCTACTGTTCCACTTCATTCTAGAAACAATCGGTTTTTCCATAACACCTTATTTTTCTAGGACTCAATACATCTGCAGAGAATTTCACAGTTTGCAAAGGACTTTCGCATAGTAATTTCGCTTGTGCACCATAGCAACCACGTGAGATGCACGATAGAGAAAAGAGTGCCCACGCAGACACGGCTGGTGACAGAGAAGCAGAGAGGCACCCTAACCTGAATCTGCTGCTTGAAAATCCCAAGACTGAAGCAATAAAAGCATTACAGTAGCTTTGTTTGGAAGAATGTTTGCTCACATGGAGAGATGTCCCTGAAGTTTATATTAAATCTTTAGGACACATTTCTGCTTTATTCTTTATTGCCCCTATTTATTATGTTAGTTCTTCCGTGATTCTGTGAATATAAATTTAAACTGTTACCTCATTGTTAGTAATATCAAAAGAAACTTTAGGGAGAAGAATGTAAAAATAACATGGGTAGGTGTTAAAATAAAATAGTGTTGTGATAGCATAATACCCTCTAACAGAGCACACACACACACACACACACTTACACACACATTTGCATTCATGTTGAATACATACTTGCTGACATAGATTAGCCCAGTATAGTTTCTGATGCATTGTTACTTAGATCACACACACACACTTACACACACATTTGTGTACATACTTGCTGACATAGATTAGCCCAGTATAGTTTCTGATACATTGTTACTTAGATCACACACACACACACACACACACACACACACACACACTTACGCACACATTTGCGTTCATGTTGAACACATACTTGCTGACATAGATTAGCCCAGTATAGTTTCTGATACATTGTTACTTAGATCACACACACACACACACACACACTTACACACACATTTGCGTTCATGTTGAACACATACTTGCTGACATAGATTAGCCCAGTATAGTTTCTGATACATTGTTACTTAGATCACACACACACACACACACACACACACACTTACACACACATTTGCGTTCATGTTGAACACATACTTGCTGACATAGATTAGCCCAGTATAGTTTCTGATACATTGTTACTTAGATCACACACACACACACACACACACACACACACTTACACACACATTTGCATTCATGTTGAACACATACTTGCTGACATAGATTAGCCCAGTATAGTTTCTGATACATTGTTACTTAGATCACACACACACACACACACTTACACACACATTTGCGTTCATGTTGAACACATACTTGCTGACATAGATTAGCCCAGTAAAGTTTCTGATACATTGTTACTTAGATCAAAGCCTCCATTTGCACAAGATGGATATTAACTGCATTAGGCTGCTCAATCTTTTCCTTCGAGTTTCTAACACTTTAAAACTGGATGATTTTGGCTTATAAGACACATGCACATGGCTTGCTATGCACACATACCAACAATCTACAATTAAACAACTGGGACCATTGTTAAAGTGGAATGTCTCCGTGAGAAAAGATAGCAATTTTAATACCCAATTTTGTCCCTGTTCCCCTGCTAAGACTCCTTGCTGTGACATCTGCAGCCCTCGCTGCTCCTCCCATACCCACTTGGCGGTTGCCCTGGACTTGACTGTGGCCCTGTAATGGATATGACATTGTCTGCCCCCTAGGAGGGAAGCTGGCAGCCTCTTTTGACTGGTGGTCACTGGCCTAGCCCTTTACTGGAAGCTGGTTAGAAAGGACACTTCAGCTGGTCCCTGGGATGGGCTGCTCAAAATAACTCCTCCTCAGCTGGTTGGACTGAAGCGGGTCAGCAAGACCCACCTGACCACCAGCCTGCTTCATGCCTGCCTGTATGGTTCCAACTGACCTCACGAGGATCTGGTGGGACCAAGGTTCACTCAGCACAGCCCCTACCAGTGTGTAAGGTTGTGTGTGAAGTGGGAGTGGGTGGGAATGAGTGTGTGTGTGTGTGTGTGTGTGTGTGTGTGTGTGTGAGAGAGAGAGAGAGAGAGAGAGAGAGAGACAGGAAACAGGGGTGGGGAATGAAGGTGAATCATGGGGTGGGGCATGGGGATAGAGTAGGGGTGATTGTGTGTGTGTGTGAAGCAGGGGTGGGGAATGAGGGTGAATCATGGGGTGGAGCATGGGGATAGAGTAGAGGTGATTGTGTGTGTGTGTGTGTGTGTGTGTAGCAAGAGTGAGGAATGAGGGTAGGTCATGGGGTGGGGGATGGGGCTACAGTAGGGGTGATTGTGTGTGTGTGATGGGGATGGGATGGGATGCAGTGAGGAATGGGGGTTGGGTGGGGGTGGTTTGTGTGTATGTGTGTGTGAAGCAGGAATGGGATGGGACGGGACAGGGGTGGTTCAGAACCCCCCATTTCTGCCCCTTCTCCAGATGCCATGGTTCACCCTTGTGGGTCTGGTGACCCAGATGTCCACCCACTTGCTTAGGACCTATATTTAAGCATGGTCAGCCTGGAATGAGTACATGTCTCCCTAGTTCCCCAGCCCAGAGGGTTCTCTGAGAGCTCGGATGTCCGTAAGACGTTATCTAATTTGCCCCATGTCTGCATCTCGGAAAACATGTGCAATGCTTGCCTTTGTCACGGGATAATTTGGTCACATCCTGAGAGCTCATCCGGGTGAGTCAGGAGAAGAAAAGACACAAGAGGCAGCGGGAGCTTGATTTAGGTTACGTTCATGGGTATCAGCTCCATTTTGGCTTCGCCAAAGAAGGGAACATCTCTGAGGGGATCCCACTGTGCCAAGGTGCTGCCTGAGCGCAGAGACATTCTAGTCCCTTCTCGGTGCCATCTTTGTATTTAGTTAGCTTTACACATGTGTGTCAAACTCCTCAAGGTAAAATACCACAAGTTTCTTTTGATTCAGCGTGGTTCCTGTCTGTCTTTGAGCATACTGCTCTATCTCAGCTGCCATGGTGCTGTGATCAGCTACTGGCTTTCTCAAAGACTCTGGGACAAGACAGCATGGCGCTCGCTCTCCTGCAGTTTGCATACTGTAAGTGGCAGGCTTCTGAGTTTAGCCTCCATGCTTCTTCACCTCCTTCTTACCAAACCTGCTTCCAAACTAGAGAGGAAGGTTATGCAACACGTGAGGGATTTTGCAAGTGCTTACTGGTGCCGCCCAGGTCATACTGAAGAGGAGCAGTCCAACAGACACAGCCTGCATCTTCACAAGGCTCTGAAAGATAACGAGAACCTGTCTGAGCAATGCCAGTTACACACTGCAGACATAAGCACTCTCCTATGCAAACATCCTTCCCACATGTATTTCTTTTGATATATAGAATTACATACCTTACACATACATTCTATACAATTAGCATTTACATGAATATATGTACATTGCACAATTAGTCCATAGTCAGGGTTACTCTATTAATCTCTATCTCATGTCTGATTACTCTCATGTGAAAATTAAAGTCATTGACTATAATTAATCTGATAATCAATCCATAGGAATTAATTTTATAGACACATAATTATTTACTCTACTGGTAACCTGAAGTTTTTCCCTTAGGAAAAAATATCGTTAGGTGCTTATGTAATTGAAAGTTACAGTAAGGTATCCTATCAGGTCACACCTGACTTAAGTGTGTCAAGATGGCAGAGACAGAGATGAGGAGTGGAATCTTATCAACTCCAGGCTAGTACCCCAATGTATATCTTCATTTTTGTTAGCAACATGTGTGAACTAGTCACTATGTAGGGGTCAGAGAAAGAAACTGCTGAAGCAAGTTTTACTGTAAGTAAAAGCATTTACTAAGTATTAAAGCGAGCTAAGCACCATTCTAAGTTTACATCTATTTATTTATTGGAGTCCTACAGCAGCCTTATGAGCCGGTGGCTTTACCAGCTTCATAGACCAGGAAACAGACTCAGAAAGGTCACATAACAAGTCCCGTCATTCATGAATATCAACAAGCAGAACTGGGGTTTGCATTCTGGCAAAGTGACTATAGAACCAGTCACCTAACTCAGACTCTCGGTCACCGCGAGTAACTTTCCGCCCCTCCATCTTATTGCATAAAAGCTATGTGCAGTCAACTTAAAGAAAACCCTATTTTATGTAACGTTCAATAGATGAATCTTTCGGAACTCTAGCATTTAGTTATCGGTTAAAGCAGGCATGTAGAGTGTGGTGGGTGTCTCACTATGAGCTCGGAAGCACAGCTAACTCGGACAGCCATCACACGGAAAAATTATCAGCACAGCTCTGGACAGCATCTGTCAGTCTTGATGACAGTATTCATTTTACTGACACATAAACACGTAATAGTCAATATGGAAATAATGTGGTTTGTTGGAAGAAAATCCATTTAATGAAGAAAGCAAGTTTTTACAACGTTCGAACATTTCATAGTAAAACTTTTACTCAGCAAATAATGTAATTAAGATATATTGTAAAGTTGTAAGTTATAATCTTCCAACCTAATATTTTCTTAAGGACCCGAATCTAAATTCAAGTGGTAACTTTGGTTTCTGAGTATTGTAGAAAGGATAGTCTTTTATCATTTATCAAATAGCTCAATGCTGGTAGATGAATCAGCAGGGAAGACATCTGTAAAGAAAATCTGACTTCTGCATCTGGTTTGTAAAATGATGCAGTCCCAGTTAACGTGGATCTTGGTAATACTGATAGACAGCTCAGAGGCCAGTTTTAAGCTATGAAGTTTAAATAATGATCCCTAAAGTATGGTAGCTCCCCACCTATTGGACAGAACAGAGCCCTGAATTTAGACAATTATGCAATTTCTACTTATTTTCAAAATCCTTAGCAGTATGGTAGAGCTACTGACAGCTTAAGCCCGCACTCCTGACAGAAAGCAATTTGCCCTGAGGGGCAGGGAGAGACAACTTACCTGCTGTCATTGGCCTTTGGGAAAGCTTGGCTTCTTCGGGCTTAGTCCCTGGGCATTTGCTGAAATTTAAAGTTTGTTAGAGCCCCCAGTGTCCAATCAGCACAGCTCATTCAGTACCAGCACGGAGCCTGCCACAAATGCCCACAGATGACCACAGGGGGTAAGGTAATTTTAATCTAAAAATGTTTTGTGGTAGAAAGCTGCTATCAAATGTTCCAGAAAGTAGAATAAACAGAAAAAAAATATAAATATCTCAGTTTGGACATTATGTTGCAAAATAATTAGACTTGACTTTAGAACTATTAACTGGGTGAGTGGCTTGCATATGTATAAGTAGAAATATTTGTAAACCAACAAATTTTTGAATGGAGAGAATTTTATTATTCACCTTAACTATATCTGGATCATATTCAGACACCAAGGATGATTTGAGCACTATAGGACAGACATTAGAGAAGGTTCAGTGAATTAAAGAGAAATTAATCCTGACTCATGGGGCTCACCACCCAGTGAAGAAAACAGATAAGGGACAGTTACTGATGAACTCCAAGCACTCAGGAGGAGATCTCAAGCACTGGGAGTAAGGACACTGGGCTAGCATTTTACAGAGAATCCTGGGATGACCTCACTGAGAAGGTGTCATTTTTAGTAAAGTCTTCACTACAGCTTACATGTATGTATTGCTCCAAATTTCATATCTTGAAAAACAAAATGTGTTAGCTCTAAAGCAGGTATTGTACAATCTAAGTCATCGGGTAAGAATCTGTCTGAGTGAGAGTAACAGCTTTAGAAATGCTAAAGGAAAAGACACCAAGCCTCAGCATCCCACCTGTCTGTCACCTGAGCACACAGCTTTCACCCCCACCTCACCACCCCTCAACTACCACCACACTCTAAAGATGAAGGAACAAGACACCATCTTGGAAGGTGGGTAATTGTCTTGTACCAAACAGTGAATCTTCCTAGCTCCTTCATGTTAAACTTCCCAGCCTCCAAAGCCTCAAGAACTCAAGACAGTGAAATAGCAACATTTGTTCTCTCTAGATGACCACCTCTGGGAGATTCTGTTACAGTCACACAGACTAAGACAGAATGTAGCCGCGTGGCTTTACATAGGACAGTCCACAGAGAAGTTCTAGGAAGAGCCAGCTACAATAACAGGGGCCTGCCGGCCTATTCCGGCAAGTGTTCAGACAGGGCTTAGCTGGCCCAGGGCCAGGCACCTGCAGGGTTGGGTACTGAGTGGCTGGCGCTGAGTGGTGAAGCCCCTGCAGGGTTGGGTACTGAGAGGAAGGATGGAGCACTGCAGACTTTAAGTAAGGCCTCGGATTCAGTCTCAGCACTGAATTTAAATTAATCAATTTAATTCAATCCCAGATTGAGAAAGCTATTAGAGGTCTGAGCAGAGCTGATGTTGAAGGAGGGAAGCCCAGACAGAGGCGCAAAGGCAGCCTGGTGCGCCAGAGCAGGACGTGAAAAGCATCACGTTCTGCTGTTCTCACAGGAAAGCAGTAGGGATGGGCTGCACCAGGGCGAGCTCGCAGGGAGACACCCTCCTGCTTCAGGATGGACTCAGAATTTTGCCTTGTATTGGGAAACCTAAAGTTACTCTTTTATTGAAATAAGATACTATTCAAAAGATACTTTTGAGGATGAGTTTATGGGTTTGAATTTGGATGAAGATTTTTATTAAATGTTCAACTTAGGTCCTTGAGTCCTTCTTTCCTGTCAACGGTGGTAGGAGCTAAAACCAAACTGCACTTTGTGTTTGTAATAGTTAGGGAGTGTTTATTTGGTCTAAAAATATAGTCATGCGTGCTAGGATGACTCATGGTAGGCTTATGTGTAAACTGACCAATAAAACATGAAAGTTTCAAAACAAACTTAATGATATGAGCTACTTATGTGTAAATTCAGTTTTATGACTAATTATAAATAATATGTAATAAATTTTAAATATGTAACTCTGATTTCCCCCAACTCAAATAGGCAAAATAAAATAATAATAAAATTAAAAAGCAGGAAATAACGAATAACATCTGTGACACAGTTTTGGCTCGGAGAATGACAGCTTGTCTAGTTTAAGCCAAATTCTTCTCGCTTTATACAAATTCTTTGGCATCTCTTCCAAGGATCCTGAGTTAACTTTAAAGACTTATAAGAACTCCAAACTAGTGCATGAAAACCCACAGTAGACTCAAACCACGTAACTGAACTTCAGAACACTGGGTCACTCTCCTTGACATCTAACCCAAAGAGTTGTGTAGTCAAACCTGTGAGATCAAACCCAAGCTCTATTGGGGATTTATAGGGATAAGTTATTTTAATAAGTAAACTGGGGTTTTCTAACCTCCTTTTCTCCATCCAAACATTATTCTTAAGAAGTTTTTGTACTTGTAAAAACTCTGATGGAGATGATATTACTATCACCAGAGTTTTTACTATCAGAGCAACTTTCTTTAGGCGTTTCTTAAAGCCACATAACCAACAAAGAGAGGCCAGGAGTGGCATAAGCAGTTTGGCTAATCGAGGCGGTGTGCTGTACTGACACAACGTCAGCATGAACATTACCCTTAGCCCTGCTGTCTTACCCGTTGTTCCTGTTACTAACAACTATCTGGGACCCAGGTGGAGTGGGCCTGTTTCTGTTCCTGTCCCACCCCTGCTGGTTTCCTTACCATGTTTTCTATGGCTTATCTAACAGAAGCACAAAATCAGAGAGAAAGAAAGAGAGAGGACAGGGCTGAAGTTTAAGGAGCCCTGTTGGGGCTGAGGATTTGGATATCAAGGGACAAAACTAAAAAGGAAATGGAAGTCAAAAACAGAAAGGCAGCAAGCAAAAGAAAATCATGTACAAACAGAAAGGAGAGAAGAAGGGGAAAAGAGAGGTAAAATGCTCATTTGGATCTTAGATGTTCTGTTTAAACCAATAAGCAGTTCAAAAGTTTTGCAACTAACAGGCCACTCAGTGTTTTATGCTTCTATGCTGTGTGTAGCTTTAGTGATTCACACAGAGGACGTGCTTCACTTGTGCCTCATATATAACATAGGCACAAAATGGCATTTTTATTTGTATAACCTTACAGTGAATTTCATATATCTGCAAATGTAACTTTCCTTTATTTTTTCTTCCTTTCAAAAGGATGTTCCCATCTGTGAAATTAATTAATGTATAATATGAAATGTTTTACATATAAGAATACACATATATCATTGTATTCTGAAAGAACCTGAGTCTAGGAAAAGAAAACTCATAGAATTTTAAGACTTAGGACTCAGCTTCTTGTCCTACCAAGGAACGAACTGAAGGGAGCTAAATATACCTGTTCTCAAAGCTGAAATGAATTCAAAGAAATAACACTCAACTCAAGTCTTAAATTTAGAACCTACAATTGACAAGAGCAAAAATAGTGAGACCCCATTGGAGCTGGAAGTTACGAGAGAGGCATTCTGGGAAGAGGCGTCTGGGTGATTAGTGCTGGCGTTCGGAGACAGATACTTGGTTTCTCTTCTCTTGGACCCTGCCATCTTTGCTGAGTTTAAAACAAACTAACAAAAATGGCCTAAACGTTTTCTACATAAAATAATTATAAAATAATCCCAGAAATCTTGCTCTGTTTCAGAAGAATAAGATGTTTTTGTTTTAAATATACTCACTCATAAGGATCAATATTCATCTTAAGGTGCAAAATGCCACTTTATAAAACATCATTGACAACCAACTTCTCATGTTCCTCCAAGTTATTTTTATCTCTAGAAAGTGTGATTTTCTCCCTGTGTTGGGCATTTCACTCAGGTGCAGTACTATGGAATGCCACAGAACAGTAGGAAGCTAGTTGTGTCAGTTTCTCTAGGCTGCATAACCTCTCAGCTATTACTAGCAAAGAGAAGCTATGCCAACAGAATTTGCCTTTATTTTTATATTAGAAAGAAGTTTTATTATAACTTGAGGTGAGGACACTGAGGATGTAATTAAAATGTAACCATAATGATACCAGCCTTTTCTTCAGAACATGACAACATTACTGGAGGTGCTGTCTGCTGTGCCCTCAAGGGGAAAACACTAGTTCTTGAAACTGTGTTACCTTCAGGGGCTGCTGTTCTACAGCTGCAAGACCACAGGGGGCAGTGTGTGGCTTTTAACTCACTGTCTCTGTGTGGTGGACACATATGTGCAGTCTTCTCTTTCTCTTTTAAGCTTATGTCTATCTGCATTGTGATATTTCAGCTTTTCTTCAGTGGTTTTCTTAGCTCCCACAGATCCAGCATCATCATGTCTGTTCCTGCTTTAGGTAACTTTTGCTTTTCAACAATCATCTCAAAACTTAGTTTCAAACAATATACTAATTCCTTCCAAGGTTATATGCACTGATGTGGTTTAGCCTCCATTGTCACTTGATATCTGTCGAGGGAAAACATAGGAGTAGGTGTAGCTACTGCCTGCAAACAGATTCAGGCGGAACACCCAAGATGGTGCCTTGTGCAGATGCTTATACGTGATCTTGCTTTCTGGCAGAACAAGCTGGACTTCCTGCATGGTGGCCCAGAGCGTTAGAACTACGTCTGGGGTCGCAGTGAAAGAGACCGCAAGCTCAACTGAAGTGTCTGGACAAGGCGCCTTTCCTCCTGAGCAGGTGGATGTGCCGGGAAGAGCAGGCACGCGGGGCAGGACGGGCTTTGGGTTTTACTCTAACTCAGGTGGTGCCCGTGTCTTTCTCCGCTGTTTGGGTTTGGCCTCACAGTCTTCCCTTGGCTAGTTTGACAATAATTGCTACACAGGAAATGAAGAAAAGAGAAAGAGGACATTGCTCCAAAGAGAAAAGAGTCACAGTTTCAGGCCACCAAATTCCTGGAATACAGCAATAAGCCTTTGTGTAAACAAAGATTTTGCTGGGTAGGAGAGAGATACAAACATTTACATAAAACCTTAAGAGGTGGAAGAGATAAAAGGATTTGAACTCCTTCTCCTAAACACAAGTTTGATGGGGTTTGATAGAAAAAATCATATTTGATATTTCTTATGAGGTCACAAAATACCCTGTACTGAAAACTCTTTAGCTAGACTTGTGTTCCATGAAGATTCCATTGCTATTTTGTCCTTCTCGGAGATTCTCTTCTTCTTGTTGGAGAGTTCCAGGTCTCAAGAGCAGAAAGCGGAGAGTGCCAGGGTGGTTTTGTGAATAGAGCTGTTAGGGAGGCACTCTTGGTCAAAGTGGCCAGGATGAGTGGGGTGCATGACTAGGCCCACACTGTGACTGTGGAGTGTTGGATCACACCGTAAAAGAGCGTGTATTCTCCAAAGTGTATATCTGAGTTGTACCTGGGCAGACATGTGGCGAGAACACTCTACTGGGACATGGTGTTGAGGAAAGAAAGACTTGAAAAGAGCAGACGTTACAGAGGTGACCACAGGGAAAGGAACAGAGCCCTCTTTCAGAAGCAGATACCTATAGGCCTATTGATATTCTCAGATCAACTCACAAACAGCCTGCCCACCTTTTGCTGAGTTTCAGTTAAGCAAAAGTCTTTCAACTTTATCTCCTTGATACCCAACTACAGCCTTCTGTGCAGGTCCATCTGCTCAGCTTTGAGTAGAACCAGCTCCTCGACAGCAGAAAGTCCGACCCTCTGTCATCTGTCACCTCTGGTTTACTGTCATCTTGGAATGCTAGGAACACTGGGAGCTGGCATTTTGCTGCCCCTGTGTGTTGCCTGTCTTCCTGCTTGTGGAATCAATATAAATAGAGAATGTCAATCAAACAGCATCAAGGGCCTGTGACAAACCATTCTGCTGCTTAGAAACCACCTGACACCCAACAAGCTCCGAGAGTGTCGTCCTGGAAGTCTATATGTTCATACGAATGGAGAGTGATGAAACTCGCTTAATTATACAACTTACCAAGAACTACCTGGTTATTTTGGAAAGCATGATGATTTGCTTTTGGAAAGCCAGTAAGTTGATTTGCCTTCCTGGTAGCTTAAAAACGTAAAACAAGCAAACGAAAATACCCTGAAACTAAGGACAGAAAAGAGGGAGAATTGAGGGACAAGAGGGAGGACTGAGGGACCAGTGGGAGGACTAAGAGATCAGTGAGAAGATTGAGGGATTAATGAGAAGGTTGAGGGATTAGTGAGAAGGTTGAGGGACCTTTAGTCCCTCAGTGGGAGGACTAAAGGGTCACTGGGAGGACTGTAGGCCAGAGGGAGGACTGATGGACAAAAGGGAGGACTGAGGGACCAGTAGGAGCACTAAGAGATCAGTGAGAAGATTGAGGGTTTAGTGAGAAAATTGAGGGATCAGAGGGAGGACTGGATGATCAGTGGGAGGATTGAGGAGTCAGTGGAAGGATTGAGGGACCAGTGGGAGGATTCAGTGATCAGTGGGAGGATTGAGGGTGTTAGTGGGAGGACTGAGGGTGTTGGTGGGAGGGTTGAATATGTTCCTGGGAAGACTGAGAGTTTGGTCATAGGACTGAGATCAGTGGGAGGACTGAGGTACCAGTGGGAGGATTAAGGGCATCAGTGGGAGAACTGAGGGGTCAGAGGGCAAAGTGGCAGGTACTGTGAGGGTGCTTATGAACTAGTCTTCCAACTTCTCTATTGAGCTAGATGAGCAGGTGGTTGTGTAAGTGACCACACCCAAACTGAATTCACTGGCAAGGCTTTGCATTCCCCTGTGCTGGGTGTCTATAGAGAATGAATTAAAGGATGTGTGACTTCTTGTCATCAAGCATCTTCCAGCTACCTATACACTAATTTGAATTTTGCTTTTAGGTTTACATTAAGGAGTCAGTTGTTGTCAAGACTTTGTAGACTAAGTGTGTATGTGTGTTGTGTGTGTGTGTGTGCTTGCATGTGTGTATGTGTGTGTAGTTTGTATATGTGTACTTTGGGTGTGTTCACATTTGCATATGTGTAGTTTGTGTAATTTGTATATGTGTAGTTTCTGTGTGTGTGTTTGTATGTAGTTTGTGTGTTTTTACATGTGTATATGTGTATAGGCAGTCTGTGTATGTGTAGTTTGTCTATGTGTTTGCATTTGTGTGTGTTTGTGGCTTGTCTGTTACATATGTGTGTGATTTGTTTATGTGCATTTATGTTTGCATGTGTGTGTGTGTGTTTGCATTTGTGTATATAAAAGTTTAATTACCCCATTGTAGGCCTTTCCCCATTTAAAATCAAATTTTGTAGGGAAAAGCTTACCAGAAGAACACAGGACACCCAGTCACAATCGAATATTAAAGAATAAGTCATTTATTTAGCATGTTTGTTCCAGATGTTTCACAGAGACAGATTATTCATGTGGGGAGGGGTTGTATTAAAAACCAGTCATTGTCTATCTGGAATTCAAACTGAAGTGGGCATCTTACAGCATGTATTCATGTTCGTTAAACCTGGCAGCTTTAAGAGGAGTCATTTACTCCCTGCTGTACACAGCTGATTCTGCCTCCTGAGCCAAACCTCAGCCACTCAGATGTGTTGAATAAGAATGCTTCCAGATCCTGGGTTTTAAACCCTGATGCAAATAGATGTTTTTAGCCGAATTGTTCCCCACTCTCTAAACCCACACTCCTTCCAATGTTCTCCCTTTCTTCTTAATTATAGCACACATGAGAGATTGCCTATTTATTTGTGATAAAAATGCACATGCACAGGTCGCATAAAATACATGAGGATGAAAATTAAACTTAATACAGTATTAGATAGGGGGTGCGATAAGGGAACTCCACACATCGTATACAGTGTTGTTAATAAATCTGTTGTTAGGAGCCTTCTTTGTAACAGAGTATGTTTGGGCAGTTGGCGACAGCGCCCACGGCACAAACACCATAGAGCTACAACCTCAAAGCATCCATCTAGCCCCAGCTCATAGATCTGTGCGCTGCCTGATCAATAGCCGTGACTTACAATGACCCTTCAATGACACACCTGGGGGGAGGGGAGGAGGAAGCCCGCTACACACAGAAGCATTTGCGGAGATCACTATGGACCTTAGCACCCATTCCTCACTTATAAAATGCACATCTGTTCTATTGCACCTTCCTGAGTTGAACTTTGAAAAGGGTAGCCAGATGCAAAGACAGAATGGGGAATTCACTGGCGGTAGTAATAATCCTGACCCTCGTAGCCTTCGTAGCCATGCCCCTTGTAGTAGCTGTACTCGTCCTCATAAGCACGGTAAGTGTCGCCGCGAGGCTCCCCGTTCTCGTTGTCGTAGATTTCATACTCTCGGTTGTACTCGTTACCGGTTTGTTCGTATTCTCCCCAGTACTCAGCGGTGCTGCTTCTGACTGGTGGCGAGGTGGTCCCATAGGCTTCGGGCGGTGGGGTCGTCTGCTGAAACCCGTTCAGAAGGTCAGCTGTCTTGGTGCCAACAGTGGTCAGCTTCCTGCCCGCTGTGGTTCCTTCTGCGCCTGCTTCGGTGATGCTCGCCTCCTCTGCTTCTCCGTTGTCTCCTCCGCTGCTGCTGTTTCCACCATACACCTCCGTGGAGTTGGTGCTGGTGCCGTTGACCACCTGCTCGTTTTCATCCACTTCTGCTTCTTCATTCTCATTTTCTTCCTCTTCCTCTTCCTCGTCGCTTTCCTTCGTTTTTGGAGCCCTGCTTTCTGCGTCTCCAGCCTGGAAAAGAAGGTTTGAAATCATCCAAATCTAGTTATGGAAAAACTCAGAACTTCTGTACTGATAGCCTTGTTAGGGATGCTGTTTTGAGTTGAATATACTTTAATTTGTGACGACTTAAAAAAATCAGAATAGGTAACTTCTGGATGGGTTTCAAGGGGGGGGGGGAGTGTACCTAATAATCCTGCCCTGTGGGCTGTGTTTCCTAAGCTCTATCCACTTTCTCTGCCTTGGAAGGGGCACATTCGATGTGGGGTGATATTTCTCTGGCCTTTTTATGCATTATGTTGCTGTCCATATTAACCTGCTGCTGTCTTCTGTTATGATGTAAATTGTCAAGTAACAGCTTGGGATGGAAATGTACAGAATATCATTCCTCATTTGGAATCAGGGAAAGTGTATCAATCCTGCTTCTTTAATGAGGTTATATATATATATATATATATATATATATATATATATATACTTTAATATATATTCTTTAATATACATATAGATGCTATTAAATACTATGTAAATAATGTCGGGGAAACATGGGCATCAGCAGAAAGATGAAAACAGAATCCCTGTTTGGGGCTCATTACCTTCTTGGGTAGTTGGAGTGCAGCTAACTCGAAAGTCTGTGCTTCAGCTGTGGTCTCTGCTCCATAGCTGGCTGTTACACCTGAGAGTGTGGAATTCTCTGCCTCTGCCTCCTGGTCTTCACTCCCCTCAGATTCTTCGTTGTTTTCCTCTTCGTTTGAGGTCTCCTGGTGAAAATATCCAGAGTTTAAATTTTACTACAGCTACGCAAAGCTCAAGATTTCCTGGGGCTTCCAGTATATTTGGGAATCACTCCCAGCTGGCTCAGCTGCCTCCCCGAGTGCCACATTCCTTCTTATTTCTAAGAAGTAAACATTATTTAATCCCATTTATCATTGGGTGGGCTGCTTCAGCTGTTCATTTGATCAAGTCAACAAGATTTGTGCTTTAGATATTTGGTGAACAATTGATTCAAGTATTCACAGTATTGTATAGTGCTATTACATGAAGATGATTAAAAATTAAGTCAAACAAATGTACATTTCAATATTTAATATTTTATTCTTTTATTTAACAGTGAAATATTAGTTTGCAAATTGAGTTAGTCTACAAGTATAATTAATACCTACTAGTATAAGTTTGGATTTTGTTTGTTTAAATTTATATATTTAAAAGAGTAGACAGTTGAATTTACTTGAAATGTGTTTTGGGGAGATTGTGATATTCGGAGACTGTTTTCAGGAAAACAAACTGAAACTGAGCTTGGTCTGGCTTCTGAAAACAAGTTTCTAAAGCAGGATTTTTGTTGTTAAGTTTGTGAATGATCTCGACTTTAGTGAAGGATGAGGAACACCCCAAGTCCACCTTTCCAAGCTGGGTGTGTCTGATGTCTCACGCGTGCTCTACTGCCCAGGTTTAAAAAGAAGATTCATTAAAACAGATTAAACTTTTTAGAGGTGTAGGAAGACATTACTAGCATCGTTTGAAAGATTCTGAGACTGAAAGACTATGATGGTTGGTTCTTGATCCCTTGTTCCATTGTGGAAAAATTGAACTAACACCATAACTGGTACAAAGGTCAAGACTGAAGAGTGGCCAATCTCCCAATGTCTACAGTTCTTCCTTTGGGATCCTTTATTGGCCCAAAAATTTAACTGAAGAATGTTCCTGTGCAAATAAACTAAAAGGGGAAGAGGGTCTGACAGGTGCTCTGTCTTAGGTTCAGATGTCTTATAGGAGAGGTAAATACACACTTTCAGGCTTATTAGTCCCCTAAAATGACCAACCTGAGTGACTAAGCTGATGAGAACTGTGAAGCTGTGGCCTCACTGGCTGAGGGTGGGACATTGCGTGACTGCTCCTACTTCAGAAAGCCTATTGGTTGCATTTACTAGAGTTGAATGTATGCACATCTTTGACTCAAAAACCACACGTTTAAGAAAAATAGCCTCCTGCCGGGCGGTGGTGGTGCACACCTGTAATCCCAGCACTCTGGGAGGCAGAGGCAAGCGGATTTCTGAGTTCGACGCCAGCCTGGTCTACAGAGTGAGTTCCAGGACAGCCAAGGCTATACAGAAAAACCGTGTCTTGGAAAAACCAAATCAAGAAAGAAAAAGAAAAATAGCCTCCTAAAATCAAAATGTATAGTCACTTGAAAAAGTTCTAGAAGGCTCCCAGAAGAACATTTGTAGCAAACCTATCAGCACACCTATTTTCAGTTATCATACATCCCAACACATTGATACAGGCAATGCTGATGGGAAGCCTGAGGACTCAGTAAGGACTGTGCAATAATATGGATGAATTTGAATGTCAGAGCAAGAGAAGCCCCTTAGAAAACAATGTATACTGTGTCATCCTATACATAAGTTTTTCGCATGTATATTATATATTAAGTATTATATATGTATATCAAGCAGAAGCCTTGTATAAGTCAGACTTCTAGTAGTCCATGGTGGAAGTTGGCTAATGCAATATTACGCAGGTGCTACTTTTTATATTAGTAATCTTACCTATATGCTCACTTTCTGACGTTTCTGTGAGGCGATGGTG
This sequence comes from Apodemus sylvaticus, assembly GCF_947179515.1. NCBI lineage: Eukaryota > Metazoa > Chordata > Mammalia > Rodentia > Muridae > Apodemus > Apodemus sylvaticus. Next base: position 5,644,509 of record NC_067482.1, read on the forward strand.
TTATCATGCATGCTGCTATACAAAGTTAGGCAAGTCTTACATAGTCTAAGATGAGGGGCATGTTATCACCAAATGGGAAATCTGCCGGAGTATGAATCATGTGAATACAACGGCAGGGACTGCAGACCTAACTAAAACTACGAATTAATTCTTAAAGAAGAAAAGAAGACACAAGCATGTCAGGAATCATGCAGATGGAGGAAGACTCCCAAACCCACTTTTCTGTGATTACTGAGAATGGATGATCTTTGGAGCATCTATTCCTTTGACATTTCAAAACCCAGTCATCAAATATTTACTGTGCACCATATGAGCGTCTGAGTTAGGCAGTATGAGCAGTTGCAGAAGTTGCAGAAGTGGGCCCAGAATAGTCCTTTCCTTAGACAGAGTTTAGCTTGGGGGTTGGGGGGGGTGCCTCAGGTCTTAGGGAATGTGAATGGAAGGAATGGGAAGAGCTACGTGCACAACGATGGCTGGCTACATTGTGGGTGTGCATAACTGAGTCAAAGGCCTGATCCTTCTGCATGCACCGCCACCTCCAACACAGCAAGCCGAGAGCTGCTGCCGGAGATGCATGGTTCTGCGGAGTACGCAGCACCCACATCACAGTTGCTGCACATGAAGCAGCTGTAGGGAAATGCATGAGTCTTCCTTGGTTTGGGGTATGATTGAACTGCAGCAAGACTGTGAAGGATGTAATAATGCACGCACATTTTCTGGGCCAGGCTTGGCATTATTTTAAGGCCTTCCATCAAGCTGTCAGTGTAACTGCCACACAGGAAATGTTGCTTAGCCAGAAGAAAAAACCCAATCCTTTGTCACCTTTCAAGTTACCACATCCTTTGCTTTCAGGATATCGGACACAGACGCTCCATTTTTGGGTGCCATTTTCTGTTCATAAATAAACCCAGGAATACCTGGATTTAGAAGGTTCCCAAGCCAGAGTAGCTATAACTGACTACCCAGAAAAATATATCCTAATTGATATGTTTCCTTAGGTAAGGATGTTTGTTATAAACATAATAGTATGATTTACAAGCTGTGTAATAATTTTAGCCATGATTACAGTAATTGTAACTATTTAGGAAGCTGTTTATATGTCTTGAGTATTTTGGTTTCTGTAATCTAATTATTAGATAAAAGCCTATTAAGTTACTATTAAAGAGACCAACTGTGTTCTGTAGATCAAATGGGGCAACACTGTGGAGGTTTCACTTGACCTCACATGCCGTCCGCTGAGGGAGAAAGGCGGCTCACACTAAGCTCAGGATTACTGGTTCTTGCTGCTATCATGAGCACCAAATACAAACAAACTTCATGTAGCTTTTCAATGAATTTTGCACTTCCCTTAAACTGGAGACACCTTTGTTTTTCTGCACCATGTCTAGGTAGTTTTAACCCCAAATTACAATGGTGTTTGAAGCAGGTTATTTTAGTTGTTTCTAATTTAAATAATGCTCCTCCTGTCCAAAATAGCAGGTTCTAAGTAACTGGCAAGGTTGGCAGTGCTGTTTGCTGAGTCTAGAATTCATGAAATAGTTTCCTATTAGTTCCCTGTGCTGCCCAGCTTGCCACAGAAGAAACACAAAATGCCTTACCTCTTCCTCCCCCTCCTCCTCCGAACTATCACCATCGCCATTTTCTTCTGAAGAGTCGCTGCCACCCTAAAATATACATACAGTGCATGCATGTGCATACACACACAGATGAATATATACTCCACAACAATTAACACTTCCTGATAATGAAAGTGTAATACACAGATATTTACTTATTAGTATTGTCAGTCTGATTGATTTACTAATTACAGAGGGTTGTCAAGTCAAAGGGAGAAGAGGTACATTTGCAGATCTATGAAACCAGGAAACAGCTGTCTTATAAAGGACAGTGGATGCATGGGGATGCTCACTTTCAACCTTCCAAACATAGGCAACATTTTGAAATTTTACTCTCTATGTAAAAGCCAGAATAACAAATCACAAAATTCCTTAATTTTGAAGGAATGCAGGAACTGCTGAGTGAATCTCTCCATGAAGGAACAACTCAAAAAGGCATGACTTCCCCAACCATTTCTAAATAGATTTCATAGACTTATTTTTCTTACAAAGTACAGGTGATTAATGATTTAGCTTATAATAAAGAGAAAATTATTATTTGATAATTCTCTTAAATACTGCAGCCCAAATTGTACTTTGTTTTAAAGAAATTAAACTTGTGCTCCTAGCTTCTCAACTTAATTAAAACTAATTTTAAAATAATTGATATATACACAGTTTAATTAGGTGAAAGTTTTTTTTTTAAAGCTCTTACAATTTGTGTGGTGACAATAAATTAAATCAAGGATTCTACCTATAATGCACAGCTCAGTGAGCTTTACTGGGGTCTTTATTGTTGGTGTTTTTATTGTTGGTGCTTTTGTATTTTTTGTTTTAATTCCTCAGTGCTGTGGCTCAGACTCAGGATAAATGCTCTACACATTAGACTTATCCTAATTCTGAGATTTTAAAAATTAAATATAAGTCTAAACATTCATCAAAACCTCTAAGACATGAAAGGAAATGTTTGATCTTTCTACCAGAGATAACTCAAATTGAATCTTCCTTCTTATTTTGTACCCGGCCCCAGTGCCCTCAGGAATGAAACCCATACCGAGATCAGAGTCTGTTATTTCCTGCCTATCAATTTTAGCTTATATTCTGATGATCTGATAAACATACTGTCCTTGGAGAACATTATTTAGAAAGACCTCGATCTTCTGGGTTTGAATAAAGGTGTAGAAAAGACTCATGCTGCTCCCTGGTCCCTGTTGGCCTCATTCTTCAGGTGGCCACGTCACCCAGGCAAGGAAAGGGAGCTCGTGTTGTCTTAGGCCAATAATAACTCTGGGTGGAAAAAGAATTATTAGGCTCTCCCTAATAATTCTTTTTAATGAATTTAATAAATAAATAATAAATAATAATGAATTTAATAAATAATGACCTGGTAGTTGTGCTGTTCCACACCTATTGGGGTACAAAACAAGTCATTATATTTGTACTATTTCCATTTATTGAATCAAATATAGAGGACCACATATTTATATAACCAGAGCTGTTTTTCTCAGCTGGGAGTGTGTTGGGTATTTGTCATGGTTCCTTCCCTCTGATTTCCTCCCTAACTCAACCAGCATCTACTATTCCTGTGTGTTCTGGGAGCCCTTTAAAAGCTATATTAAATACCTTAGGGTTTGTACTTTATTTTGTTATGGTTTTGAATTGCTTTCCTTCCTTTTACTTAACATCAATTTATCAGTCTTATTGATTCCTCCAGAGTCTTCAGTGAATTTATATAGAGACATGAAAGATTATATATATATACATATATATATGTATATATATCTATATATAGACAGACAGACAGATGACAGATGGACAGATGCCTTAATGGAAAACAATTCTGAAAACCCACTTTGGTATGCTTGCTAAATATGATAAAAGATATAAAATTGAATCTTGTCCTCTACAAGTTAGAACAGTAATCAAATATCATCTTAATAGTAAAATGTAATTTTTCATTAAAATGGCTTAGGATACTAAATTAAGGTGATTTATACTTTAGTCTCTCTAGGACAGCATAGAAACAATCTATAGTAGACTTGCTGATGGCCTCACCGCCCATCTGATGCATTATATGCTAGTTGATATTTACAGTAAGCCCATAAACACACTTACTCACTAAAACATGAATTTCAAAGCCAATAAAATGTAATGCAAGGGATCAGAATGACAGCTTTGGACGATAAACAGATACCAACGTAAATTAGGAGAACTGAGACTTTGTAAAACAGGAGCTTGTCACAAATATCTCAGGAGTTGTATTAGAAGACGTTCTATTTTCTATTTAAAAACAACTATCTCACAAGTTCTGCTTAACTAAATCAAGCCTCTTTGTATATAATTTGCAACAAAAGTAGAGTTGACTCCTATGAACTCTGAGTCTATCAGTGATAAATAGTTGACACTTTACCATATCAGTACACTGTGGACACATAGCTATATATATATAAAAAAAAAGAAACAGGAGGGAATGGTTGTATTTGAATATTAGATATTCCAGAAAAGTTGGCCAGCTACATAAAAACTAGAATTTATATCATTTCTGTTTTAGAAAGGGGGCAAGGTTCCAAACAGGCCCTGTTTATTTCTGGGCCTGAGGTGAACCAAAGAATGGTAGACAATTTTGAAAACCCACAACTCTTGTATCGCTCATGCTCATATTTCCGTGGCCACACAAGTTCCCTGTCATTATAACGGTGCTAGAAATACTTGAGGATTATGATTTCCTATCATCGCAGGAGCTAGAGAAGGGTTGGCCTGACACATGGTGAGAATCGGGGCCAGACACTGCAGTGAGGCAGTCTGCTGCTCTCTGTGCCTCCTTGCAAGTCCTGGGTCAAATGTTACATAATTGGTGCTCCAGACCCAAACTGTACAGTGACAAAAATAGTGTCACTCTAGCTTGCTGTGAATTTAGACTCAATACCACACCCTTGAGTATTCAAAGGCCTCTTTCACAAATAGTCTGACAAAATGGGATGTCTCATTTTTAACTTTAGTTATTTTGCCTTCTAGTTTATAAATTGTGGTGATGCTTTTGCTTCTAGGCTTCCAGTGTTTTATGAGTCTCTCTGTCCATTGCCTCTGACATGCCTGGGCCAGACCCCATTGTAATTGTGCTCCATGTGACACCTACAGCTCTGCCACCTACAGGGTAAGGGTCCTGGAGATCATCATCCCTGACACTGAGGGACTAAGGCCACTGCTGTCTGAAGACCCTGGTACCTGTGAATGTAGCTTGTCCCATGTTCAGAAAATGCCAAAATGTCAGCTATGAACAGCTGGTAGACATCACTGAATCAACCATCAATTAGTGATTTTATATCACTGGTTTTATTGTCAATCACTAATAAAATGGTTCACTTTTATCAGCAGATTAGCTGAGCGTTAACTCTGTGTGCTGTCTCTTGTGTGGAAAGAAAACTGATTTTTTTTTTATAAGCAGGCTGAGGAAGAAATTAGGGAAATGACCCCCTTCACAATAGCCACAAACAGTATAAAGTATCTTGGGGTGACTCTTACCAAACATGTGAAAGATCTGTATGACAAGAACTTCAAGACTCTGAAGAAGGAAATGGAAGAAGACCTCAAAAAATGGGAAAACCTCCCATGCTCATGGATTGGTAGAATCAATATAGTTAAAATGGCCATTTTGCCAAAAGCAATATACAGATTCAATGCAATACCCATCAAAATCCCAACTCAATTCTTCATGATTTTTTTTTTTAAAATAGTAAATTCAGGCTTTCGTAGCAAGAAGTCTCTCTGGATGAACTGTGCTGAGAGTGAATCCAGATGTTTGAGTGTTAAATTTGATCCCTATGATACAAGCTTAACATGTGGAAAGGAGAATCAAGTTCTGCACTTACCTGGACTGGAAACCGTTTCAGAGAAGGATAAAGGTAGGCATGCTTATAAACGTAGTAGAGTGGCCGGTACTTAAAGACCTGTACAGATAAGACAATGGTGCCACTGTGTTTAATGTACAGTTACATTGGGATAAGCATAGGCCAGAGAAACTGTCTGAAATCAGTTACCCTGTTTTCTTCAGAATCCTCCGCTTTGATTCTTCGGTGGAAATTTTTCATCTGTTCGAAACAACATTTTACTGTTACACACCCTGTTTGCGTAAAAAATGTATAACTACTGAAAATACAAGTTTTTCCACAATGAACTTACCGAGAAAGCACAAGCCATGCCCAAGATGCTGAGCAAAATTAAAGCAGTCTTCATTTTGCAATTTCTTCTGCAATTGAAGAAGGGATATAATTAGTAGATATTAAACATATTGCATGGCTTGTGTGTTCATAAGTGATTCAGTTGATCTTAATTGGTCTAATTCTCATTTGAGAGGTGTGCGTATCTGCCTGCCACATGTAGAGACTGGTGTTTGACCGCCTAGCTCTGAAAATCGTCTATTTTCAAAGTCCTTCTGGTTATTCTGTAGATGTGTCTGAATAGTACTGAGATCCACATTTGGCTTGTCTTTCTGTGGTTTGACAGTCAAGGACATTGCATCTGGATCTAAACGCTCGGGGTGCTTCACATAGGGGTGCAAGAACCCCAAATAGCACTAACAAGGGTGCATCAGCCACACCAGCCAGCTTGCCAGTGCAGCTGTGAGCCCTGTTCTGCTGCTAATAGTTAAAAATCAAGCGAAGCTCAAATGTGTTGAAACAGTTCATTTACACAGTGGACTACAAGAAGTTTCCAACTTCTGTGCATGGATTTCTGAACTGAAAGTTCATTCTTAAAATAGGCAGTGGGAGCCGCTTTCCAATGAATACCTTTGAATGCTTCATAGTTGGCTTGGGGCCTGCGAGAGAGAGAGAGAGAGAGAGAGAGAGAGAGAGAGAGAGAGAGAGAGAGAGGAAAGATGGGGAAACAAGGGAAGGAGAGAGGGAGGGAGAAAGGGAAAGATAGAGGAGAGGAAGAGAGAAGGAGGGAGGACAGAGGAGGGAGAGAAAGAGAGAGAGGAGGGGAAGAGAGGAAGGGAGAGATAGCAGGAAGAAGGAAGAAGGAATAGGGAAGAGAGGACAAAGGAGCAGAGAGGGAAACACCTCGTGATTGTGAACACCGCTCTTGTAGCCTGAGGAAGAGCTCTTCAGTCTCATCTGGAGATATCGGATACATCTCCTCAAACTGGGTTTCTTTCTCCAGCTCCATTGAAGTTTTTCATCTACTAGTGTAGAGCTCTGTGATCAGTATAGACGCCCTAGAGAACAACTCACAGCGGGCAGATAGTCCTGAATGATCTCGGGATACAGCAACAATTCCCCACTTCCAGACAGCCCCGTCATAAATAGAAGCAGACAGTGAATGTTACCCTAAAACTCTATTGTAAAACTCGATCCTCTAAAAGTTGAACAAACCCAGCTGGAGCCCGACAGCTCTCACACAGCTGATGGGGCTTGCTTCATACATGAGACAATTCACTATGTATAGCAGTTTCTCTGTATGAAGCCCATGTCAGGCATTGTACGCTGTGGGAGAATTTTTTTTTTTTTATTTTACCTCATCACTAGCATCGACTGCATCTACCCTGAGCATTAGATACTAATGATGACAATTCAGGGGAAGGCATGAGGCACACTTGATGTGGGGGTTGATCTGACGTGTGTACGCTTCTTCACAGTCCTCTCAACTTGTGTGTTGGATCACTATTTGTGTGCAAACAGAAAAAGAGAAGGGAAGAAAGAAGAGAGTAGGGGAGAGACAGAGAGACAGAGAGACAGAGGGACAGTGGGACAGAGACAGAGACACAAAAGAGGCAGAGGCAGAGACAGAGGGGAGAGAGAGAGAGAGGGAGAGAGAGAGAGAGAGAGAGAGAGAGAGAGAGAGAGAGAGAGAGAGAGAGAGAAGAAATTTAACAAATTTAACAAGTTTAACAAATTTAGAGGAGCAAAGGGGTTTAGTGCATGAGATGGACCATCTGTTTAAGAAGACTGATATAGCTGTTCCTTGTGCTATACTTAAGAGGTAGATGAGGAGAATCCAGAGTTCAAGGACATCCTTCTCTACATAGTAAGTCTGAAGCATGCATGAGCTATATGAGTTTCTGTATCAAAAAATAAAACAAAAACAATAGCAACAAAGAAGGAGAATGAAAGGAAGAGAAGGAAGAAGATAAAGAGGAAGAGGAAGAGGAAGAAGAGGAAGAGAAGAAGGAGAAGAAAGAGAAAAGGAGGAGGAAGAGGAGGAGGAACACGGAGAATGTTGTTTTATAGCTTCATAAGAAAGTGATATAATATTGAAAGAACAAGAAACTTAAATATACAGAACTGTCGACAGAGCTGTGATAATAAAATTTTCTCACAAGAAATCATGACCTAAATGGAACGAAAGTGTTACCTGATGGTCATATTTTACACACAAAGACAAGTGAGCCTTGAAAACCTCAGAGAGCCGCCATGCTAACCTCTCCTTGTTTACGTTTTTGATTCCTCAAACATCAGAGACTTCTGTAGTGGCCACTGCTGACTCGGGCAACTCAAACTCTTGTAATGGGTCATCACAGTAAGCACTTAGATACAGATGAGCTAGCAAAATCATCAGCTTCTGCAGTAGTATACATCTCCATACTGATTTTAGAGATATAGAATATGAACACTTTGAAATTCAATACAAAACATATTGAAAAGATATTGTGTATTATTGAAGCACAGAAGAGGTATAAATTAGAGCAAATGCATATATCCAAGAAATTTACAGACATAAACAGCGCTGCAGTTAGGTTACCTTGAATACAACAGCATGAAAAACACAAACAAAAAACCCCAAAACAAACAAACAAGCAAACAAACAAACAAACAAAAAAACAGATGGCCATGATATGCGGGGATAGAGAGTAAGAGGCATCGTTTTCTAGTTCACGTTACCAATCAGTTTATCTGCACGCCTATGTTAACCAGCCTGACCTTCAGAAAGAACCTAAACTCAGAGGTCCCATTTCATAGCAAGCAAAAGTTCAACTAGAGCTGTTGTGCACTGTGTAGTAAGAACCAGGCTTCAACTACAAACTCCCAGCCAAAGCCACACAGGAAGCCTGAGGTGCCTGGCTGCGAGGTGTTTGCCCATTACCTTACCCTTCGGCAGTCCTGGCTGGAGTGAGTGGCACGGATTGTTCTCCCGGCTGCCACTCACCCATTCACTTGGTCTTGCTGACTATAAACCCTTCTCCGCCTCTCTGCAGCCAATCGCAGTCCTGGCCAGTGCAACGTCAGGCTGTGGGTTCTCACCAGAGAATCCCAAACTTCAACACGTTTTCAAGATTCAGCCTCAGTTGAATAAACATGAAAGGCCGGCCTACTGCCAAGAGGCTTGCATTGTGGGGTTTAATTGAAGGGTGAGGAGAAGATGGTAGTTAGAGTTCTGAATATATATAATAATATACTGCATTTCAAATAAAATAAATAGCAAAAGACTTAAGCATTTAAACTTTCACAATGATACAGGTCTTTCACTATGTTGAAAGAAAGGAAAACCGGTCGCTGTCACACGTAGCACCGCAAGAGTCTAAAGGCACTGAATTAAGAAATGAGTTGATGCCAAGAGATATTTCAATACCGATTCCTTTATGTTTCTTCCCGAAACATTTCAGAGGCTTGTAAGTTAAAACTGATATTATTAAACCAGCCATTTAATAATTGATATTATTAAATGCCCAAGCTTTGCACAGTGCTGGCTGTGATAATCACATTTGCGATTCAGACCAAGAAGCTGATTTAACCTTTCATAGAACAAAGCGCTTGACTTCGTCTGGTAAGTGGCCATCTTCACATGTATTTTCCCTTATGAGTAGAGAAGAATTACCAGCACTGTCAGAGAGCAGTCCATGGTTACTGAAAGAATTAGTGGAAAATAAACTTACTGTGTGCATTGGCAAACTGAATGTTTCCTATGCTGGGAAAGGAAACTGCACCTTCGGACTTCGTACACCTTCTTTACACTGCCCTGCCCGTATTCTTCTCAGTCGGCCTGTACTTTACAGACAGCAATAAATGCCGTTGTCGCCCAGGTCCTAGTGACTCTGGTAGATTCTCCAGATGGTTTAGCTAATGAAAAGTATTTCAGCATTTAAAAATAAAAAGACAGAGATCATAAGAGAAGTTGAATAAGCTCCTTGTGTTCACTTTTATTCAATTCACCTCCATAAGCTCAGCTGAACAAAGTTTGAATTACTCAGTTCTCTACTAAACCAAAGTGTTGCATAGGGCATGGGGAGCTAAACAAGGAACCCTACCACCTGCTTTAAAATGCTCACAGTTGTGTACGGGAAGTGTAGGAGGAGGGCACAGAAACTCAAACACACGCAAGCTTCAAAGGTGTCTGAGGGGAAGGGTGTTAACTTCTGAAGACAGAATTCTTCATGGTGCTAAGGATCCAAGACTAGGCAGGTTGTGAGCTCCAGGGGAGACCCACTACCAATATTCTGCTGAGCGACTGACTGCAAGATGACTTCTAATGACATGGATTCCAATGACTTCTAATGACATGGATTCCAGTGACTTCTAATGACCCATAGACCAGGGCACCTCACTAGATTCACACCTCATCAGAAAAGTCCAGTCTTGCAGTAGATGGGAAGGCAGAGACCCACAGCCGGACAGTGCATGGAGCACGAGAGACTTCAGACTGCTTGCTCTGAAGGGGATGGATGGCTTCATCACAGCCCTCTCCTCAAGGCTCAGGGGTCTGTGCGGAAGAGGGGACAGAAAGAATGTAAGAGCCAGAGGTGCGGATGATTTTAAAGAAACCGTGTTTTCTAGACCCAATGGGGCCGAGGCCCATGTGAGCTCACAGACCGACTTGTACAAGCTCAAGCCAGACAGAGTCCAAGCACTGAGGAGGGAACATGAGCATGGAGCCCAACTCCTAGCCAAGAAGCTGTTTACAGATATTAGCTGGTAGGAGATGGGAAAAGCAGGTTTCTTCAAAGACATGATACTAGGTATATCAACCACACTGCAGACAAAGGCCCGCGTTCAGGACTGGCTTTTCAATGCAAATCACTGTTTTCAGTGGCTCCCCACCCATCTTTCTTTTAAGAGGGAAAGAACGTGGAAATTGGGTGGAGAGGGACAAGAAGATCTAGTAGGAGTTGAATGGGGAAGAGTTTGATGAGGCACACTGCACAAATTTCTCAACAAATAGACATAAAACCCCCAACAATGCGGTAGTGCAGTGCTCTCCTGTGAGAGCAGAAACCTGGTCACCATGGAGGAAAGGCACCCAAGAGGGATAATGGGGAAGGGAAGATGCAGATCAGCAGGTAAGAGGGCTAGTCCTTCAGGCATGAGGGCTTATGTTTGAATCTCTAGCACACACATAAAACACTACATGTGGCCGCATGCCCCCTTAACCCCTGCATCAAAGGGCGGAATCGCAGAGAGACTGGGTGCTCACTAGTCATTGACCCAGGCAGTGTGCTTCTGTTTAAACAAAAGAAGTCACCAAGAGTCAAGACTGGGGTGCTATTTCAATTCTCTCACAATCCTGATTTTATTATTATGTAAGCACTGGGGGGTTGAAAGGTTGCTTTCAGGAAACAATAATATTATATCCCTTCATCACCCATAAAGTATCCAGGCACTTAAGTCTGGTCAAGCCTTCGTGCCTACCAGGTCCGAAGAAATGGAAGTACAGACAGAAACACAAAATTGCATATTGAGATGCCCTCAGCAACATGCAAAATATAGAAAATATTATTAAACATACTACCTGCTTTCTTCAGTAAAATAGTAAAATGGCAGAAAAATAAAATAGAAGGAGTGGAACAGTATATATAGATCAAAAATTACATTTGGGGGTCTGGAAAGATGTCTCAGCAGTCAAGAGCACTGACCGCTCTTGCAGAGGACTGGGGCTGAGTTTCCAGCACCCACTGGGTGTTCACAACTGCTGTTAACTCAAGTTCCAGGAGATCTGATGCTCTCTTCTAACACACACACACACACACACACACACACACACTGTGATGGTTTATATATACTCATCCCAAGGAGTGGCACTATTAGAAGGTATGGCCTTTTTAGAGGAAGTGTGTCACTGTAGGGATGGGCTTGGAGATCTTCCTCCTAGATGCCTGAGCATGCCCAGTCTGTTCCTGCCTTCCTTTGGATAAAGATGTAGAACCCTCAGCTCCTCCTGCACCACGCCTGTCTGGATACTGCCAAGCTTCTGCCTTGATGACAATGGACTGAACCTTTGAACCCGTAAGCCAGCCCCAATTAAATGTTGACATTTATAAGACTTGCCTTCATCCTGGTGTCTGTTCACAGAGGTAAAATCCTAACTAAGACAATATCTCATAATCTAGAAACAAGTGCCTCCAGGCTTATACACACTAAATTTCTTACTTGAGGCTGTCATGTTCTCCTGATACTGGGTCCCTGTGGGTGGCGGCAGCCGACCTGTGTGCCTCCTTGCTATCTGTTTCTTGTTGTTGTATTCTGGAGGACAAGGGCTGCCTCTATTACAGTTGCTTCATGTGGAGACTAGGAAACCACATCTATGGCTATTTACATGAGACTGGAAGTTCTCCTAGGATTTGACATCAGTTGAACATTAGTCAATTGATTCTATTCTTATAAAAAGATGGGGGGGGGAACCTTGTTGGCTAACACACAATGCTATTTATGGGTGATAGGCCCAAAGGCAGAGAACTCATGGATTGTACTTCTTGATGCAGTTCCTGTCTCAGAAGGTAAACTCCTGAATTTCTCTCTGTTCTTCTAAACTGTCATTATTGAAAACTCTACAGGAATGAACAAAGTTGACACCTGTTTGATCTATTTACAGATGTCCTTGGTCCCTGGATCCCCTACAGTGCCATCAATTCTTCCCCATTGCTTCTTCTTCTTAAATTTCAAGGCTCTTTCATAAAAGAAAAAAAAACCCACAGTCTTCTCACCATATGCATCCCTACATACACACATACACATATGCACCCTATATTTACATATACATCCCCCATAGATCTTCCTATATGACTCTCTCCAAGTTTCCTGAGAGTTTACATCTGATATAGTGGTTTGAATAACCCCTGTGGGCTTGGTTGTCTGAACACTTGGCTCCTAGTTGGTGCTGCTATTTGGGGAAGGCGTGGCCTTCCTGGGGAAAGTATGTCACTAGGGGTGGGCTTTAATATTATAGAATGTTGCTCTGTTTATAGTTTGCGTTCTCTGATTCTTTTTTTTTTTTTTGGCATTTTGAACATTTTTTTTTGATGAATATTTTTCTTTTTTTCTTTTTTTATTCGATGTATTTTTTATTTACATTTAAAATGATTTCCCCTTTTCTGCCCCCCCTACTCCCCGAAAGTCACATAAGCCCCCTTCCCTCCCCCTGTTCTCCCATCCACCCCTTCCCACTTCCCTGTTCTGGTTTTGCCTTATACTGCTACACTGAGTCTTTCCAGAACCAGGGGCCACTCCTCCGTTCTTCTTGTACATCATTTGATGTGTGGATTATGTTTTGGGTATTCCAATTTTCTAGGCTAATATACACTTATTAGTGAGTGCATACCATGATTGATCTTTTAAGACTGGGTTACCTCACTTAGTATGATGTTCTCCAGCTCCATCCATTTGCCTAAGAATTTCATGAATTCATTGTTTCTAATGGCTGAATAGTACTCCATTGTGTATATATACCACATTTTTTGCATCCATTCTTCTGTTGAGGGATACCTGGGTTCTTTCTAGCTTCTGGCTATTATAAATAGGGCTGCTATAAACATAGTGGAGCATGTATCCTTATTACATGCTGGGGAATCCTCTGGGTATATGCCCAGGAGTGGTATAGCTGGATCTTCTGGAAGTGACGTGCCCAGTTTTCTGAGGAACCGCCAGACTGTTTTCCAAACTGGAAGAACTTCAAATGGCTGAGAAGCATCTTAAAAATGCTCAACTTCATTAGTCATTAGGGAAATGCAAATCAAAACAACCTTGAGATTTCATCTTACACCAGTCAGAATGGCTAAGATTAAAAATTCAGGAGATAGCAGGTGTTGGCGAGGATGTGGAGAAATAGGAACACTCCTCCACTGCTGGTGGGGTTGCAATCTGCTTCTTTTTTTAGCATTTAAAGCAAGTGGTCTTTTATTTCAAGAGATAATTGTGAAGCAGTTTTGAAAAGCCATGGATGGTTATCTCTGTACATATTTGATTTTCTATTACAATGTGATATTAGTAGCTCAGTACATGAATGGTTTTTATAAAGTATATATACACATATGTATGTTTTTCGTCAAACCAGAACATAATATGTTAAAAAGAAAAGCCTCTGAATCCATTTCTCTGTTTCTGAGAACCGCTGTATTTTACTTTTTATTATGGTGAATAATTTCTGGAAAAAAAAAATCATCCTTTTTTGCCAGGTGGATACAGAAAATGTGGTATATATACACAATGTAGTACTATTCAGCAATTAAAAACAATGAATTCATGAATTTTTTAGGCAAATGGATGGAACTGGAAAATATCATCCTAAGCGAGGTAACGCAATCACAAAAGAATACACATGGAATGCAATCATTGATAAGTGGATATTAATTAGCCCTGAAGCTCTGAATACTGAAGATACAATTAGCATGTCAAATGATTCCCATGAAGAAGGAAGAAGAGGGCCCTAATCCTGGAAAGGCTTGATCCAGCATTGTAGGGGAGTACCAGGACAGAGAAAAGGGAGGGGGAAAGATAGGAGAATGGATGGAGAGAAGAGGACTTATGGAACATATGGGAAGGGGGGGAACTTGGAAAGGGGAAAGCTTTTAGAATGTAAACAAAGAATATAGAAAATAAATAAATAAAAAAAGACAAAGAGATGTAGGTTAAGGGGAAGCAGATGGGGCTCAGATTACAATATTAAAAGGACATTTCAACTTTCTCTGCTTCTTACTTCACTCCACTCTCTCCGTATCTGGTTCTCTTCCTTAAGCTACTCCAACACACTCAGCCACTTCCATCCATTCCCAGGACTGAGACCTTTTCCTTAAGACTCTGCAGATGCTGCTTACTGAACTCAGCTCTGAGGTACCACCCCGCAGGAAGCCTGTCCTGGCTGCATTGGGATACCTCTGAGTGTGTCCATGCAGCCCTGCGATAGTACTGAGCCTTCTCTAATGTGGCTGTTTGCTCCTTTTGTCCCTTCTAAGTAGACTATGAGTTACTGAGAATGGAGATGAAATCTTATCATTGTGTCTTCAGCCCAACACAGGGCACACATTCGGTAAACCTTGAAATAATCCCCAACGTTGAATAAATGAGAGACTGCCACATGGTTCTCAACCGATTTTTCAGTTATCATTTTGCTACAGCCCAAATTTTAATTTAATGTAATGTTTCCCTAAGAGAACTTGAACACTAAGAAACCAGAGTGTTCCAGGGGAATGCTACACTGAAGAGCCTTAGCATCTGTAATATCTGAGACGTTTTCACATCTCCAAGACACAAACATTCCTTGATGGACCGAGCAACGTTGCTGTCTCTGAGGTTGTAAGGTATGTTATTGCTTTGGTATTTTAGGTATGGTATTGCTTTTTGTTGTAAGCGATTGAATGAGGAGTTCTGGGATTATCTGTTCTAATAGAGCCAGGTCATTATCCAGAGTTGCTGCCTATAGTTTCAGTTATAGTGAGAGAATGAATAGACTAAATGGAAATTCTAAAAAGTTATGCTCCATAAACTGTCAGTGGCACACCATTCTGGGTGTCATGATGAAATCCCACACTGGCTCCTTCCTTTGAGTTATGGATTATCAATTTACCAGCACTATTCATGCCAATGATTGTTGGTCATGGAGAATTATCTCTGCTGCAAGATTCATTTTCCTATTGCTCCAGGGCTTCTGTTCAACAAACGAAAACACATTAGCCTAATGCTATGCCAGGATGCTTGTGGCATGGAATACCACCATTTTTTGCAAACCTAAAGAAGTTGTGTTTGGGGCTTAGATGACCTCAGGCCTTAGAGGATGATGTAATGCAACAAGGGGTATGTTCCAGTCCCAGCAAGCAGAACAAAGCCTGCAGCTTTGGCCACGTGGCTCTGGTTTTGGTCAAGAGAAGGAGACTACTGGGACAATTGGTGCTGCTTAGCTGGAGCTAAGAGATTAGTGACCGATAAGAAGAGATCAGCATCACTGAGGTAAAATCTTCAGGGAAGTGCTTTCTGAGAGCACAACAAATCTGTATTCTAGAGATAACCAAGGTTGTACCTCGTACTGCAGCTGGAATTAGTACTGTATAAGAATCATGCAAGTGGTACTGGTTTTGAAGGCATGAAGGGGTCATGAAAAGCAGCTGAGGCTTAGCACTGTGGGATGCCAGGGAAGGCTACTGGTAAAGGTGCAGCCTCAGTTGTCGTTGACACCCCAGGACTGAAGGGGTCATGAAGAGCAGCTGAGGCTTAGCACTGTGGGATGCCAGGGAAGGCCACTGGTGAAGGTGCAGCCTCACTTGTAGTTGACACCCCAGGACTGAAGGGGTCATGCAGAGCAGCTGAGGCTTGGCCCCATGAAGGGAGCCCGTGAGGCTACTGGGGAAGCCTAGTTGCAGTGAAATACTTTAGCAAATTGGAGATGCCAGTACCATGGGATGATCACCTAGAACGGCAGCAGCAGTAGAGTGGAGTCAGCCAGAGCCTAGAGTGCTACATAGGGCAGAGCTGGAAAAGTGAGCCTCGCCCTTTGGAGGAGCCCAGAAGATCGTGTGTGGATCCCACACATTGAAACAGTACGTTGTAAAGTTGAAATTGCCTTGGAGACCAGATGTCAGAGCTATGGGATACCTGACAAGGAAAGCTGCGAACAGGGATTGAACCAGCCCAAGTAAACCAAGTTTGTTGCTGCTGATGCCAGATCTGCCAACAGCAGTCAACAAGAATGAAAGGAACTGGAGATCTGAAGAGAGCACTTTGACATCAGACGTACAGACACAGTTTGGAATTTGACCAGTTGGCTTTTGGTCTTGCTTTGATCCAGTATTTTCTCTCTATGACATTTAGAATGGTAGTGTATATCCTGTGATGTTGGAAGTATGTGATCTGCTTTTTGATTTTGATTTCTTAAGGGATTACAGTTAAGAGATTGCATGAATCTCAGAAGAAACTTTGAACTTTGAACTATTATCACTGTTGAGACTGTTACAGACTATGGGAACTTTTAAATTTAGACTAACTATATTTTGCACTATGCTATGGCTAGGTATGGCCCCCATAGACTCAAATGTTTGAAGAAGCCTATGGGGGCCAGGGAGTGGAATGTGGTGGTTTGAATATGCTTGGCTCCGTGAGTGGCACTATTAGGAGATGCGGCCTTGTTGGAATAGGTGTGGACTTGTTGGAGTAAGTGTGTCACTATAGGGATGACCTATGAGACTCTCCTCCTAGCTGTTTGGAAATCAGTCTCTTCTCCTGGCTGTCTTTGGATCAAGATGTAGAACTTTTAGCAACTCCAGAACCACATATGGACTTAAGTTTTCCATGGCCACTATGCTTCAATATCCAGATCAAAATCTTGTGTTTTCAAGGCTCAAAATCTGGATCAGAGGAGTGCCCTCCATTTCTGGTTCATAGTTCATTCAAAATATAGTCACATTGGCAACTGGGGGTAGCCATTCTCATTTGCTTATTAGTTTAGTGTGTATTCAGTTTTCCCAATGCACCATTGCATTATTTGTTCTAAACTGTGGGACTAACAGCAACAGAAGTCTCCTCCATAAGCTCTGGATGCAGCGTCGATGAAAACCGCAATACATGAGCAAGTATGCGGCATTAGTGCACGAGGAATGATAAGTGCGAAGGGGAGAAGGAATATAATGATTAAGGAGGGGCGGCATAGTCATCTACAGGCCTATTAATGAATCTAAATTACAGTGGTGCTCTTGTGTGCTTTCTTGAACTCTTGTTATCTGTGATTCCTCAGAGTATGTTATGTAATTAAAAGCATTATTAATCTTAAGTGCTGAAAAAGAAAACAGAAAAATGTGCATCCTATTTAGCTTCAACTGTCAGCTTGACACAGCTGGTGTCACCTGAGAAGGGTGTCTCATCTGAGGGGTTTCCCAGACGAGACTGGCCTGTGTCATGTCTGTAAGGACTGTCTTGATTGTTGATTGACATAGGATGGCCCAGACCACAGTCTTCAGTTCCCTAGGTAGGTGGGCCTAGACTGTGTAAGAAAACTAGATAACTATGAACCTGAATCAGCCAGCAAGCAGTGGCCCTCCATGGCTTCTGCTTCAACTTCCTGGCTGAGTTCCTGCCCTTGATTCCCTCAAGAATAAACCGTAACTTGTTAGATGAAGAAAACCCCTCTTCCTTAAGTTGTTTTGATCTGAGTTTCAACACAGGAACAGAGAGAGGCACAGCAGGATATATTCTTGAAATTGTATTGTTTTAAGGTTGAGTAGACTTCTATTGTGTGTATGCAGCACATTTCCCCTGTGCTCATCCACTGAAGACATTTAGGCTATCCTTTCTCCTGGCTCTCCTGAAGAGAGCTGTGAGCAGTCTGAGTCTGCAGGCATCTCTCTTCGAAGACACAGTTATCTAGAAATAAACACATGTGTGGTGTAGTTGGATCTTGGGGAAGTTCTATTTAGCCTTTGGAGAAGCCTCGGCCCAGGTTCCCACAGTGCCCATGCCAGGCTACACCTCCACCAACCATAACGGAGGGGTTCCCTTTACCAATGACCTCACTAACATCTCTATCACAGGATGTTTCCATCATTGCCATTCATACTGTGGCGAGTACGAATCTCGAAGCAGGTTTATTTACATTTCCCTAGTGGTTAATGATATTGAACACTTTCAAGAATTTACTAACCATTAATATATCCTTTTAAAAGAATTCTCTATTAAGTTTCAAGACCAATTTTCTATGTATTAAAGTTGCCAGGAAATTTGTGTCAAAGATTTCTCTTTAGACATCACCCTGTCGTTTACTGTGAGACAAAGGCCGAGTTGCACATGATGCATTTAGTGGCACACTCAGACAAGCTAGCCTTCCAAAAGACTGCTGATTTCTTCCTCATCCTGAAACTGTCCCAGTTAAGGAAAAAATACCCTTTAAAATACCTTGTCTGAAGTATAATACTGGTCCCCTCCTAATGGGATAATTTTCTTTGACTTTCTGTATTTTCAATAAGAAACTTAATTAAGAGAAGGTTTCACGCGGTTACTTGATTATTTGATCCATTTGTAATGGGCCTGAAGGTTTCATGACTCTTCGTTTTGTTTTGTTCAACGACCTAATGTCCGTTTCTTGGGTCAGCACATTCTTTGGTGAATAAGAAATCTGTTCTCAGAACTCCTCTCAGGGATTCCACAGCCAACAAACACAGTCTTTAGTTCCTAGCGGGGTTGTATTTTTGGTGTTTCCTGGGCTTCCCACCGCCTGGACCTTCTGCAACAACCCACAATAATAATAGTCTGTGACTCTATAACAAGTAAGTCCTGGCCAGCCTTTACTTAGGGTGTTGCTGTAATTTTGTGGAATAGGGCTCCTTCTGTTGCATCAACAATAAAGGTTACAATGTTGACTGAACATCTGAAGCCAGCTGGCCACGTACTCAACATTTATTGCAGACTTCATTGGCACTTTCTACTTGAAATCGCACAGTACGATTATCAGGGATGCCCCTGACCTCTCACATGCCGTGAAAACTCCACAGGAGAACCCTCTCCATGTAGTGCATGGTCCTGTCATGATTCTTTTGTGATTTGGGTGTTCATACTTATCTGTATCAAATTTTCTTGCTTTATGGGTTTTATTTCTTTTGGCATTTTCAAATTATCTGGCTTTCTGCACACACATACACACAGACACACACACACACACACACACACACACACACACACATCATTTAAACATTTGACGGCTGACTGACTGACTAATTCCTTAGGGTAGTTTCTCTCTCCACTACTACATATGAGGTCTTCTAATTAGACAAGTATATGAGCTAATGAGATAGGTCTGTCTATGCCCTACACCAAAGATGAAAATATCACTTATTTAGATTGAAACTTAAGTACATAAAAAAAATTATGATTCTTGGAGGATCTTTAAAGTCAAAATTGTTATCTATACTTTTGTACTCTAGGCACAGCCACATTGAAGGACAAAGGGCAAAATGGCATGTCTCTGCTCAGTGATTAATAGTTTATTATAAATAGTTGATAAATAAAATAAGGATGACATAAATCATAGGTCAGCATCAGAAATGAATCAGAATGGGAAATGTGATGGATCTGGGAATCCTGGACTTTAGTTACTCCAACGCCATCACTGTCACATGTGCCAAAAGTGTTCACTTTGACCTGGTGCCAGGCAAGTTCTCTGTCTTGGGAGAATAAGAATCTCTACATTTGAAATACATATATTAATGATGCATATTAATACAATGTCATTAAGTATCTAAAAATGTGGCTATAGTAATTCTTAATAGAAGATTTTAAGTTTTATAATAGTCAAAATAGAGCAAATCCAGTATTCTATAGTATTATAGTGATGATAATCCAATGATGAAGTGTTACACGAAACAATATGTTAAAATGTCAAGACACTTGACCTAATTCCACAAAGTCATAAAACACTTATAATATATGGGTGTTTTATTTTTCTTTCAGACTGATGGGTTGGCATTTGGAGATGTCCTCCCTTGGTCTTGTGGCTTTACATCAAGGGTGGGGGTCAAGGCATCTGCCTACAATTTCAGGCTGATTCAAAACCACGGCCAAGTGCTCCTTGTAATCATGTGTTCCTGTAATAGCTCAGACTCTGCTCCATGTTCCTGCTCCTTCTTTCCTAAGGTGAATGAGAAGCATCCTGGCTTCTGTTGGCCCTGCTACATTAAACAGTGAGAAGCCGCAGGCCATGAGAAGCAGAACTGGTCTTTGTGGTAGAAGGAGTGTTGACCACCATGAGAGAGAAGGTTCCTATGGATTTGGGTATTTGAAAACGGGAAGCAAATTCTATGTAACATCCGAGTGAAGGAATGGGCCATCTGAGAAAAATTAAACGTAAGGGACCCCAAAGGAGACCAAAAAGTGCATCAAAAGAGACACGGTCACCTCTGGAGCTCAGAATCCACGGGAAGGACAGCACAAGAACAATGTCGGACAAAGCTGAGGGATGGAGGAAGCAGGAGTGTGGCGAAGCAAGATGACTCCACCGGGAAGCCAAACCATCACTGTACCTAACATGTAGAAAGACTATGTAACAGCAGACTCAAAGCTTGACAAAGTACTAATGAAGGGAGGAAATGCTTTGTTCATCAAGAGAGAACTCTGACTTGGAGAAGAAGGTGGCTAGCACACTGCAGCTCATTTCCTTCACAATCCAGAGAAATATCACAGTTTTCTGAAACACCCTTTTACTAAAGTATCCTGGGTTGTGTTTTCAATTTCCTCAAGTTTCCTTTATATACAACTGCTGTGACCGTTTGGTTAATATAGAACCTGGTTCCCTATTGGCTAGTTTTTTTAGTTAACATTCACTTTATAAAAGGTAGCATATACATTCTAAGTATTGAAGTAGTAATCTATATAGGGCAGGGGCATTATCTTATCATTAGTGAATACTACATCATGAATATTATCCCTTAATAACTCCATCATGACATACAGACTCACCATTATGCTATGAATCTCTCATCTGACCCTTGAACTCCGCGTTGAAAGAGTCACCTCCAGCTGCAAGGTAATTCATCAGTACTGACATGACTGTTAACTCTTAGCAGAATAACAGAGCCCAATGAAAGACTTGTAGATTGTTTTTCTAGAGGTCAGAATAACGTGGATTTTAGTGATATCTTAAAAAGACTGAGAGATGCCATTTCCAGAAGCAGAGTGGGCAATGGTGTTGTGATTAAAGCTGGTTGAACAGTTACATTTTCTAGTTAATATTCTCTTAGCTGCATTTCCCTCCTAAATTCTAAAGCAGGTCTAAAGTTATTATCAATATAAGCATTGTGGTGAGTATTAGATAAAGATTCCTGAACTTAGATGTTTGGAGAGTAATACTAAATGATCTTGATTGCTTCCTCTCTAGCTTCTGTTAGTAAGCATGGCCTCTTAGGAATGTAACAAGGAATTACTGGGAGTTTGCGTTTAAATATATATGTTCCTCAACTTACACAAAGTTCTTATATTATCTCGAAACACATTTTTCCAGTAGAACAAAAGCAATGGGGCTTGCTCCTCTAACCTCTGAACTGATCTGCAGAGCACCTGAGAATGAGGTCAAATAAAGAAAAGTAATTCTTACATAATGAGGTAGTTTGAGTTGATCATTTTCAATTTTTTGTCTTATTGACAATTCATAAATCTATTAGGTAAAACTGACTAAAGAAAGCGAAGGTAGAATGGGAGGAGAGAGTAGCCTTTGTGTATTGTAACATAATTGTCTTTCCACTTGAAAATATCTATGGCCTCCTACAGGCATTGTGCAGAACATCTGTTCACCTAACAAAACATCCATGTCTTCCCTAGTCCATGTAATGGTAGGAGGCTAGACATTTGCTTCTGTCCTGTGGGCTGGACATCAGAAAGAGGAGGCTGAAGACCTATGAATTTCAGGTTTTTAAAAATTGGTCAGTAATAATTCAAAATTGTTCTCCATACCTCCATGATGTCATAGATGAGAGATAGTCACAAGTCTTCTTCCTGTGTGTACTAGTCTAGGCTGGTAGCTGTGGTCTAGAACTTAGAGCACATTGCTCTAGGCTCTTCCAGCTTTCCGTATCCATGAGAAAATTGGGTGTTATTCTGATAAGTTTTCTCTTCTTCTTTTTTTTAAGTTTTCTCTTCTATGTGACACTTTTTTCCTTTTGCAGTTTTCAACATGTTTTTGGTTTTGCATATTTAGTGTTTTCACAATAATGTGCTGTGGGGATTTTCTTTTCTGGTCTTATTTAGTCTTCTGTGATAACAGCTTTCTTCTATGATTTGTTGATGATCTGGTGGTCTAGGCCACTGTCTTTGGATTATTTGTCCCCTTTGGTCCCTAAAATGGGAAGATCTGGCCTTTTGATAGTGTCCCATATTTTTCCTGTGCTTTAATTTTTAAATATTGTTTGATTATTTATTATAGAACCTCTCCTGTATTTCCAAGTCTGGATATTCTATCTTATTCTTGATCGAAGCATTCTACTCATGAAATGCCCCCTGAGTTTTCTGATTGGGACACTGAGTCTTTCAATCCTATCTGCATTTCGACTTGTGTTCTCTTCAATGTTTCCATCTTTTTATTGAATTCTGTTTTCAAAGCTTGAATTATCTTCATTATTTGATTCAGGGGTGTATTTACATATTTTTGAGTCTCATGCATGTATTTATCATTCTACTCTATTATTTGTCTATGTCTTCTTATTTAAATTCTTTGATAACTTTTTATTGTTCTTTTGAATTCTATGTCCTGGGGTTCATCTGGATAATTTTCATTAGAGAATATGACTACAGAAGTGGTTTTGTTGGGAAACATGCTGTTTTAGTCTTTCATACTGTTTTTGTTTTATGTTTTGACCTGGGTATGTGGACTTTTTTCTTTGGTTGTGTGTCTGATGTGATAATCTCATCTTCCTTAGGATGGTCCAATATGGTAGGGGTGTGACTTGAGCAAGGCTAGGTTAAGCTGGTGGATGAATCATGGAAAGATGACCCTTAAATCACAGGTATGGAGCTAGGCCAGGCCCTGGGGAGTCACAGATGGACAGATTCACAGATTTGTGGCCACAGGGCTGGAACTAGGGTTGAGGGTTTGCAGATGGCTATGGAAAAGAAAAAACCACTAACCCAGGAAAGGAGACTCATGCATGAAGAACACACGTCTTCCCAGTCTGTCTGTTCATCCTTTGCATTTGTTTAATGTGTTTAGGTTCTGAACGGAGGAAATTTATCTCAAAGGTTAAATTTAAATGGTCATCTATCTGAGAGTTCTGGTCTGCATCTGACAGAACTCACTATGATGCCGACCTGTTGGGAAATTGTTTTCTTTTATGATAAAAGGTTGTTATTTAGTTTTTAAGACACTACTCAGCCCTTTCACAATTTTAAGTCTTAAAAGAAATAAATCATCTTGATCCAATCTGTGGGGATCTAGTGGCTGGGTGCTCTGAGAACACAGACCTCCCTGGCCAGATTCAACAAAGCCTTGGATGTTTGTGGAAAACCTTTGTTTTCTGACTTTGAATTTGGTATTCAACAACAACTGTCTATGGTTAGGTGAATTCAGTACATACAATCATAATTAAAGCTCTATGAAACTGAATATATTAACATTAAGGGAGAATACTCAAAAGAAGGATAATTATTCACATGTAGATTATACCACATTGACCCATATTTCAAACTATATCATCAGAAATGCATGGTATCAACAGAATTTTTATACAGCTGAAACAATACCATGCCACTTATGAATCAGGTTTAACTTTCTAATTTTTCTTTTGGCCTTTTCTCTTTGTGTGACTGATAAATTTTTCTGGATGTTAGAGGTTGTTTAGGAAAAAGAATAGATTTTTCTGTTGTTACTATATGCCCTTAAGAGGAGTGTCTTAGTTTCAATAATAATAATAATAATAATGTCCTGTAATAAAACACCATGACCCAAAAACCTGGAAAGAAAAGAGTTTCTTTCATCCTACAACCTTTAGGGTTACACTCTTTCACTGAAGGAAGTCAGGGTAGTAACCAAAAGCAAGAACCAAAGTAGAGACAGTGAAAGAGTGCTGCTTACTGGATCATTTTTATCTAACTGAGGAACACCTGCTCAGGGGTGGTGCCATCCACAATGGTCTGGGCCTTATTAATCATTAAACAAGAAAATACCCAACAGATTTACTAGTAGGTCAATCTTATGCAGATACTGTCTCAATTCAAGGGCCATCTTCCCAGATGACTCTAGCTTATGCCAGACTGACCTAAGAAAGACAAGGAAGATGCAAATAAAACAGATTGACTAAATGAAGATGTTTTTATGTGGACATATACATTTTAATGCATTTCTTCCTAGGCTTGATGGGCATTTTTTTTGAGAAGCCCTTTCAAAGTGACTGCCTTCAAAATTGAGGTGATATAATTTCCTGTCTTCTTTTCTTTCAGTGCGCATATCACCACCATTCTACAAACAGGTCTACTGGAGAAAATGATGGGGGATGCATATGGCCATGCAAAGTGAACACTTAGATCCTCCCTCTAGGCCGTAGGCTTACTCGCCCCACTATTGAGAGTACAGCTGAAGGATACGTCCCTCTGGAAGCCATTTTTCAGGAATTGCTCCACTCCAGATCACACTACCAGAGGCTGCTCACACGCACAGAGCTGTGAAGAAAGGATGGGGCACAAAGGCTTTAGACCTCTTGCCTAATTAAGGATGTAAACTTCAGGGTTACAGCTGCTTTAGAGTTCCCACTGCATCTTCTGCAAACTAACGCATGGTTCATCTTTTCTGTTCTTCTGTTTACAGGTCCAACCCTAGGAAGCACTTCCCAGTGTCTCCCAAAGAATAGGCAGAAGGATGATAGGAAATCAACAACAACAAAAAAAAAAAAGCCTTGGATATGTATAACTGAACTCTTGGAGAGAAAATAAAGCAGAAGCGATATTCAACAATAAAACAGTTGACTTATTTCCAAAAATGACAAAGTGCTATGCATCAAGAAAGTTATAGGAAATTAAATTAGGATGTCAGTATACAATATATAAACAGTACAACACACAAAAGTAAACATAACATTATTCATTGTTATATTAAACGAGCTATTCTTACTCAAACCACCACAGTATTCATCCATCAAAAAATTGAAATACTGGTTCTTAATAGCTGAGTAGTGTCCCATTATGTAAATGAACCACATTTTCTGTATCCATTCATGGGACATCTGCGCTGTTTCCAGCTTCTGGCCATCACAAACAAGGCTGCTATAAGCATAGTAGAACACGTGTTCCTGTGGCCTAGTGGGGCATCTTTAGGGTATGTCCACAAGAGTGATATTATATCTATTTCCAGTTTTCTGAGGAACCTCCAGATTTATTTCCAGGGAGGAGTGTTTCTCTTTCTCCATATCCTCTATAACATGTGCTGTCACCTGAGGTTTGGACCTCAGCCATTCTGATTGCTGTGAGGTGGAATCTCAGGGTCATTTTGATTTGCATTTCCCTGATCACTAAGGACTTTGAACATTTCTTTAGGTGCTTCTCAGCCATTTGAGATTCCTTTGTTTAATTCTGTATCCCATCTTTTGATTGGGTTGTTTGGTTTTTTTGGTGCTTAGCTTCTTGAGTTCTTTGTATATTTTGGATATCCCCCTATTGGATATGGGGTTAGTGAAGATTTTTCCCCAATCTGTAGGTTGCTGATTTGTCCTATTGACTATGTCCTTTCACTTACAGAAGCTTTCCAGTTTCATGAGATCTCATTTATCAATTCTTGATCTTAGAGCCTGAGCCATTGGAATTCTGTTTAGAAAATTTCCCCCCAGTGCCAATGAATTCAAGGATCTTTCCCACTTTCTCTTCTATTAGAGTCAGTGTATCTGGTTTTATGTTGAGGTCCTTAATCCACTTGGACTTTAGCTTTGTGCAAGGTGACAATTGCTAGAACTAGAAAATAACATTCTAAGTGAGGTAACTCAGACCCCAAATGACATGCATGGTATGATTCACTAATAAGTGGATGTTAAAAACAAAAAGTACAGAATACCCAAGATACAGTACAAATAACTCAAAAGTTAACAACCTGAAGGGCCCAAGTGAGGACACCCCAGTCCCATTTGGGAGGGAAAAGAAGGCAATCACAGGGAGGGGAAGAAGGGAACACAATCAGGCATTGGGCTGGGGCTGGGGGGAGGGACGGAAGCCCTGAGGGCCAACAGAAACCACGGAAACAGGCAACTTGGGAGGTAGGAGGTGGGGGTACCCTCCAGAATATACCAGAGACCTGGGGGATTCAAAGGGAGGGACCATAGACGAAATGCCCTTCAGTGGAGAGAGGGAACTTGTAGAGTCCACCTCCAGCAGACAGACAGGGAGGGCATCAAGTGAGAGAAGGGGTTGCCATCCCACAAACACTCTGACCCATAATTGTTCCTGACTGAAAGAACTGCAGGAACAAAAATGGAGAAGAGCCTGAGGGAAAGGATGTATAGCCCAAATTGGGATCTAGCTCAAGGGGAGGCCCCAGGGCCTGACACTGTTACTAAGGCTAAGGAGTGCTCACAAAAAGGGACCTATCATGACTACCTTCTGAAAGACCCAACAAGCAGCTGAAAGAGTCAGATGCAGATATTTGCACCCAGCCAATGGACAGAAGCTGCTGACCCCTGTGCTCAAATTAGGGAAAAGCTGAAAGAGGCTGAGGAGGAGGCCTGCTCTGTAGGAGGGCTCAATTAACCTGGACCCCAGAGATTACTCAGACACTGGACCACCAACCAGGTAGTATACAGCAGTTGATATGAGGACCCCCAACACATATATAGCAGAGGAGTGCCGGGTCTGTGTTCAGTCAGAGAAGATGCACCTAACCCTTAAAAATCTGGAGGCCCAGGGAAGTGGGGAGGTCTGGTGGGGTGGTAGTGGGGACAACCTCTCATGTAGATGAGAGGAGAGGAGGTGTGGGATGTGGAGCAGTCAGAGGGAGGACCAGGAGGGGGATAAAATCTATATTGCTAAAAAAAAAAAAGATTAAAGGTTATGACTCACTACAGGAAAAAAATCAGTAATTGGACTTGTAAAAAATGGAAATGCTATCATCTGTAGAATGTACTAGGCTGGAAGACATGGTGTTAAGTGAAATAAGTCATGATGTCGCTAGGAGTTAGGCTCAAAAGTTTGACCTCTGGAGTTGAAAATGGACTGGTGGTTAGCAGAGGCCAAGGAGAGTAAAGAGGAGATGGAGAGAGGCTAGTCACAGCCTTACAGTCAGCTAGAGGAAGAACTTGTGGTACTTGGTCATCCAGTAGGATTACGATAGATCCCAGCATCCTCATTTGTAGATCATGAAATAAAATTAGGGAACACTAAGGAGCTTTGAATACAAATGAGAAAAACCAATATGAAATGAATCTGAGGTTTTTCTGGCAGTCCTTACCTGTATTGCCCCAGGAAAATTCACTGAAGCCTGGATTCTAAACACACAACATGCATGCTCTGCACTGTGCATGCCTTCACGGCACAGAGGGCCGACAGATGCTGCCCGGAGCCCTTGAGCTCAGAGTCAAGACTTGTGTGCTGCTCTGAGCACATCTTCTGCTTTCATAGAAGCATCATGGGTTTTATACATATTCATTGACCTATAAATATCAGATTATGACATCTTTGGGTTGTATTTGTCAGGATATTTTGATTTTTAAAAACTGCTGTTTGGCACTGATAAGCTGATCTAGCTTTTAATGTGTTTATGTGAACATGGAAATGTGTGTGTATGTGTGTGTGTAGATGTGTGTATTTCTGTATATATGTATGTGTGAACACTAATGTAGCCATATGTCATGAGACCAGAAAGACCACAAGAGGGGACAAAGAGGTTTTTGGAAAGGAGGAGAGGAAGCAGTAAGTATACGTGAGGTGCAAACTGAAAGAGAGACACTAGAACACAAGGTGCACAGGAGGGGGGTGGGCAGAGGGGGAGGGGATGGGCAGGGGGTGGGGGAGAGGATGGTCAAAAAAACTAAGTTATGTCTGGCACTGCCGTAATGAAACCTAATGCTCTGAATACTAACTTAAACGGGAAATACTAATAATTATTATATAAGCTACTTTTCGAGTTGCTGACTCAAGTTTAATAGAAATTCGTTAAATCGGTTTGGGTCTGGGAGTCGGACAGAATTTCCAATGACTTCTGGCACAGCCCTTTATGTGCTCCTGCCATTTTGTACTGTGTATGTCTCCAAGGCTGCCCCAGCCTTGCCCATTATAAAACTAAAGTATCAGTCAGCCTGGGAAAATGTTTACTGGTGAGCCTTTCCTAGGGAGACGCGAGCAAAAGGTCACGCACCCCAGGCAGGTGTCCAGTCGGCCAGGGCAATGATTCCTCACATCTGCTTGGTGATATTTCAGGCGATAAATTAATTTCTCAGTCTCAGACCTACACTAAGAAGTAAGAGTTCCTCAGCATGGACAATGAGGCCGGGTATAAACTCAAAAATGCAGCATAAAATAAAACAAGATGGAAAGGATAAAGCATGCAAGCAAAGAAAACTTCATGTTAATAATAATATAAACAACACCAGTGATAATATAATATAGTTCGTACATATTAAATGAAAATATGAGAAAATAAAGACAAAGATAAGAAGTAAATTGGTCTCTATTGTTCTATGAACCTAATGTTATCTGGGAAGGTACAAAATATTTTTATTATGTTAGGGACCTGAATGTTACTTTTATGACTACCTAAAAATATCAGATATAAAGCCAGGAATGGGCCTCGGTAGTAGAGTGTTTACCTGTCATGACACAGAAATATCAAAAATATACCTATTATATTTTATTATATTATACTATATATATATATATATGCCTGGCTACTAATTTTGATTATATCATTACCTTTAAGTTGTGCTATGAGAACAAAGCAAACTTAGAACATGTTAGCACAACAACTCTTACAGGTTTTCTCGTAACTAAAACTCACTTTAGACTGCTCCAAGATCGCAGCTTCTGGCAGGGAGAGCCACTGGAGCCCTGGACTCCATAGCGTATTTGTTTATAGAGTGGATTACATTGATGGATTCCCATACATTGAACCAGCCCTACATTCCTGGATGAAGCCTACTTAATAAAGAGTTGATCGGCCATGGCTGCAGCAGCTTGTCCAGTGGAAGGGCCACCACCAGTGGAACCAAGGCAACAAGGTCCAGGCAGGCGCTGTGCCCGCTACCACTGACCATCACTGGCTAGCCGGGCTGCAAGAGGCAGCGGAGTTACAGCGTTTTTCACCGCACCGAAGAACATTAGAACTCTGCCTCCCGCCAGTCAGTTACAAGAGGCTCTCCGCCATCTTGACTCTCAGATACCAGAGAGATCTGACAGCCCCAGGTACGCAGACATAGCCCGAGGCCAACATCACAGGGGTCTAAGCCCAACAGGCGTTGGCCTGCACCCAGGCCCTGGGCTGTCCGATGGGCCATCTGTGTGCCAACCCGGCCAGGAGGTTGTTAGCCTGGCAGACTGTTCCGGCACTTGCAAGGGGCACACACGCTGCCATCTTAGATGCCTGACAGAACCAGTTAGTAGACATAGCCTGAGGCGAACATTGCTCAGGCCTAAGCCTGTCAGGCTTTTGTCTGGACTCAGGGCCTGAGTAGCTAGGCTAGCCATGTGTGCACCAAGCCAGTTGGGGGATCGGCGACCCAGCAGAGTGATCAGCACTCAGAAAAGGTCCTGCAGCATACACCATCAGCACTCCCTGAAGGAGCAAACGGGCACCACCTGGTTTACAGAGACAATCTGGGGCAAAGCACACTAGGGCTCCAAGGGCACCCAAGAGAAGAGCAGCACATCAGCAATCTGCGACAGGGGAAACCCAGCCATCCAGTATTGCGGAAATAGCCTTACAGCCTCACAGGAGGCTCAAACACCAGCCAGAGACAAGACCAACTAACGCCAGAGATAACAAGATGGCAAAAGGCAAATGCAGGAACAAGAGATGGGAGAAAGAATCTTCTCACCAGAGACCATGAAATCTAGAATATCCTGGGCAGATCTCATGCAGACTCTAAGAGAACACAAACGCCAGCCAAGACTACTATACCCAGCAAAGCTCTCAATCACCATAGATGGAGAAACCAAGATATTCCATGACAAAACCAAATTTACACAATATCTTTCCACAAACCCAGCCCTACAAAGAATAATAGGAGGAAAACTCCAACACAAGGAGGGAAACTACACCCTGGAAAAAGCACGATAGTAACCTTCTTTCATCAAACCCAAAAGAAGATAACCACTCAAATATAAAAATAACATCAAAAATGACAGGAAGTAATAATCACAGGATTAATATAGTTAAAATGGCCATTTTGTCATTTTAACTATATTAATATACAGATTCAATGCAATACCAATCAAAATCCCAACTTAGTTTTTCATAGAGTTAGAAAGAGGAATTCTCAAATTCATCTAGAATAACAAAAAACCCCGGATAGCTAAAACTATTCTCAACAACAAAAGAAATTCTGGGGGAATCAGTATCCCTGACCTCAAGCAATACTACAGAGCAATAGTGTTAAAAACTGCATGGTATTGGTACAGTGACTGGCAGGCAGAACAATGGAATAGGATTGAAGATCCAGAAATGAACCCACACACCTATGGCCACTTGATCCTCAACAAAGGAGCTGAAAACATCCAGTGGAAAAAAGATAGCCTTTTCAACAAATGGTGCTGGTTCAACTGAAGGTCAGTATGCAGAAGAATGTGAATTGATCCATCCTTATCTCCTTGTACTAAGCTCAACTCCAAATGGATCAAGGACCGCCACATAAAGTCAGATACTCTGAAGTTAATAGAAAAGAAACTGGGGAAGACCCTTGAGGACATGGGCACAGGGGGAAAGTTCCTGAACAGAACACCAATAGCTTATGCTTGAAGATCAAGAATTGACAAATGGGACCTCATAAAACTACAAAGTTTCTGTAAGGCAAAGGACACCATCAAAAGGACAAATCGGCAACCAACAAATTGGGAAAAGATCTTCACCAACCCTACATCAGATAGAGGGCTAATATCTAATATATACAAAGAACTCAAGAAGTTAGACCCCAGAAAACCAAATAACCCTATTAAAAATGGTGTACAGAGCTAAACAAAGAATTTTCACCTGAAGAACTTCGGATGGCTGAGAAGCATCTTAAAAAATGCTCAACTTCATTAGTCATTAGGGAAATGCAAATCAAAATAACCCTGAGATTTTACCTTACACTAGTCAGAATGGCTAAGATGAAAAATTCAGGAGACAGCAGGTGTTGGTGAGGATGAGGAGAAAGAGGAACACTCCTCCACTGCTGGTTTGGTTGCAAATTGGTACAACCACTCTGGAAATCAGTCTGGCGGTTCCTCAGAAAACTGGGCATGTCACTGGGCAGGAGGATCCTGCTATACCACTCCTGGGCATATACCCAGAGGATTCCTAAAAAGGTAATAAGGATACGTGCTCCACTATGTTCATAGCAGCCCTATTTATAATATCCAGAAGCTAGAAAGAACCCAGGTATCCCTCAACAGAAGAATGGATGCAAAAAATGTGGTATATATACACAATGGAGTACTATTCAGCCATTAGAAACAATGAATTCATGAAATTCTTAGACAAATAGATGGAGCTGGAGAACATCATACTAAGTGAGGTAACCCAGTCTCAAAAGATCAATCATGGTATGCACTCACTAATAAGTGTATATTAGCCTAGAAAATTGGAATACCCAAAACATAATCCACACATCAAATGATGTACAAGAAGAACGGAGGAGTGGCCCCTGGTTCTGGAAAGACTCAGTGTAGCAGTATAGGGCAAAACCAGAACAGGGAAGTGGGAAGGGATGGATGGGAGAACAGGGGGAGGGAAGAGGGCTTATGGGACTTTCAGGGAGTGGGGGGCCAGAAAAGGGAAAATCATTTGAAATGTAAATAAAAAAATATATCGAATAAAAGAAAAAAACTCACTTTAACTTCCCCAGGCTTTGGTTTGTCCATATGTAAAATAGTTGTAATAATATTTACTTCAAAGTCCTAATAAGAGATAGGACAGTATTGATAGATGATAGATAGATAGATAGATAGATAGATAGATAGATAGATAGATAGATAGACAGACAGGTACATACATACATACATACATACATCGCTCTGGTCTGGTCTGGTCTGGGCTGGGCTGGGCTGGGCTGGGCTGGGCTTGGGCTGAGCTGGAAGGGGCTCTGAACACCTTCATTTCAATCCTTAGATTAACTTAAATTACCTAATGTAACATCAAGCATGCCTCAACATTCCGTTCACACGCATTGATTCTGGAACACCTCCAAGAACTTGATGCTCTTATGTCAGCTACTTTCCTCATGCCCTTAAAAAAAATCAACTATTTGGTTTTCTGAATTACAATTATGTACATTTAAAGTATGCCCTAAATATATGCCTGAATGTATATTTATATATGTTTATATATGCCTAAGTATAACAAGTCCTGTATATATTTAAGACTTTTCTCCTCTACTGTTTTATTATTTCTATAAATATGTTGCCTTTTTACTAATTAAACATTTTGGTGAGAAAATTAGGGGAGAAGGATGAAGAAAATGTCAGCCAGCGTCCCTGGAGGGGTGTCATTGACAGACCAGAGAAAAAGAACAAAACAATGTGTGGAACGCTGTAGCCCAAACCCAGCCATTAGCAAACCCCAAGGTGGCTTGGATGGGGTGGGGAGATGGGGTTCTCTGGTGTCCAGGAATCTTAAGAGGGACACCCTAGGGACAGTGTTTCCTTTGTAACAGTGTGTTAACCCATGAACCACAGTTTGTACTTAAAATGTGGTTAAAATTTTAAGTAGAAACCTGTAATAAGTAGCTTGGTGTTTTACAAGCACATATTTGGCCAAAAGGTGTGGCTGCATAGTATTTCTCTTTAGGTGCCTCAGAGTTTCAGGGTAAAGTGTTGGACGAGTTTAGCCATCTAGCCATCTCTCTCTGTTTCTCTCTCTCTCTCTCTCTCTCTCTCTCTCTCTCTCTCTCTCTCTCTCTCTCCCCTCCCCCCCCCCCCGCGCGCATGTGTGTGTGTGTGTTTAGGTTTCCTTCCCTCTTGTATACCACTTTCCTGGCTTGCTGAAGTCGGGGTCACCTTTGTTTGTCACCTCTGAATCCGAGGACTGTGGCAGTTGTTTAAAGAACTCAGGAATATTCATGCCTTTCCACCCTGGAGCTACTCAATGCGACCACAGTTCCAGAAATAAGCAAGGAAACACAAAATAAATGACTGTGAGCCCATCGTAGATTGCAGTAGTAAAGTTACTGGTAAAACAACCTCTGACTCTACAAACATGCTTCCCTGTCTTTAGCATGCAAATATAGTTAGGCATTTTTTGTTTGGCTTTCTTTCGGTACCCTGGGGATGCCAATGAGAGGTCAGGAGTGGAAACCTGGGAGGAATTTGAAGTGCTGGAGACCATTCTGGCTAGCCAAGGGTCCTGACCCGAGGAGTAGCTCATTCCATCAGCCTGTTGTCTTGGTCTTCCCTAAAGAGGAAAGACCATTGCTGTCTCTCTCACGTGTGCTTCTGAACCTCTGTGGTTTATTCTAGCTAGGTAAAGGCACCAGAAATTCTTACACTTGTCATGTTGGTTCTAAGGATTAATAGAGAATCAGTTTTGCTTCTTTAGTTATTCATTAATATCTAGAGACCATTCACTATGGATACGGCCACAGAGTTCTACGTCCATGCAATAAAGGAAGGCAACCTGGACGCTTCGATCAATGAAAGAATGCGCATGTAAAACACATGTTCAAACAGTCATACCCGGAGGCAGTAACATCACAACTCACAGGTATAAGCTCTTCAAGAACATGCTGTCCAGGGGAAACCATTTGTCCTGCAAGGTATCTTGGAGCATGGCCAGTTTTTCCTACTGGGTACGGAAACTAAGCTATCTAAAGAGCAGGCCAGATTTCAAGAGTATTCAAGAGTATTTTCATTTTGTGTTCTTTCCTAAGGCAGAGAAGGTGTACATCCCTGACTGGCTTTGAATCTCCCCTTCTCTTGCCTCAGTCTCCTAAGTGCTTTGGGCACAGAGGGGTGCTGCCATGCACAGTTAGAATCATTGGCTTCCAAGAGGAAATCCTCTAAAGAAGTTGATGTAGAGTGACCAGTACAATAAACACAACCAGCACATTAGAGGCAGCTTCTCTCTCTTCCTGTGATGTCTCTCACCATGCCTGTACAGTTTCTTCTCAGTAACTCAGTTTCCTCTACAAGGTTCTTCATTTCCTATCCTTATTTTCAGCTGGGGTGAACTGACTTTTCCCATGATTCTATGTTCACCTCCCCAACAGAGTAAATAAACCGGAAACTTTTTTTCCCCACACAGTTCAGAATCATTTAGAGACCCAGCAATACGAGTGGAAAAGCCAAGTAATAAAATTGGTCACAGGACTAACAGGATGGAGAATGAATGTGGCAAAAACAAATGGAAGTCAGGTCACTGAAAGTATAGAAATATCAAAGTAATGGAATCAGAACTACACGAAGACACCAGGTACACTGGTGTCTACCTATAGTCTCAGGAGGGAGAGGTGGGCGATTTTGTCTAGCTCAAGTTTAGCATAAAGTGTGGAGCTGGAGGCATAGGACACACAATGAGAACTCATTTCAATAAAAATTAGGAGGAGAAAGGGGAAATGAGAAACTCTGGGACTGAATTATAAATACTAGGTCCGTGAATGGTATTCGATTGATTTTCCCTGACATCATTTACACTAGTTATATATTTTCTTGCTGAGTAACTGCTCTAAACTGATGCCTAGCAAAACATTTTCCAGGGAAATCGCCTGTTACAGAGACAATGGTGTAGAAAGGGAATGCCAGGGAAGTGTCACAATGCCAGTCATGCTCTCTGTGTGGGAGTAGATGGAGTTCTCTTAAGTAAGTTACGTGGTGGGAACAAATGCTATCCAGTTGGCTCAAGCGTCCAAGAGTTGGCCAGTGCAGAGAGAACCATTCTGGAAGTAACTGTTCACTTTGTCTGGTTGTTGCTTTAAGAAATATTGCTCTAAGGACACTGAAACTCAATATAGTTGGTAGAAAGGGTGTTCTGGTTTTTTTTTTTCTTTTTTGAGGTAAATTTCACAGCATAGAAGATAAACTTTTAACATGTACAATCCACTGCTGCCTATCACACCAGATCCAGGGTATATGGTGTCCTCTGCTGGCCTCCATGGGCACCTGAACTTATGTGCACACATCCCTACACACGATTTTAAAGAATAATAAGTAAAATCAAAATCCTAACTTAAAATGAGAAAAACGAAATGCGAGAGAAGCAGAGCTGGCGCAGGAGCTGCCCAGGGCTTCCTGCCTCCATCGGCCTCCGCAGAATTCCTCTTGGAGGTGATGCATGTGGCCAGTAGGCTGACCTCTCTTTTTCCTTTAACTTCTGCTCGCTGAAGGAGAGCCTTACATTAGCACATAACATACACAGTACTTCTTTTCTGGGTTCTTTTTATTTTTATTTTTTCATTTATATCTTTATTGGTCATTTTATTTATGTACATTTCAAATGTCCCCCTTCCCTGTTTCTCCTCCAAAAATCCTCTATCCCATCCCCACCCCCCTTCCTCTATGAGAGTGCTCCCCCACCCATCCACCCACCCACTCACTCCCGTCTCACAACCCTGGCATTCCCCTACACTGGGACATCAAACCGTCACAAGACAAAGGGCTTCCCCTCCCACTGATCCCTGACAAGGCTGTCCTCTGCTACATATGCAGCAGAAGCCATGGGTCCTTCCATGTGTTCTCTTTGGTTGGTGGTTTAGTCCCTGGGAGCTTTCTATTGTTCACTTAGTTGATATTTCTATTGTTCGCTTAGTTGATATTGTTCTTCCTATGAGGTTGCAGTCCCCTTCAGCTCCTTCAGCCTTTCTCCTAACTCTTCCATTGAGGGCCCCACGCTCAGTCTGATGGTTGACTGCATACTCCTGCACCTGTATTGGCCAGGCTCTGGCAGAGCCTTTCAAGACACAGCCATATCAGGCTTCTGTCAGCAAGCACTTCTTGGCATCATCAATAGTGTGTGGGTTTGGGGTCTACAGATGGGATGGATCCCCAGGTGGGGCAGTCTCTGGATGGCCTTTCCTTCAGCCTCTGCTCCACTGGCCCCTGCATTTCCTTTAGACAGGAACCATTCTGGGCAAAAATTTTTGGGATGGGTGTGTGGCCCCATCCCTCAATCAAAGGCTGTGCCTATCATTTTAAGGGCTTTTTTGTTGTTGCTCTTTGTTCCCTCCCTTTGCACTGCTAACCTGCTCTCTGCAATCCACTTCTCTTATCTCATTCATAAACACTTTGTATAAACCTTTCCATTTCACTTCTATGCATTCCTAGACCCATGCACAGACCTTTATTTTCCACAGCTACATTTTGCATGTTTTCTTTACGCAATCTATTACAAAACCTATACATGTGCAACACCTTATAGTCTATTTCACAGTGTGCATTCCATAGCACTTCAATGGTTTTGCTTTTATTTACATTAAAGAATGCGTGTCAGTTTGGATAGGATTTTATTATTATTTTAATTATATATATGTGGGGCGGAGTATGTACACATGAATGCAACCGACCACAGAGATCAGAGGTGCGGGACCCTCTGGGGTTACAGGCAGTTGTGAGGCACATGATGTGGGTGCTAGGAATCACACCCAGGTAGGTCCTCAGGAAGAGCACTATGTGCTCTTAACCACTGAGCCATCATCTCTCCAGTTCAGTGTGATATTTATACCATGATTATCCAGTTGATGACTATTCCTTATTAATCAATTTTTCATTTGTTCAATTACTTATTAATTTTGACTACTGATCAGGCTCATTTGACTCCCTTTGACACACTACCATTTTATTATGAGCTATCTCTTTGACTTATATGAGATACATTGCCAAGAGGGGTAGGATATCATATAACAGGGAAATTCTTTAATGTCTCTTTTTAATTTGTAATCTTATGTATCACTTGTTACTTATTTACTTGAGTAAGTTTGGGTGATTTATTTTAAATAGTAAACATTTTATATATTCTCCTTTGGGGGGTGAGGGATGGCTCAGTGGTTAAAACCACCCACTGTTCTTGCAGAGGACTCAGATTTGGATCCTGGTAGCCACATCAGATGGCTCACAACTAACTCCAGTTCCAGGAGAGCCAATGCTCTCTTCCAGTCTCCATGGGTACCTGCATGCATATGGTGTGCATAAATTCATACAGGATGTCTTAGTTGGGGTTTCTGCCACTGTGATGAAGCTCATAGCCAAAGCGACATGGAGAGGAAAGGGTTTATTTTTAATTACACTTCCACATCATAGCTCATTATCAAAGACAGGCAGGACAGAAACTCAAGCAGGACAGGAACCTGGAAGCAGGAGCTGATGCAGAGATCTTAAAGGAGTTCTGCTTACTGGCTAGCTCCTCATGGCTTGTCTGCTTTCTTAGAGAACCCAGAACCACCAGCCCAGGATGGTACCACCCACAATGGCTGAGCCCTTCCACATCAATCAGTAATTGAAATATTAATATAGGCTTGCCTATAGCTGGATCCTATGAAGGAATTTCCCAATTGAGGATTCCTTCTTTTGGATGACTGTAGCCTGTGTCAAGCTGACATTCTCCAGCTTGACACACAAAGACATCACGATTAAGCCATAATCTTTCCTTTTTTAATTCATCCCCCAGATCACACATGACTATCATCATTTTAATCTAAACATTCCAAATGTTAAAAGTCTCACAGACTCTTTAAAATACTCAGACTCTTTTTTAAAGTTCAGTCTTCTTAAAATTCCAAAACTTTTTTTTAAAAATCTCAACTCTTTCAACTATGGGCTCCTGTAAAATCAAAAATAAATTAAACACTTTCATATATCAAGAGAGAAGAACAGGACAGTCACAATCTTTACAAAGCAAAACCAAATTCCAAACATATAAATAATTCAATGTCCCATGTCTGGAATTCACTCGCCAACTTCTGGACTCCTCCAAACAGCCTGGAACTTCTCTGGCTCCATGCTGTGCGAGATGCACCGTTTGTGTTTGAGGTTCTGGACGGCTCCACTCCACTGTGGCTGCCATTCTTGGTGGTCATCCCGTGGTACTTGCATCTCCAAAATACAAGGGATCTCTTAATGCAACTGGGCTGCACTTTCAGCAACAGCCTCTCCTGGGCTCTCTTCCTAGTGCCAAGCTCAACTTTCTGCATGACCCTTTAGTCCTGGGCAATCAACTGCTACTCAGGATGCTCCTGGACCAGTAGCCTCTCCTGGCCTCTCCCAGCCATGCCTCAGGTGTTCCCAGTGACCCCTTTATGTATTCAAAACCAGTACCACCTGGGTGACTATCACACATGTCTAAGTTTGGCTGCCCACCCAAGATACAAGCTTGGTCACCTCTGGACCACAGATTCTGTATCCTGACCCTAAGGAAACACTTTCCAGAAGTTTCATCTCAATCACTTTCTTCTTAATCACCATTAATTTCTTAGCTACAGCTGACTGTCCTCAGTAGTCCCAGTAGATTGAAGGCTTCTTGTCAATGGTCTGGTTTCTTGTTAATCACAGCTGATTCTACAGCCCCAGCAAATCAGAACCATAGATTCTTAGCTCAAAATAACCCCGATAGTTAGTAGTAGTAGTAGTCTTCATTTCTTATCAAGGAAACTTCTCTTTGCGACAAAATACACTACAGAAAATCCACAACCAATCAAAATGCAGAATTGTGGTGTATAGTCCCAATGGATACTGGTCACTCCACAGCTAAGCTAAGACTTTGGAAGAAAAGGCCTAGAGATTGCAAGAGCCATTGCAAGATCAGGAAGTTTGCTGTGAGATTGTGTTTCCTAGTGATATCAGAAGTTATAGCCATAAAGTCCCACCAACAATACTGTTCCAATGTGACCAGAGCAAGGGGGGATACCAATAAACACGCTAAACCAAACAGGTCCATAGGGCCTCAACCTCACTAAAGTAACTACAGGCAGCTGAAAAAACCTGGCTTCCCAGGGAAGAGCACACCGAATTGCTTTCCAGGGTCAAACAGTAAACCCTGAAAACATGTATACAAGTAACATTATACTTATAATTATATAAGATTACTTATAGACTTATATGGTTATATATGGTTATAAGTATAAATATACGTATAAGGTTATAACTAGTATATATAATGAGTATATACTGCAGTAACAGTTAATGAAAAAGAGGTCATGAATTTGAAGTAAAGAAGATATGGCTATATGGGAGGATTCAGGGGGAAATTTAATGTATTATAATCTCAAAATAAAACCTTTAGGTTTTGATTTTGCTGCTGTAGCTTTAATCTGACTATCTGTGGCTGATTCTCAGCGATATCATGGCTGATTTTTTTTCTTCCTGCCCATCACTAAGTCTCTGAACGGATTAGCTATGTCACTGTTTTTATTTTTTTTAAAACACTACACAAGTATATTTTGGTCCTGTTTAATATTTTATCCTGATTCACTTATTCCCTCTTTTCACGTTTATAAATTTCAGCTGACTAGTAGTAACTAGATTGTTTTGTGCTCCCCTGATTTCTTCTTTTATAAGTGTTGTGATTTGGGTTTGATTTTGTATATTTGAAGTTTGTTTATGTCTTAGTTCTTTTCCTTTTAAAAATCAAGTCAGTCACAACATTTTCCTAGAATTCCCATCCTTTGTTTTGAAACTAAGGAGGTCCTTTTTAATGGTACCCTTGATCTAATGTCTAAGTTGATTTCTTCTGTGGCTCTAGAATCTTCTGAATACATATTTTGGTATTGTTGTAGTCCTGAGATCTTTGGAGGAATATCTTTTATTATTTCTAACTTTATTATATTGTTATTTTAAAGTTCACACATGCACATGCTTTGGTCATTCACACATACACACACACACACACACACACATACACACACACACACACACACACTGTGACCATCTCTCACCCCTCCCCCACTCCTGCAGCACCTCTTCTTTACCCAAATCTTCCCCCTACGTCATGTTTTGTTTTCTGATTCACTGAAAACAAAATTGTTTGCATGGCTGGGAGATCATTTCCTGGAACAGGGGCAACTTACCAGTGGCCACACCACTGGAGAAATGACTCCTTCTTTTCCAGCCACTTTAGCTGATGATAGGTAGCCCTCGGAAAGTGGTGGGGCCTCGTAAGTCCCTCTAGGAATGCATTTAAATATGCCAAGTGGTAGGCATTAAAGATCGGAAAGATCCAATTTTATTGAAAATCTATCAAGTCATAGAAATGCTCGACGTATCCTACAGCTCATTCCTGGAGACTGAAGAGACTCTAACACTAACACCAAGCCTTAAAAGAAGAGCATATCTGAATAAAAGAAGAGCATGATGTAACTGCTATAAACTTTTAAAATAAACAGGCATTATAAAAAGTTAGTAATTGTTGGACAGCGGTGTGGCACACACCTTTAATCCTAGCACTTGGGAGGCAGAGGAAGGTGGATTTCTGAGTTCGAGGCCAGCCTGGTCTACAGTGAGTTCCAGGACAGCCAGGGCTATACAGAGAACCCCTGTCTTGAAAAGACAAAAAAATAAAAAATAAATAAAAAGTTAGTGATTGAACAAGCTGGGGGCATAGCTCAGTTCACGGAATGCGCAGTAGCAATCGTGAAGTTCTGGGTTCAACTCCCAGTACTGCATAAGCCAAGCACAAGGACAATGCCCATACCCTCAGCTCACAAGGTAGAGGTAGGGGATCAGAAGCTCACGGTCATCTTTGGCAGGATAATGAGTTGGAGCCCAAACTGGGCTCTTAAAAAATAAATAAAATTAAAATTAAAATTAAGCTAAAAATTATTACAATTTCAGTTTTTTAATTTTTTGTGCAAAGTCTACAGAGTTGATCTTTTAAATGCTCCGGACATATAGAAGAGTATGAATTACCCCGTTGGAGTGGTCCATTCTGCTGTGCTCACCGTGCCAGGCTACTGCAGCTGTTCTGTCTGAAGGAAGTATAACAGAGCCCTTAACTGGAATCCTATATCATTCCATGTTCCTTGTAAAATAGTTCAATTTGGTATATTCAGTCTCTATATTGCATGGCACTAGCTAATTTTTGACATTTTTAGTTTGCAGACATTTC
The DNA here is from genome assembly GCF_947179515.1 of Apodemus sylvaticus. Taxonomy (NCBI): domain Eukaryota; kingdom Metazoa; phylum Chordata; class Mammalia; order Rodentia; family Muridae; genus Apodemus; species Apodemus sylvaticus. Next base: position 5,685,959 of record NC_067482.1, read on the forward strand.
ATAACTGCACCCTTATTATTAAATAAAATGTGATTTTTTTCATGATTCAGTGTATTGATATTTTCCAAGAGTTTTTTGAATAAATAACATCTCTCTTTCTTATGTACAAAAATCTGGGAAATAAGAGATCTGTGCACATGATGTGTGCAGTGCCTACAGAACTGCCTTCAAAACTGATGAGGCCAGTGTAGAACAGGCTTGTAAGCTCTCCTCTTGCTCCTATCAAAGATTTCAAAGCTCTGACGGCAAATCATTAAACCAAACATTAGGACTTGTACCTATGGAATCTGGGCACCGTATACATCGGAGATTCCCCAAGCCACTTTTCAGCACCCAAATGTTAGTTTGTTGCTTTAGAAGTCGATTGCAGAGAATTTGAGAATAAGTGAGCCTGGTAGGTCTAACTCGGGCTTGCCCTGTTCAAGTGTCACCAGCTCCATCTCACTGGACATCAAACTGTGATCAGGTGACGTAACTAAAAAGTTAATAATCTACAAACATGATGGTATTTAATACCAAGTCATAAAAACAAAGCACAGATTGTTTCATGAAATGCAAGAAATGTTGGACCACTGCCATTGAGTCTGCCCTTACATGTTGTGTGTGTTGTTTCCAGTCTACTTCCTCTTAACTTTTGACCCCTCCCCCACACTAGCCTCTGCCATGCTTTGGATGCTTGATACCCCAGACAAGCATCTTCGACTCTTCTCCACACACTATGAATAGCGCAGGCCCTGGCCATGGGCGCAGCCCACACCACCCTGGAACTGACTTGAGCACTGCCTATGAAGGCCACCCCCAGGGATGAAAAGGAACTTGTCCCTCACGGTAATTTCCTTCTTGGCTTTCCTTCTGAGAAGATACAAGTGAAGGACACAATTAGTGCCAACAATGACGGGGTTTGTTTATTTCTCATGGAGTAGACACCCAGGCCCTTAGACCACCACTGAGGTCGGGACTGGAGAGACCACCCAATGCTTCTTATTTTTCTTTTTGTAGTCTTGGTTATCTTAGAAAAGCAAAAACTGAAAAATGTGAAGGTCATGAGATGCTGAAAATGTGGTTGGTCTGTTTCAAGAGAAGAAAACTAGTTATGCTACACCAACATCATCAAACCAGAAACTCAAATCCTTCAGCTGAGATCCACCCAGTAAACCCCATTAAAGCAGAGTTGCTGGTCACAAGAGTCCAGGGACAAGTACAAAAGGCTTCCAAGTAAAGAACAGTAGCACCAGGATAGTAATCCCTGACTAGGGGCTTACGAACACCCAGATAAACTAACCTGGAAAGCTGAGGCTTCAGATGGAGGTCTTGGTTGCTCTTCCTTTGTAGGGCTGAACTTGTGGCTTCTCATTCCTACTACAGGCACTTTCATATCAGGGGATAAACAATAGTGACCTCTGTTGACAACAGGTCACCTTCTAGCTGCTGGCAATGATGCAATATGCTTTGGGGTCTTTTGCTGTCACAGAGGAAGGTTGGGGGAAGGCAGTGTCCCACCCCCCACAGAGATCTTGGGAGGCTGCTTTGAGACAGTAGTGCCTTTGAACTATTCACTACTAAAGACTTTTGTCTACTAGCATTCCAAACAAACTCCTTGAAATAAGTTTGGAATGGGATCTAGCTATGTTGATTTTCCATGGCAAAGCTAGAAGCTGAGGCTTGGTTTAAGATTCTTTGAGATTTTCCTTGTACTGTGAAGATCAGAACATTTATTCTTCCCCGGGGAACTTCAATTATCCTCACAAAGTACCTACGAGTATTTGCCTTGGCTGATAGTCTTCAGGGACTTTAGACCCTGCCACCTGGGTGTGTGACAGTACAGTAAAAAGTGTCAGGAGACCTCATGAAAGGAGACTGTTCACCTCCGGGCAGCCAGCAATCAGAGAGAGAAATCCCTTCCTAATGACCCTGCAACATTCCAACAGTGCAACAGCCTGATAACAGCCCCATTAGCCTGGAGATGTTTATAATCCAGACCATGCCTCCCTTTGCAGTACACTTCATTCACCGATATTAATTGATTCTCCAGTCAAACTGACGACTATAACCACTCCTGCTCCAGCATCCTTGCACACTAAAACAGTGATATTTCTGTCTCTAATTGAATGCCTATCAGTTTTTGAAAATATAACATTTTCTTCTTATCTGGAATAATTGGGTCTTATTGCCAATTGGTTTTCTCACTGGTTTTGTCCCCTCATTATTCATTATAATTCTGTTTTCCACTTACCTTGTTTTTGTTTTGATTTGTTGGGTTTTATTTGTGGGATCCAAAAGGAGGAGATGCTTATTTTGATGCCAATATAAACAAAATTGAATTCTTCGGGCCATATCCCCCTTGAAGCACTGTTCATAAATGGCAGTCCAGTCAAATGAGAATGGAAGCCAGTGTTGGCAGACTTCCTTTTGCTGCCATTATTAGAGATTAAAAAGTCACTGAGCTATGCAGTGTCTTGTGGATCTTACCTGCCACTTATAAAGACACAATAATAATCAGAATAATTAATAATCAGAAGAATCAAAATAGTTGGACGTTCTGCTAAACACACCGAACAAAAGAACATGCCAATTATAGCTTTGAATGCGACAGCCTTTGCGTTCACGTTAGAGATGCAGCTGCACGTGCCTCTGAATCCTCAGGCAACATCTGTCTTTACTTGGCAAACTAAGACACATGCATTCTATTCGCTGGCTGGCTTTGTGGCTGGCCAGAAATTTAAAAGAAGGTTTGGATAACCCACAGTTTCTTTTCCACGGAACACCACAAAGTTAATGTTATCTTTTCCTTCGTGGTGAACTTCCTTCTGGCTTAAATCAAATTAAAACGCTGTGTTTTGTAACAGAATAAATAATACAACCTTTGAAATGAAGAGCTGGACATGTCTCTAACCTTAACCAACATGCAAATTCTATTTCGCAGTTGGATGCTGGGTTTCATAGCTGGGATTAACTATTCTGAAGTCACTGTGAACCTCACTGATAAAGAATGTAATGATGCCTACATTGACCTCCATGTTAAAACAGGAGTCACATTGCAGGTATTTCCTATTAGGAAGGACTTCTAGGAAAATCAGTCAAAGGTATTTGAAGAAATGTAAATGTACTAAACAGTATACATATATAAATTCAAATTAATAAGAACCAGGGTGTTTTCTTTTATTCAACTGACTGTCAAGAGAAATTTGGAAACCTATATGTCCTGTATTACGTTCTTACACAAAGTTAGATAATTAGAGCTGCTCACTCGAAGCCTCTTATCAGCTCTATGAAAGAATTAATGTAACATTTGTTCCCATCTGATTCTGTTAGCTTTCATTTATCTTGGAAGGAAAAGATAATTCAAACAATAATAAAAATGTTATTGTGTTCCTTATGTGCCCTGTTTTATCAAAGTAAATTCATTTTCATTGTACTAGCATTTGGTAATATTGGAAAGCCAGGTTTGTCACATACAGAGATAGCGTGGTCAACTTTCAAAACATTACCAAGAAATCAAGCTGCTCCTAACATGTGCGTCAGAATGCGCATTAGGCTTGTATTGCTCTCCTGGCCTCTTTTTTGAAGACCCCTGGGTTTATGTCGTCATACCAACGAGATCAGCTGAGACATTTGCCCTCCAGTACACCTTGCTCGAAACCTCTCACACGAGCTTTCTGAAGCACGAACCACGAAGGGTACCGCCCTAAACCAAAGCCAGGGCTGTGTGTGCTCCCATGGCGTGAGAAGTGTCGGTGTATGTTTTTCTCATGGGCCTGTGTAAATGTAGACTATATCATGAATGTAAAACTTTATCATGTTCTTCATTAGAATAGAGTAGGGATAAAAGCATTTCTTAATAAAAAGAAAATTTAGTGTGGCCCTTTCCCCAACCATCCCGTAGGAATAGTTATTTGTTCAGTAAGGCAGTAATTAGGCATCTGTGTATTTAATTTAATTCTGTTGTGCTACATTCAAACCTCACTTTCCAAGTTAATATTGAAAAGCAGTACATAATTCCTGTGGGTCTTGGGGCTGAAAGACCATGTATTATAAAGTATATATTTTCATCAACATTACAGAGAAAGGAATAATTACATTAGTGTTCCTAACTTCGTGGAATTTTGTAATTTTGCCTCCAACTAAATTCAGTTAAGAAGGACCTAGAAGGAAAATAGTACTTACAATGAACTGGATGGACTTTCATTTCAATTAAACTTTATACACGGGGGGGGGGGGGGGGGGGGGGCGGGGGGGGAAGGGCTGGAGAGATGGCTAGGCAGTTAAGAGCACTGACTGCTCTTCCAGAGGTCCTGAGTTCAATTCCCAGCAACCACATTACCTCACAACCATCTAGAAGAGGATTCAGTGCCCTCTGGTGGAGTGTCTAAAGACAGCAACAGTATGCGCACATACGTACAATAAATAAATATTTTTTTTAAAAAATTGTGGACTGATAGAACATGCACTGGGTCTATACAGTAGCTCCTCTGACAACATAATTAATTGTCTTTCTGGGCAACTGAGTGTGGGTTTCCACACTATAATGTGGGGATCCCCCAGAATTTAGTAAAAGAGTTCCGAAGAAATTAATTTAAAATCAAGTGTGTAACAAACTCCAGCTGTTTTCGGCAGAGCAGCCTGTGCCACAGTCTGTCACTGCACGGACAGCCTTAGTTCTGAACACAGTTCGAGCACTCTTCACACTGTCCGGCACCGTACTGAGCAACACCAGATGACAGCACCTGGAACACCAGAACGGGTTTAGACTGTCACGTGAACCTCAGTGCTTTATGGCTGAGTTTTCTGCTCCCAGCAAAACACAACCTTATTACTGAAACAGAACCTCAATATTTTCTAATAGCCACTCCTCACATGCTAATATCAAATTGATATTTCTCTGGATTACATATATGTTCAATTCCAAAAATCTCTATTTTTTGCTTTAAAATTTATTTAAAAATTGATAAATAAGACAGGCTTGGAGACATACAACGTTGACCCCAGGCAGAAGCAGAAGGATCTCCGTGAGTTTGAGGCCAACTCAATTAATTATTAAGTGAATTTTGGATGAATACAGAATTTCCAACTGTTTCTGAAGTGATCAACACTTGTGCTGTTTTGTTCTACAAATTTCTGCAAGCCAGTGTTCTCACCTTTGATGATTTTAAAATAAAAATATCAGTCAGTTCGGAGAATCGGAGAATCGTGCACTACAAAATATTTGGCCCAGGATTCTATTACCAAAATAAGCAGGTGCATGTACTTTAGTAGTGTGAACATGCATTTTTGTCTTTAGCACATGTTAAAATTATGTGCATATCAAAGGATTCCTTTACAATGAATGTCTTTATGATTTATTAGTTGATGTTTGACTTGTATACCTATTTTACATGACCATATTATCTATAGGTACATAAAAAGCTTTAGGGACAAGGGGTCGTGAGTAAAAAAATCTTTTTAAGTCTTCATCTGGAAGAGTTGTCCCTGAGAACAATCCTCTCCTGGCAGTGTCCTGGATGGGGGGTCTTTTCAAATATCAGTCTTCTCTTCCATGCTACTTCTTACTAAGTTTGAGGAGCTAGGTAGGCTCTTCAGAAATTGCTTCTTGGGAGGAAAGATCACATGAAATAGAAACTGGAAGATAGTGATTCCTCCTCCAAAGTTTTCAACAGCCAAAGCCCTGGGGAAAACAGGACTTACCATGGTAGAGACAAAGGCAAAATTAGACTAATCCTCCCGTTTTGTGTCACTGGGAATTGTACCAGAGACTCACAGCTGAGCCTTGCCCCACACCTCCAGAGGCTTTGGACAGACCAAAAGAGAAACCCTGTTTCTCTGAGGTAAGGAGACTTTAGAGAGCTCAAGTTCTGGGAGCAGAGTGTACGAACCACCTATTTCCTGCAGTAGAGTCCTAGTGGGGCAACTGAGACCACAGAACCAGAGAAGAATCTCCCCCAGAGTGGGAGTAATTTGGAAAAGAAGGGTCTCAGGAGTCTCACAAGCAGGACACGGACATCTCACTGTAACTCTTTAAGACCAGATGACTGTAACCCCATGTCTCCACACCAAGGACCCAGCCCCAATCACTCCCCCATCTAAGACAAGTGCTGAAGAAATTCCCAAGTTTCTGGCTGTGGTTAGGTTTGAACCACGCGGTGGATGGGGACTCAAAATAGAAATTGCCGAAAAGAAAGAAATAATGACACGTTAAGCCAGTTGATCCATCTCTTTCCCAAGGGCTGACTGTGCATTCCGCAACACGGGTGGAGAGACTATGGACCACAATGCCCTCACCCTCACATCTTTCCCTCAGACAATGGAAGCCTTGACGACTCGTGTTTGTATGACTCATTCCTGCACTGTGAACCCACATTCCCAACTGACCAATGCACACTTCACTTGGATGTCTCGAAGCATACCGTATATCCTGAGCCATCATTTTAGAACAACGTTTTATCGAGAAAATGAGACTCTTCTTAGCTGTGACATAAGCAAGCAGGCTGGTCATGGTCCTTGGTAGACCTTTAGCTCATCAGTTCTCTCCATTTCTACCATGACTAATTGAACCTAAATTACCATCATTCCTTCACCCCCCCACACCCTCTCTCTTACACACACACACACACACACACATACACACACACACACACACACACACGAGGTCCACCTGCATCATTTCCATTCTGAAATCTGAGAGATGTTCATAATAAAACTGAGCACTATGTTAAACACCACCCACCTACAACAGCTCATACAAGGTCCTTTGTGCCAGATGATTATCAGAGACAACTCTGTGTTACTGAGCTCCCGGTGTGAACTGTGTTAGCCGACTGCTGGTGTGAACCGTGCTAGCAGTCTGCTGCGTGTGAACGCAGCTTCACCTTGAGCCAGGCTCCTATCACCAGCTTCCCCAAGGCACCCAAGACCCTATCACCTCTTGATGTTGAGGTGACCAATCTTCTTATCTCCCATGCTCTTCAAGTCCCCAGTTTCCAATTGTTCCTCACATTTAAAACTTCAAGTCCTTGTCCCTGGCCTCAACCAGTGAAATTCCCCACCTGTCGTCTGAAAACACCAGAATCTGCCCTTCATAGCAATAATCATGACTGCAGTTTTTATTTATGTTGTAATTGATTTATCTTCTTTCCCATGAGAACGTTAACTCAATGAGTACTGAGAAAAATTCCATGCTGTTTATTTATTTATTTTTATTTTTAATTGAATATAATCTTCATTTACATTTCAAATCCTAAAACCTTTCCCAGTTTCCCCTTCCCCGAATACCCCAACCCTTCCTCCCACCCCCTGCCTCCAAGTATATGCCTCTCCACCCAGCCCACTCCCACCTCCCCCCCCCATTTCCCTTTGTTGGGCCATCTATTGAGCCTTCGCCTGACCAAGGCCCACTCCTCCCACTGATGCCCAATAAGGCATTCCTCTGCCACATTTTTGGCTGGAACCATGTGTAACCCTTGGTTGATGGTTTAGTCCCTGGGAGTCCTGGGGTGTCTGGGTGGCCAACATCATTGTTCTTCCCATGGGGCTGTAAACCCCTTCACCTCCTCTGGACCACCCTCCAACTCCTCCATTGGGGACCCCATGCCCAGACCAATGGTTGGCTGCTAGCATCTGCCTCTGTATGTGTAAGGCTTTCCCATGCCCTGTTTTACCCAGTGACCAAGGTACATAGTAGACACACAGGAAATCACTGAAGGACTTTGGAAGTGCAATTAATGAACAGCAACAAAGTGGTTAACACCTTTGAGGGTTTACCCAGTGTCAGACAGCACTGATTACACATGTTAGCCCATTTAAGCTTGTAAAGGGTGAGATAGGAGGGCTCATGTCAGACACAGTGCTCACACAAAGTGAGCTCTTCCTGAGGTCCCCCCATAGACTCAGAAAGTCTTGCTTTCCAGTGAGCTGTTTAGAAGAACACTGCTTCACAGTGGATTATATTTTCAATCTACTTCAAGTTACATATTCAATATAGACAAAGTGTATATGTCAAATTCTTATTGGATTTGTGTGTAATATCTATTCATTTATGTAATAAGCATGATTTGAGGCTTTGTGGTAAAAATGAAGACCTAGGAATCAAGATGAACTGCTCCTTTCAAAATGACCCTGATCTTGTAAGTAGGTGACAATAGAAGTAAATCACTCAATAAAGCCCACATGAGATACTTTAAACATGCCTGTGAAAGACTGATAAAACGGGAAAAGGATCAAAAGTCCATTTTTCCCTTGGGTGGCAGCAATGGTTCTGCTTCTCACTCTCCCTATGAAGGGACTAAGATGAGACAGGCTTCTCAGAAACTGCACTGACCACCTTGTTCTCTGTTATTTATTTTTTCAAAGCCTGGACTTTGTTTTCTTAGACTATTGCAGAAAAGTAGGATAAAGTGGCTTCAGCAACAGAAACTAATCATTTTACATGGCTAGATGAATAGGGCTGGTTCTCTCAGAATAACAGGCAACCTCTCCCATGCGCTTTTCTTTGCTTCTGGTGATTGTTGCAGCCTCTTCTGTTCTTTGGTTTGTAGACACATCATTCTGATGTTTTCCTTGTTCTCTTAGTGTTTTCTCTATGGGTATTTCTGTCTCTGTGTTCCAAGTTTCTCCTTCCCATAAGTATACAGATCATATTGGATATAGATCATTTGAATGAGCTTATCTTGGTAATTAAATCAAAATGCCTTCATTTCAAACAGTATTCTCAGGTCCTAGCATTTGGACTTGTAACATGAATTTGGGAAGAACAGAGTCAACATGTAGTAGTTCCTTTTACCTCTAAAATTTTCTTTCATAAGCCTATTCATTCACTCATTCATTCATTCATTTATTCACTTGTTGATTAATCCCTTGTTTACTGAGATTGTTCTGGTTTAGGTCCTAGATTAGGGTATATGCTGCACATGAAAACAGCACACAGCTTGTTGAGATGATTAATATATAATTAATTATATAAGACATCTGTAGATGACTGAGTGAGTGCATCATCAGGGGAAATCAAACAGACCACCAGAAGTGTGCCACCTGCCATTCTTGTATTCCTGGGTTACAGAGCAGCACAGTCACTAGATTGAAATTTGCAAATAGATGATCTTATCTCTTCATTCTCAATTTATTAGAGTTAAAAGTCATTTCTCAACCTCTGATCTTGTGACTGAATCCTGTTTGCTGCCCATTGACCCTATCCATGCCCAGGAGCACTGCAACTCCTTCAATTTTACATTTGACCTGTCCAGTCCAGTCCACTGTCTTCCTCTCCTGGTCATGGGCTACTGCCTAAGTAAGTGGCCAGCCCACAGAGGCCAGTTTATCCCATAGTGAGCTTTGGAAAGTCAAGTTTGTTAAGAAGTGAGTATAATTTATTTTAATTTGTTTTGAGATATAGATGGGAAATCACTGCCACAGTGTAGATTACAAAGTTCTGTTGGCCCTGCTGCAGCCCAGTCTTCCTCCGAGTGCCCTGGCATGCAACAGCTAATGACACTTTACAGGCAACATTGCAGTTACCTAATGGACAGTGAGCTGTATCATGCAGTGGGCTGAACTCAATCCAGCTACCACAATGACAAAGAAACAAGTCAATAATCAACCAGCCACAAAATCCACTAGGAAAAGGACAACAAAAAGCTAAGGAAAACAGATGTTCTCATAAAATGATACCTTTGGAGACACATCAGCCTCTAAGGCTTCTGAGAAAGCTTGAGTGTGCCTTTGCTGCACCCATGGAGAAGCCTCCCTTGCTCTGCGTTATATTTGTCATTATAACCATATCTTTTGAGCAGCTAGATCTCTCATAAGAGAAAGCGCAGGCTCGTCATTATTGGGCATTAGTGTCTTTGGCCTTCTATGTACATCTGAGCTGTGGTTGCAGCCTCAGTTGTGGGGATGCGGGCAATACTCTGGTCACGGTCTGGACCATGGCTCTCAGGAAGTGTGCTTGATAATGCTGTTATTCCTATTATTTTTTTTTGAAAAGCTCAGTTGTAAGTTATGTTTCTCCATCTCAATGGCTATTTTTCAGAAACAGAATGTTTGCAGAAGTATATATTAAATATTGCATAATGTTCGAAAGAGGAGTCTAATGTATATTAATTGTCCCTTTGTCAGTTCAGGAAATGAGAGGCCAAGCAGTACAGAATCAAGGTTAAGATATGATCAGTTTGAAAAATTAAATGGAACTTGGCTTTGATTAGACTATAGAGATGGCCTCTGTGGAAGAACAAGCTGATGACTGCTATGCTGGCTTTGAATAGTTAAGCATGTAGAAACGCCGTTGGCTGAGAGAGAAAATACAAGCAATCAGGTAGGCACTGGGAGAAGGGGTGGCAAGCTGTGTCCGTGGAACATCAAGAAGTAGAGACCTAACTGGAGTGGGATAAAAATAAAATCTGACTTTCAGAGAGCTGGGTCTTATTAATGGCAGTCACTGAAACAATGGAACTAGATGAGACTTCCTAAAGACAGAGATGAAAACTGTACCATCATAATTCTGAGGATGCTCTGGTATATAATGCATGGTCAGTTAATGAGAGCCAGAGGCAGAAGAGAGAAATAATTGGAAATACTTCTAAATATCATTATATTATTTTCAAGGGGAAACCATCTAGCATGCTCAAATCCAATTTAGCTGTCATATAGCCTACATCTCTCCTACATCTCTAGGAGGTCATGGAACAGAGATGCCAGGCCATGGCGTCTGTCCTCGGCATCACCACGGGCTGGTCTGCCAACCCTGCCAACCATCATCCACCGGGAGGCTCAATGAAGACAGGCATTCCGGTCTGTCTACAGACTGACTGTGGAGGCCAGGGCTCCAGAGCTTTTGAAGCTTTCAAATCCAACATTCCAACCATAAAAACTTTGTAACATTCATTTCTCACAGCTGCACACAACAGTGTTCTTATAGTACAAAACAGGGCTCTGTTTAGTTCTTGCGCTTGGATTTGAATGTCTGAAGACAAAAAGTACCTTCCATTTCCCAAGTAGTCATAAACCTTGTGACTAAGAGGAATATATAATTGCCAAGACAGGCAACATCTGTAAATAAAGGAGGTAGTAGCTATTATAATAGGCACCTGTAGGCTATGTTTATTTTATTGGAAAATAGTGGCTTAGAGGAGAAGCCTAAGCTATAATAAAATTAATTATTGTCCCATAAGACACATGGAAGATTTCCATCACAGAAATCTACCGTCACCATTTGGCTATGCACTAGGCTGCCAGGAGGCCACCTGCTATCGCTGCTCTTTGACCCCTATGATGTGACAGCTGAGCATATGTACCTACTTAATTCTTACTCAAGATCCACAGAACCCTGTTATCACACAGGGAGTGCTACGTGGTCCTTTCAATAAACACTTATGAAGCCACTTTCAAAGCTGCTAATTACTCTGTCTTCTTTAGACTTCCATGGTAACTATGGCACATCACAGGCCCCATCACCGGTAAGTACTTCAATACGTACTGGATCCGATCATAAGAACACCGTCCCATATCCACACATGTCATCCAAACTAGCGAGCTACATTGACACATCATTACAACTGGTCTCCAGCCTGTAAGCCATCACAATAACGTCCTTGTGAGGAAAAGGAAGTGGTGACATTAAGCTTTCATGTCTCTTTAGAAGTCTTTGATCTGGAGCCATGCCCAGTCTTTCCTTGATCTTCATGACTGTGCCATAATATGAACTGTGGCTGTGGTGCCCCAACCCCATTCTTTGCACAGAGCTTCTAAAACTCTTGGAATTTCTTACACAATGTAGTAAGAGGAGAATTCTTTGTTAATCATAATAATTCCCTTCTAAACACACCTGAGCTCATAACACTGAGCGGACACTTGGGGGCCAGTGGTTGTTTGTTAGAAGAAGCAGTCATGTGCTACAGGGGTTAGACATTTCAACCACATACCCAAAACTCTCGGGAGAAGAGAAGACCTGGGCTGAACCAAGTAGCCACTAGTAATGATTTACTCAGTCGTGCTTACCCCTCGGAAGCTGCATGAAGGTCCTAGGTGATGTGCCATAGAAAACTCTGAGGTTGCTGACCAAGAAAGAATCAATGTTCCAGGAGGGTTGCAATGACAGTTCACGCAGATCCTCAACTCGACAGAGTCTAGAATCACCTAGGATATAAAACACTGAGCATAGCTCTGAAGAATTACTTTGGTTAGGTTAGGCTCTCTATGCCAAAACTGGAGGGATTGTCTCTACTGGGTTCCCTGCTCTCTGCTCTGCAGCTATGAATACAATGTGACCAGCTGATCAGGTTCCTGCTGCCTTCAGTTCCCCCCCCCCATGTGGATTGTGTCTCAAAACTGTAGGGCCAAGGAGAACACTCATTAGGCAAGGGTGCCTGACACCTGAGTTTGCTCCCCAAGCAAGACCCTCGTGGTAGAATAAAGGAGCCAATATCTGCGAGTTGTCCTCTGACCTCCAGGATCCTGCCATGGCATGTGTCGACTCCTTGCCCAAACAATCAAATAAATAAGTAAAGCAAAATAAAAATCTTAATTCCCAAACTGTGAGTCAAAATAAACCCTTTCTTTTAAGTGTTTTTGTCAGGCATTTTTATCACAGCAACAAGAAAAACAGTGGACACAGTGGCACACCCTAGATACTATAGGAACAGAAGTTTGTGGGCTTAAGAGCCTTCTGAACCTCACTGGCATACCTGGCTGTGTATTTACAACCTTTAAGAAATCCTTAGCATTGGACTGAACACAAGGTCCCCAATGGAGGAACTAGAGAAAGGATCCAAGGAGCTGAAGAAGCTTTCATCCCCACAGCAGGAACAACAATATGAACCAACCAGTACCTCAGAGCTCCCAGGGACTAAACCACCAATCAAAGAGTACACATAGAGGGACCCATGGCTCCAGCTGCATATGTATAAGGGGATGGCCTTGTTGGACATCAAAGGAAGGAGAGGCCCTTGGTCTACAGCAGAGATGTTTACATGTATTTTATTAAGAGTAGTTATCTAACTAGGCATTATCTGTCACTAGCTTCACAGGTTCATGGAAAGCTAAAAACCACAATTTTTGTGACTAACTTATCATTGAAATTTTGTGTAGATAAACCCAGTCCAAATTTTATCTTCTGTCCTTGTGCCCACAATAAATTGTTAGTTCTCTTTTGTGACCTTTGATTAAGTGTTCTACAAGAATGTATTCTAAGCTGTAAATGCCTGCTTTCTATCTCAGAAACAATTAACCCATGACATGTGAAGACTAGCAGAGTTCTAATTGCAGTTTTCATATCAGAGAAAGCTTAAATAGCAGTCTTAATATAAAGAACCTAATAACTATTAGAAAAATTTTAGGAATTCTTATAGGATTATCATTAAGAATTAAGAAATCATCTATTTGTCTATATAACATCACTACAAGACAGTGCATCTTCATTGATCTGCAGAAATTTGGCCAAAAGGGCAGGGGCTAATACCTAGTGGTTGTTACACACACACACACACACACACACACATATATATATGTATATATATATATATACACATACATACATATTTACTAATAGCAGGAAAGGCACATTAATAACAAGAATCTTTCCTAAAATGCTGTCCCTTTAGCCTTGCCTACCTGCCTAGCAGGAAAATCACCTGCTAGCTTTTAGCCTCTCCTAGATGGTTCCTGGTAGTGGCAGACTCTATTCCTTCTAGAACCTTCTTTCTGTAAGTTGCCTTGGTCATGGTGTTTTGCTTTGCTTCACAGAAATGGAAAAGTAACTAAGACATGTTTCCCATGTTCTAAGAAGTTTCCTAGCAAATTACCATAGTCTAAGGACAGGATTGTGGGTGCCACAATTTGTACTCCAACCAGGCAAAATTTAGGGGGAGCTCAGGGCCCCACTATTTTAAGATTGGTATCTGAGATGGGGCAAGGGTTCCTCTGAGACTGGCCCTTTAACATATGGGGTTATCTTTCACTCTGAAAATGCAGTTAAATTATGGGATATCCTATTATATCCAGGATTAATAGTGGAGGAATCGACTGCTGTGCAGAAAATTTCTACCCATTTGGTTTCACAAATGTCAGAATAAGAAAAAACAACTTAATTTTCTTATTAAGGCTATAGACATCTTCAAATTTTGTAAGATCAGGTCACCAGAGGTGAAGATGTTCCTTCATCTTTACGTTCACCACATACGCCTCTCCAGCTTCCTTTCCTTCTGAACACTTCCATGAAAATCTGATCAGTTCAGAGAGCAAACAAGAAACAAGTCGCATGGGTGAATGTGGTCCCCAGCCGGCACTGCTGAACTTGGCTGGGAGCAGTCGGCTCTCCCGTTGTCTCTGTTCTTTGGCTATTTGCCATTCTAGGCTCACTTCTCAACTAGAATGAAAATGAAGTCTATTTAGCCAAGAAAAAAAAAGATTTATTCTTAAAATGCCAGAGAAGGTAAAGCATCTTTTTGGAGTTGCAGACCTGAATCTGTAAGAAGATGATACATATCTCCAACTTTACCATTTTAAAAGCATATATGATTGTTTCACCTGCTTGATTGAATGGCTGCTATGTGTATTCAGTGCTCTTGGGGTCCAAAGAGATCTCTGATCCCTGGAGGTGGATTTACAGATGGCTGTGAGCCACTTGACATGAGTACGGGGAACTGATCCTGGTTCCTCAGTATGAGCAGCGGAGTGTCCCTACACAACAGGCCAGTTGACTTACCTCTGAGGGAACGCTGAGGCGTGGCCTTTAGGATTTCATCTTTAAACACTTCAAGGGCTCAGAACTGCCCTTGGGGACATTAACGCTCCAGGACTCCCAGCTTGCCTTGAGCAAGGGCAAAGTATGTTCTTCCAACACCACAGAGAGAGCTGCATTGCCCTCAGTTCGTGGAACTCGCAACATTGCTGGTGGAGCAGACAGTGTCTGCAGAGGACCTGAAGACTTTTTAAAGCAGATGATGCGTTGACTTAAATGGCCCTTGAAGATAGTGCTCAGCTGTCTTGCTGCCTCTGGGGATGTCTTCAGTCTGTTCTACAGTTCCCAGAGTTTCTAAAGAGTGAGCTCCAGCACTCTGACTACCATCTTGTTTAGCAGTGTTCTTCTTATCCCCCTCTTCTAGAACCCTCCTGCCTCAATGTGTAGGATCGCCTCTCAGTAAGACACTTGCTTTTCTCGAGATCTGTTCTGTGGACCTTACCCTTGAACTCTTGTGCACAATGGTAAGAGAGATGGCTCACCAGTTAAGAGCACTCGCTGCTCTTACAGAGAACCCTAACTCAGTCAGTACCCACAGGGCACCTCCATCTGTAACTCCACTTCCAGGAGATGTTTCCCTCTTCTGGCCTCTTCAGGCACACATACACATACACATACATAAAAATAAATAAATATATCTTAAAATAAAAAATTTCATGCTACACTATGAAAACTTCAAAGAGATTGCTATGATAAATTATTGGTCTGGTAAAAGGAGCATGTTATGGTTGTCTCTGGAGGGGCCCTGTCAAAGCCTTACAAATGCAGAGGCAGATGCTAGCAGCCAACCATTGGACTGGGCATGGGGTCCCCAATGGAGGAGTTGGAGGGTGGTTCGAAGGAGCTGAAGGGGTTTACAGCCCCATGGGAAGAACAATGATGTTGGCCACCCCAGGACACCCAGGGACTAAATCATCAACCAAGGGGTACACATGGCTCCAGTCAAAAGTGTGGCAGAGGATGCCTTGTCGGGCATAAGTGGGAGGAGTGGTCCTTGGTCAGGTGAAGGCTCAATAGAGGCCCCAACAAAGGGAAATCGAGGGGGGGAGGTGGGAGTGGGTCGGGTGGAGGGGCATATACTTGGAGGCAGGGAGTGGGAGGAGGTATTGGGGGCTTTAGGGGAGGGTGGAAACCAGGAAAGGTTTCAGCATTGAAATGTAAGTGAAGATTATATTCAATAAAAAGAAGGGAAAAAATATTGGTCTGGCAATGCAGTCATTCCTCCAACTCTTTGCTTTTCTCTAAGAGAAGTGGTGTGAAATCAAAACTGGGGAATAGGATAATCTAACTGCATTAGAACCTAGAACATTCCTCAGCTCCTTACAGCAATAAGAAATTAGGACCATGTTGGTGAAACAGTGAACGTGATGCACTCTTGCCATCTAGATCAGGAGCTCATGACAGCGCTCGTGCTGTATGGCTGCTTTCTCCCTCCTCCTGTCACCATGGCGTGTCCGAGTCAGTCCCCAAGTCTGAGCAGGACATCTGTTTCCCATCCTCCACAGTGTTGCTCTACCAGGAACTACCATTTTTACTTCATACAGGCAAATGCATACCATGCATGGCATTTTTGAAAGCAAGTTGAAAATAATAATAATGTTCTGGGCCTTGCTATTCTTAAGTCCCCCCAAAACCACTAAGCACAAACAACTTCTAGACCAACTTCGTCTGGGAAGAGCGGATTTAGAAAGAGGGGAGACACTATAGACAGTACCACATACAAGAAAGAAAATAGAGCGTCTCAGCCTGGTCCATTGTGGGATGCTGCGGGATGTTGACTCACTTCCTAACTATGGTCCTTCCTGAGCTCAGGGAAAGCTAAACAGCCTTTCATGCAATGGGGACAGCTCAAACAAGCTCAAACAAACCTCTCCAGGCCATGCACTGCGATGTAGCTAGCTACAGCCAATGCTAATATCTGCACTGGACACTGTGTAACTATTTTTCCAAGAGAACAGACCAAACAAGTTGTTAAGTATAGAAAATTGTACACACAGGATTGGCTTGTACAAGCAATGGGAGTAGTTGGACAAGTCAGAGGGAACAAGAAATAACTGATGACGTTTTGAAAACAAATACATTATCCCCTCTTTTCAAAAGAGTATATTGGCAGAGGGCATAGCCTGGTGAATCTTGCTGGCAAATAAAGCAGAGCCCAGTGCTCTGGCCAGCCTCTCCTGAGAAGATGGTGGAGTCTTTAATGTGGAATTGTCCCCAGTTATAAATAATTGTCCCAAGTCTGTCTCTAATTACTCATCACTCCTGAAGTAATTCTCTGGGCAGAATTCCTAGTACATTTCACATCTGACCAGCATTGGGAATTTAGTCCCGGAAGGGACAGTCAAGTTGTAAGCATGCCAGCTCCTTCCACAGTGCGGTGAGCATTTTGGCCACAGTTTGGCCTGCCAGTCAGAGATCAGCAGCTGGGACCGTTTTGCTGACTGGACACAGTGAACCAAGGACCACAGACCAGTGAAATGTCCTTAATACCATTGCCTTCTCAACGGAATCTACAATTAAAGGATCTTCCCACTTAAGCATCAGCACCATCGAGGAACAAACTGGTTTGTGGAAACTGATAGCCAAATCTCTCTCTTTCAGATCCTCAGTCCTGGCCTTGGGAGGATATACGCAGCCCCAGCAAGGGAATCCTCAGAGGAAACAGTAGTGGCTTTTCAACATTTGTTTGTTTTCTTGCCTTTGAAGAGCCTACATGTGTGTCCAGCCATTCCTGCCCCGAGTTCGGAATGTGAACTGTTGGTTTTCCAAGCCTTTTCCAAACCACCAGCTTTACAGGTTTGGCTTCATGAAGACATCCTCTGTAACCAACAACTCTTTTCACAACATTGAAAATGTGTGCATAAGATGACAGCACGGTACCTTTAAAGAAGTGAGAAGACTTTTTAAGAAGTCTTGTTTTTGATGAGATTTGAGGAACCATTTCTGTTCAGGGCTACTGAGATGGCTTAGAGGGTCAGGGGGCTCATGGTCAAGCAGACAACATACTCCGATAATATTTGCCCCCATTCCTCCTCAGAAGTCCTCCCAGACCCACCCCACCCCCCTCAGTGTTATATCCTCTTATTTTCTCTTTGTGTACCTCACCCAATCTAGTCCTCACAAGCCTGGGCCTCTCACTGTGATGAGGCCAACCTACCAGAGATTTCACCATTAAAGAAAACTCCTTCCCCTACAAACTCTATTACCAATAGTTCTTCAGCTAAGGGTGGGGTCTGCTGCCTCCCTCCCCTCCTCTCCCTCCCCCCCACACACTATTCTGCATTCTGGAATGTTGACTGGCCTGACCTTGTGTATCACCTTCTGTAGGCATCCATGCCCTCTTGACCTTGCAAGGGGGATGCTTGTCACATCCAGATGTTAAAGTATCAGTTTGGGCTTTCCAACCCCTCAACCTTGCAATCTTTCTGCCATGTTTTCCAAGAGGGTCCTTGTGTCTAGTGGAGGGTGTATGTGACGCAGAACCCTCATTTGTAAATGTGTGGTCATTAGGGGGAGGTGCTGCTTGAGGGGAATTAGGAGGTGTAGCCTTGTTAAGGTAGGCGTAGCCATGTTGGAGGAAGTGTGTCACTGGGGGTGGGCTTCAGGGTTTCAAAAGCTTAAGCCAGGTCCTGCAGCTCTCTCTTCCTGCTGTCTGTGGATCCAGATGTACAACTTTCAGCTCCTCCAGTTCCTTGTCTGCCTGCACACTGCCATGCTCCTGCCGTAGGATAAACTGCAACTGTAAGCAAGCCCCCGATGAAATGCTTTCTTTTATAAGAGTTGCTGAGGTTCTAGCTTCTCTTCACAGCAACAGAACACTGACTGAGACAGGCCTCTAGCACTCAGGGCTTTGAACTGAGTGTCTGGGCCTCCAGTCTAAGCCCTATACAGTGGGCATTCAAGGGCCTAAAACTGCCAGGCCTGGAGTGGACTTTTATTGCCTTTCCTTTTACATGTAGAAAAAAAAGGAAAGAAAAAAGTAAGAGGGAAAACAACACCCCAAGCTGATTGATTGCATTACCTCCTATAATATTACTCACACCAGTGGACTTGCTCTGAGACAAATGCCGATTTTACTAAATTACAAGTCACCTAATGAGAATACTGGAAATTTCAATTCAAAAAGCTTCCAACACCAATAATAAACTCAAAAGCTGTGGAATTAGCATAATGGTAACAGGCGTTTGTGTGTACACTTTGTTTACTATCAGTCATGTGGTCCTCACCCTTGGTGTCCTCACTCGCTCTGAGTTTGAGGAAGCGATGAAGGAATTAGAAACCTAATTTTAAACTTCAGTAGACTTGATCTTAATTAAGAGGAGACATGTAGAAGTTGGCTCTGTTTCCATCAATTTAAGATCTTCCGATGACCTTCCTTCTACACGTGGTAGAAGCACGTGGCTGTGTGACCTTCACCATTATGTTCCAATCCCACAGTTCTCTTAAAAGTGCACTCCACAGTGTAGTCAGGACAACAGATTGCTGTGCCTTAATAGTGGCCTCCCCAGGCTGTATGCTCTGTCTAGGCACTGGCTGATGGTCAGAACACACATCCTCTCAATCCTTCCAAGCCTCTGCCCTGGTGAAATGGAATTGTTTCCTCTTTCACCAGCCCTTCAAGGTGGAAGGAATTCTTCCTTTGTTCAATTGTTTCGTTTCTCACGCAGCTTTTCTTGTTCAACACAGTACTACACTTACTTGTCCTACTAAAATGGCGTTAAGGTATTTCTAAGAGTTTATCTATGTATTTCCATATTCATTGCTTAACTCTGCATCTGATTTTCAGTTCCCATTCAGATAGTAGTTGAATGAATGCATGAATGAATGAATGAGCTGGCAATGTCATAGTAATAACTCAAAATAACAATTGTAATGGATGGTGTACAGCACAAAAACAGAGGATTGAGGCTTTGCAAGGTGGAGTGACTGAGATAGAGTTGTGAGCTGGAAGGTTAGATGGGAAGTTTAGGCGGTAAGGATGATAACGGGACCAGGGACCACACAATGCCTACCCAACAGGGCGGTGCTGCAGGTTGAGTGAATAAAACGCAGAAAGGTAGGAGGTGTTTTGTAAATGGTAGCACCGTTACCTGCTGTGGCTATAACTTGAACTCCTGGTAGGTTTATGACCCAAGTCCACCAGATTCAGAAGCTCTCGGCACATGGAAGCTTGCTTCTGATTGCTGCAGACAGAAAAGGAAGGAGACAAAATCCTTGTAGAAATGCCCACGAGGATAACAGGACTGATGGCAACTAATAATTATTGCGTGTTTGTGAACTAAGTAACTGGTAAGAATCACTACAGCTCATGCTAACACAGCTGTATATGGTCAGTGAAACAACTGAAGATTTATCTTCTGGTTAAAGCGGGATCCTCCTGGAGTAGAACAAAATGTTCTACGTAGCAGGAATGTCTTCCCCTGGGAATACAGTAGAAGCTGGCCATGGAGAGCCAGGGAAAGAGCAGATGTGCAAGCTTCCGTCCCAGAAGCATCAAAAGGCAATGTCCGCAGGCCTAATTCAGACAGCCGCCAGCAGCAGCCAGGGACTCCAGTTACACACACACACACACACACACACACACACACACACGCACACACACCTGCCTCCACACACAGCTACAGGTACAGAGCAGCGTATGTGACAGATGCTAACCAGACATAGCACAGACACTGTGACACTTAGCTGGACCGTGACTTATAGAGGGAAAATACAGAGGCAAGGGAGCGTCCCAGGGGAGGAAGGGTGGCCACTGGTGGCTCATGAATTAGCATGACCCCATCTCATGAATTAAGACAAGAATGGCAAAAAGGTGCATTGATTTTTTTCTCTTGTACAATTTCTAAGACCTTGTATTTGATACCAAAAATAGCGGGGGGGGGGGGGGGGGGGTTAGGTGGGGGTGGGGAGCGGGGAACAAAACAAAAGAACAAGGAATGGTGTGGCCCATGCGTACAATCTTCCAGGGCATCTGGGAAAGAAGTGAGAGCACTGAGGTTGTAAATCTTGGGATTATAAAGGAAACATGCCAGGCTTAGAAACAAGCAAGACAAATGATAATAAGAAGGGACTATTGTAAAAGTCCATGCAAATGCAGAAGCATGAAAGGAAAGGGAGGTGTAATGGGGGACGGGGCTTTCAACCAAGCTCAGGACATAGTACAGGGATATGTCTGTGCCTATCTTACATAGCTCCTTTCTCCAGCCAGTGACCTCACTAGGGAAGACCAAGAGTTCATCATCCCAGCTGATCCCAACTCTACAGAGAAAGGCTTGGAGTTAGGAGCTCCTGTTTTAAATTTGCTATTTGTAAAGACTGTGAGTTTCTCAGAAAAAGTTCAAAAAATATTTCAGGAGAAATTATATTGAAAAGTAAAATATTGGATTTGGCAAAAAAAGATATACACACATTAAATTTATTCTTTTCATAACAAAATTTAATGGCTGTATTTTCCAAAAAAAATCAAAAGAATAATTGTAGTTTGTTTACAGTTCTCTTTTGGAAGAAATACTCCAATTTAAATATATCTTTATTTATTTTATTACATAACAAAGGAGGCAAATGTCAAAGAAAGAAAAGTAAGTCTAAAAAGTATTTCTGTGCACACTATAGGACATTGTTCTTCTTAAAGTGAGGGCCAGGGAGGTGGATATTTGAACATTTTTCCTCCTGGAAACCACATTCCTGTGGCATGGCTCAAATTAAATCTTTTGGTCATATTGAAAGGGGAAAGAAGAAAATTACTATATTGAAACCAAAAGGAAAATGAATCTGGCCCTTTTTATTATATTTTCCCTGTCTGTGACTTCCCAACCTGTCCTGCTTGTGCAAATATACAAATATAGCTCTACACAAGAGGAGGCCACTGCCCCAGACCACCTCCACCTCCGGCTCTTAAGGTGGACTTCATTTAAGGGACCCAGGAGGATCTTCACAGAAAGAAGCCACGTGAGTATTCTTCTGCTTGAGTTGCCTCTCTGTTTAGGCTCCATTCCAGGAGAAAGAAAGGAAGCCAGATGTGAATGAATATGATTAACTGGAAAAAAATAATAGTAATGGGCTGGAGAAAGGATGGCTCCGTAGTTAAGAGCATCTACTGCTCTTGTAGAGGACCTGGGTTCAGTTCCCAGCACCTATATGGCAACTCACAATTAGCTGTACCTTTAATTCCGTGGGATTTGATGCCTCTTCTGACCCCCACAGACACCAAGCATGTGTGTGGTGCTTATACATACAAGCAGAAAAAACACCCATGTGTGTGTGTATAATAAAAGTCTTTCAAAGATACAGTCATATCTGAAAAGAAAGCTATATGCCCTAGAGATCTTGAGTGTGCCTCCTGATTTAACGGCTTTTATTTTTGAGCCATGATTGTCTAGCACAACAGAGCCTTGCTACTGTGCGCAGAGCCCCAGGCATGAGGTTTCACCTGCAACTAAGTTTTCAAAAAGAAAAAGGCAACAAAGAGGCTACAATTTTCTTGTCTTTCTGGCTTTGCAGGAGCAAGCACGTGTATAAGGTGTTCATTTTTTATTCATTTACCTTGTCAGTTATAAAACACTGAGGTTGTTTCTAGTTCCCAGCTGATGTGACTAGAGCAGCAGTGAGCGTGGCTGAGCAGGGATCTGAGGAGTGGGATGTCCAGGCCCTTGGACGTGTGCCACACGGCCATACGGAGCTATAGATTTTTAGGGATTTTTCCATACTGATTTCCGTAGTGCTGCACTAATTTCGTCCCTATCCTCAGTGCACGGCATTTCTCCTGTCTCTGCCAGCCTGCCTGCATCTGCTGCCTGCATCTGCTGCCCATCATTGTTGACCTTCACCATTCTGATGATAATAAGAAAAAATTACCTTTAATTTGCCTTTCCTAATTGCTAATGATGATGAACACTTTTTGAGGTATTTCACAGCCATTTTTATTTCTTCTATTGTTGAGAACCCCATTTACACCCCGTAGCCTATTTGTTAATTAGGTCATTTGTTTCTTTGACTCCTTCCCTTCTGTTTTGCTTTTGGGTTTTGTTTTTTTTTTTTTAGTTCTTTGTATAGTGTAGGTATGAATCCTTTATCAAATGTATAAGCTGGTAAAGGTTCTCTCCCTTCTTGAGATAAAATCATCCTACGTCCCCTTGGTGGGTTCCAGGTCCAACGGGAATCTCCTTCATTAGAGACTGAATTAAGAAGAGGATATCTTGAGAAAACACAGGCAGGAACTGGAGGTGTGCAGCTACAAGCCACTTCTCAGGGCCACTAGTGGGGTGGATAGCATCTTTCAGCAGTTCTCATTTGCCATGTGTATTGTTAGACAAGACTGTATTTGAGAACGAGAAATCATCTTGCCCTTGCCAGATGACGACCCAGGGTTGGAAGAGACATTTTCAGTGATGTTTACACCAGAGTAAATGGAGACCTAAAGTGAGGTCTATTTCTGAGATCCTTCACTATATGTGAACACACTGCAGGCTCAAAAAGTGCTCCAAAATGCTTGGTGGTAGTTGGGAAAGCTTGCAAGAAGAAATAGCATCACAGACATACTTTGAAGTATGCAAATTGTTTTTTTGATAAAAAAATTTAAAAATGGGCAAAGTAAGAAATATCAACCAGAAAGAATTAAAATTGTGAAAGCCACAAAGTGTGCTTTGAGGTATAATGAAGCCCCCATCTGACATGAGAGGGGCTGTAAACGCATTCGTGGAACTCAGATTCCAATGGACATGTCCGCCCTCTACAAGCCATGATAGTGAACAAGGAAGTCCAGGCTGTGTGTTGGGATGTCAAGGCATTAGGACAATGGGTAGGAAACACTGAGAAATTACACTCAGAGAAACGATGTGTCCCAAGTTGCTCTTAAGAAGTCACATTCTCTCCTCTTGTTCTCAGTCACTACTCTTTGTCCCTTTCTCATTCATGGAGGTAAATGGTTCACACCATCTATTCACAGATGCTGCTAAGCATGGCTTCACCTTCATGGCTTTTGCTTTCAAAGGAATCCCCTGAAAAGATAGATCTTGTGCCAGTGTTTTGTAGAAAATAGCAGAGAAAGGGAGAACCCTATGTCCCACAGCGAAAGAATTTCTCTCCAGGATTGAGAACTGAAGTAAGGCTGGAAGCTTGAAAGGATCTGCATCAGACAGATAAATAAGATGTCTTCCCTAAGAAGTGAGACCCCACAGTGGGAGCTGCAGCTTTGCTGACCACCATGGTTAAAAGAAGCAAGACACAGTGGTGTGTCAAGCAAGCTCACCTGACATTGGTCCTGTGTAAGCCCCAAAAACTTGTCAGTCCTGTCAGGAAAGTGGATGCTAAGAGTGAGTACAGTTGAATTTTCTACCAGCCCAACTAGATGAGTGAGTGACATCTAATTTAGATTTAAAAAAAAAAGAGTCTGTAAACACAGGTATCCATCAACAGCAGACTGTTATGGTAGAAAAATATTTGTATTTAGTAGCATTTCTTGTCATTAATCTTTTAGTCTTAGCACGATCGTTCTGTAGTACTATAGTTCTATAGATTTTGTTTCCCAGAGCCCTCTGTAAACTCAGAGGTGGGATTTGAGAGTCAATGTGTGCTACTTACGCCTTATGCTGTAGATGGAAAGGGTTTTCCTTCCCTTCCAGAGTTTTTCCTCACCACAGATTAGAGTGGAATCAAGAAAAGTAAGTGCAGTAAGAATTCTGATTCTTAAAAAATGCATTTATGATATGTGAATGTTTTGTTTAATCCCAGGTCCAAATTGTACACAGCAGCTAACTATGATTTGTCTCATGCTCTGGCAAGGGCGTGATTTTTCCAGCTGAAGATAGTTTACATGTGGAATTCTGGGGACTCTTGAGAAGGTATAAAAATGCCAGAGCTGCTCCCCACTGCTTGTGGAGGTTCCTGTTGCTGTGGTTTTTCAAGTGGTTGTGAGCAAAGAGATGAGAAGAAACTGGAGATACCCTGACAATGAAGACTGACCTTGCCCTAAGGAATTTGACACCCCTAATCAGCAGGATGTGTCACAGGACTTTCCCTGTTCAATTACATTAGTGCAGAGGAGGCCTGTGATTGGACAGGGAAAAGGGAGGCGGGGCTAAGAGTTGCAGAGTTGGGAGCATCTCAAGGGAGAAAGGAAAGGCCAACATGGAGGCACATGTGAACCAGGGTGACTTTAACCAACCACAGGTAGTTATGATACCATAAGGTTAGAATAATTGGGATAAAGCTTTTATCATTATCAATTGGTTCTGATGCCATTATTATATTGACATCTTATAAATTGAGAATTTATTGATACATAAATCTGATTGGTTAATTATAAGCTTCAAGAGTTTTGTTTCTACCAGGTTGATGGGTGGTATGGAGGCTGACTGTGGGTTGGAAGGTCATTGCGTGGGACTGGTGTGTTAGCGATGAGAACTCTGGAGCTCCTGCCATGCTGGAGAGTTGGCAGGTAGAGACAGAGCCAGCGGGACCAAGAGTTGCCAGCACATGTGCAGGAAGCTGCCAGTTCTTTTTTTTTTAATATTTCCCGCTATAGGATGTATTCTAAAGAGATCTATGTCCCCTTTCCTCTCTAACTTTCTTTCTTACCTACCTAGTGCTGGGGGATTGGAAGGGATAGGGTGAGTAGGAAGGTAGATATAAGAACCCAACAAAGTACCCAAAAACTAAGGATGCAGGTTAGCCCTTCAGATGGTGCACACTATGATAATTCAAAAGAAAACAGGTCCAAAAATAATGGCCTGAGACTTCTGGCAAATTTGCATTAAGCAGTCCATATAGGTAAGGAATTTATGTGGAATTCCATATTAGCATTCATCACATTCTTACTGCTTTCTGATAACACCAGTTTGAAAGATGAGCCACCGTAAAGGAAGAGATTGCTGGTGGAGAAAATGGCTGACTGTCTGGCAGTGACAGTATTAGATGGCTTGAAGTAAGGCTTGCTGTAAATGAGAGGAAAATAAGAGGCTGACAGGAGACCCGGCCTATGGGACTTGTTAATTGTTTGTGAAGGAATAAAGCTGGAAATGGTAGATCATGCTTCCAATCTTAGCACTTGAGAGGCTGAGTCGGGAGGATGGCTGTGAGTTCACGGCCAGCTTAAAGTGAGACTCTATCACAAAGAGGACTGGGGGGGGGGGGGGGAGACATACAAGGGAAGGAAGATGACAAGGAAAAGGGGAAGGAAGAGAGGAGAGGAGAGGAAAAGGAAACATAATTAATTCTAATGTTTCAATATGGAAATTTGAGGCTGGTGGTAATGTTATCAGGAAGGACAATCCTATGAGGGTGAATCTCGGGGAAGATGCTTAAAATAACATCACAAAATGAGAAAGCACTGGGCTGGGCAGTGGAGAAAAGGAAAGAAAGACCACTGTCTGTGAGCTTCCTGCCTTTCACACATGGGAACGTTCCTTGAAGCCAGAGCACAGGTTACTAACAACAGCCTCCCTCATTAGAACCTGTTCAATATTTAACCTGTGCCCACAAAAATTCCTTCAGTCTGCTTCAAATAGCCTTAATTAAAAGTGTGAGTATTTCATTCAATAATCAGTTTCCTATAATGCTCTTGCTGTAAAAAAAAAAAAAAATGAGTCCATGACAAACATAGTCACAGTGGTACTTTGTTTTGTCTTCTTTTGCTCATTTAGAAAATATGATATACTGTCGTGGTAAACATGGTATATGTTTCTCAGAATTCATAGGCACTGTACACAGGGCAGGATCTGACTGATGATTGATGTGTCACCAATCAAGGTTCACCAACCGCAATACATGCGCCACCTTAGAAGTGCCATGCTGACGGCAGAGGAGGCCACATGAACTGGGTGAAAAGAATATATAAAAATTTCTGATTCTCTACTCAGCTGTACCATGAAACTAAAACTGCTCTAATGGATGACCCTGGTGATGTGAAGAGGCAGGCATGTTCTTTTGGACAAATAGACATACGATCATCCTTCTTTCCTCCATGAACTTAAGGAATCAAGGGATCTTTTCTGTAAAAGTAACCAAAAGACACATGTTGCTTCCCTATCCTTGGGTACAATAAAACTATTCTAGTGCCGTTGCATCTAGCAGGCTTTCGAAGCTGTATTTTTCATTGTAGAGAATAAATAAACCATTTTCTCACTGAAGGGACACATTCATTACATAGGCAGTTCTCCTAGGTACAGAATAATCAACCTATCATAGCTTCTTTATTTGTATCTTTATTTTTAACTGTGTATGCATGTGCATGTCTGTGTGTGGGTAGGTGCACATGAGTGTAAGTGCTCAGAGAAGCCAGAAGCGTCAGCTCTTCTGGAGCTGGAGTTACAGGTGGCTGCGGGCCATGCCGTGTGGTTTCCCAGAACCGAGCTCAGGTCCTCTGCAAGGGCAGGTTTATCCTCTGGGCCATCTCTCCAGCCCATAGCATGGTTTCGTAAGCCTGTAACTCTGGAGCTGATTTTCTGAGTCCAGTTCTTGTGCCTACCAAATTTATCTGATACGAGTTACTGGACAAGAATTTAATACACTTAAAATTTTATTTTCCTCATTTAGATAATGGAGTTCAAAGAAATGGCCACACTTTAGCAGTTTACTTGCAAGATTGAAATGTAAAATATATGCCAAGTACTTAGTAAAAAGCTTGGCAAAATAAGCCACCCAATAAACACATTCTGTGACTAGAGGATATAGGTCAATCACCAAATACCTAAAGTCTTCCAAAGCATTTACCAAATAAGAAATCCTGGCTTTGGACTCTGGCCATGATGGAAGGAATGAACATTGGACTTTCCTTCCCTAATTGATTACTTTTGAAGTTGAACAAAATAGGCAAAACCATTGTTTCCAGACCATGGTGAACTCACAGCTCTGGGTGGTGAGCCTTGAGAGAGAGATAGCATAGCCAGCTACCGTAGTTACTTCATCTGGTTTGTTGATAGAACATAATGCCCAGGCCAAGGAACCGAAGCAGAAAGTGGCAGGCTTACTGGCCATACGGAGCAGAGAATGGACATTTGGACTATTGAAGCAGCAGGAATTTGTATCTCACATGGCCAGATCCAAGTCACCTTATGGAGAAGCCCAAGGGATCTGCATGTATGTCACCTCTGTGCATGTGCAAAACCTAGAGAGGACCAGTGAGCAGTAGCTGCTTCAGAACCATAAGTAGAAGAATCAGAAGGTACAAATGGCCAGTAGAGTAAGAACAACCCAGAACCGGGGCCCCAGAGAAGTCCCGATTTGGAAATAAGGCAATTTTAACCCTGGTATATAGAATTCTGTAAACTTATGCTGACAAAACTAAAAACCAAACATGAGCTGTAAATAAGTTAGTTCTCTGTCAGAATAAAATCCAACAGTTTTGACAGAAAACAAACACAGAATCTCAGCAATGTAGCATCCTAAATATGTGTGTGTGTCTGTGTATGTCTGTGTGTGTCTGTGTGTGTCTGTGTGTCTCTGAGTGTGTCTGTGTGTGTATGTGTATGTTTCTGAATGTGTCTATGTCTGTCTGTGTCTGTATGTGTCTATGTGTGTATGTCTGTGTGTCTATGTCTGTCTGTGTGTATCTGTGTCTGTGTGTGTGTGTGTGTATGTGTATGTCTCTGTGTGTGTGTATATGGATGTCTATGTGTGTGTCTGTGTGTCTGTGTCTTTGAGTGTGTCTGTGTGTGTGTATCTGTCTATGTGTTTGTGTCTGTGTGTCTGTGTGTGTCTGTATGCCTTTGTCTGTCTGTATCCTCTGTCTGTATGTCTGTGTGTCTATGTCTGTCTGTGTGTGTCTGTGTGTCTGTGTATGTGGATGTCTATGTGTGTGTCTGTGTGTCTGTGTGTCTGTGTCTTTGAGTGTGTCTGTCTGTGTGTATCTGTCTGTGTCTATGTGTTTGTGTCTGTGTGTCTGTGTGTCTGTGTGTGTCTGTGTGTCTTTGTCTGTCTGTCTGTATCCTCTGTCTGTTTAGGCAAACCAGGAATAAAATGTGCAATAGAAACAGAAGATGCACATGGTAATTACTTGGACAAAGCCTATGTCCAGAGTTTTAAAGCCAGAGGTGAATGCATAGACAGAGAATTTCAGCAGCTAAATGGGAAGTAGAAGAGAAGGAGCAACTAGATCTGGGGCAGTAAGAAGCCCGCATGTGGAACAGAGAGCCAAGGGAGGCGCGGCAGCATTCGGATACTGCAAGAACAAAAGGCCTTGAAGAAACTAAATAGAAACTGTCCAAGCAGAACAAAATCCAGTAATAAAGCTGCAGAAAACATGGAGCAGAGCTTCTGCAGCCTGCGGGGCATCGGGAACTCTCCGAGCACGGGTAGACAGACGTCCCAGATGGAGAAGGACATCTGACCGGAAGTCCCAGATGGAGAAGAGACATCTGACCGGAAGTCCCAGATGGAGACGAGACATCCTGGCAGTAGAATAAATAATGAGCTTAAGTAATTCATATTCTAGAAGAGAATCCCTGAGAATAATAAAACTTTAACAACGCAGAGAGAACACTGTGCAGTATCAGATGAACAAATACCCCTAAGCACATTCAGCCTTTCCTCATGACAGAAAAAAAAGACATTTAAAAACTTGGCTTTGAACATCCCAACATCTGATCTGGACCATGATGGAGAAATTGGCCACAAACAGCTCCGTGAGAGCCACATCTGGGTGGATCCCAGCACAGCCGCTCTACCCCAGGTTAAAAATAAAACCTTCAAAGGACCCAGAAGAAAAGGGTGCATTGCATACAGCAAAGTAGTGACAGAAAAACCACAGAATTCTCATCAGAAGCAATATAAGCCAGAAAACAATAACATAGTAGTTTTAAAATGTCCAGGGGGGATAAAAGCCTTTTAGTGTGGGGAAATAAATAAATGAAAATTGAACCCAGGGTTTTGCACACTCTAGCAAGCTTCCAAACAAAACCACATCCCTAGACCCGTCACAATCCCTGGTTCAGACAGGGTCGCTTTTTCCTGCCTTGGACTTGGTCCTGGTGTCTCAGTCTCCCGAGTAGCTGGAATTATAGGCCTGTGCCACTAGGCTTCGCTGCACCATTAAATCAGAATTATAAGAAATGAATTTTTTTCTCTATAAGTAAAGGTATTTCCACACGATTAATGTGGTGATGATCAGCACACCAAGAAGTGCTAAATAAATGTCTTCAAGTTAAAAATAATTTATAGCAAGTGGACACTCAAGTAGGCTTGAAATAAAGAGCTTGATCCATTCTTCTCCTTACATAATTCCTTCAGATTCAGTAGACTGCTTTCTTCTGGGGTGTAGCCACTGATAGGTAGCCTTTCGAATGTTCACAGTGGTGACGCTAATTAAACAGCACTCTCTTTTTTAAAAAAATTTTGTTTCGTTTTGTTTTGTTTTTTCGAGATAGGGTTTCTCTGTGTAGCCCTGGCTGTCCTGGAACTCACTCTGTAGACCAAGCTGGCCACGAACTCAGAAATACGCCTGTCTCTGCCTCTCAAGTGCTGGGACTAAAGGCGTGTGCCACCACTGCTTGGCTAATTTTTTTTAAGATTTATTTATTTTATGTCTATGGATACACTGTAGCTGTCTTCAGACACACCAGATGAGGGCATCAGATCCCATTACAGATGACTGTGAGCCATCACGTGGTTGCTGGGATTTGAACTCAGGACCCCTGCAGGAACAACCAGTGCTCTTAACTGCTGAGCCATCTCTCCAACCAGTACTCTCTTCTTACAGCTCCTGTAGGGTAACTGATTTTGCATATCACCCCCTGCCCTGTTACAGCCTGCCTGTACCTTTGTATTCGGAGGCAGTTTCTTGAAAATAGCCTGTCTGTCCTTTGGTTGACCGTGTAGCAGTCTGTGTTCTGTTGAGCTAGGTTTAAACCCCAGCGACCCAGTGGATTTAATCCACAAGGGACGGAAGGAGGTTTGCCCATGCTCCCAGACACTAGGCACCTGACACTATGCTCATGTAATCCTGTGGCCTTCAGTCACTTAGGGCCACACTCCAGACCCTTAGTATTCTGACTGGACTCCACCCCCACAGTCACCTGGCAACAGCCAAGTTTGCCCTGCCCCACATTTACTTGGCAGTTGCCAGGTAGCTCAGCCCACTATAAGAGGGGCTGTTTGCCCCCTCCCTGCTCTCTTACTCTTTCTTACTCTCTCACTCTCTTGTTCTGTCTCTTGTCCCCTGCTCCCCCTCTCTCCCCATTCCCTTCCCCCTCTTTACGGGTGGCCATGACCAGCCTCTATCTCTCTACCTCCTCTCTCTTGGTCTACTCTTCTACAATAAAGCTGTAAAACAGTGGGCTGCCTCCTTCCATCTAAACCCACCAAGCTGGAACAATGGAACAGGCCCACAGTTGGCCATTTAGCCCCTCCTGCTCCTGTTGAAACACTTCCTCCACACAAGCCCCCTCCTACTTTTAAGTCTTTTGAGTGTGTGCTGCCCACTGAGTTCAATTAGAGTAACAGGGGCTGAAAATGGCCAGAGGCAGTATATGAATGTTCAAAACTCAAAGTGTGTGTGTGTGTGTTTTAATTTTTTTTTAAAAATTAAGTATTTGAGGTATAAATAATAAAGTTTGCACATTGTGGGGTTTGTACCCTATAGTAGCAGACACAGAAAGGAGAAGAGAGGGGATATAGAGACATTCCACATCTTGTATGAAACAGAATGTGAGGATGGCTTAGGATATCTATTGTATCCTCTACAGAAATTGTTAATAGGCAAAACAGCGATGTAAGTCAAAAGAAGAGAACACTTAAAATGTGGAAAATTATGGAAGATGGAAAGAGCTGGATGGGTCAATTCAGAAACAAACTACCTAACCATATAAAAGCTCTAAATAGCCAACCAAAGGACAGGCAGGTTATTTTCAAGAAACAGCCTCTGAATATAAAGGTTCAGGCAGGCTGTAACCAAAGGGACAGGGCAGGGGTGATACGCATAACCAGTTACCATACAGGACCTGTGAGAGTGTTGTTGGATTAGAGAGATGGCTCAGCAGTTAAGAGCACTGACTGCTCTTCCAGAGATCCTGATTCAATTCCCAGCAACCACATGGTGGCTCACAGCCATCTGTAATGGGATCCGATGCTCTCTTCTGGTGTGTCTGAAGACAGCTACAGTGTACTAATAAAAATAAATAAATAATTTTTAAAAAATTTACAAAGAAGAGACTGCTGTTAATGCCGAAGTATCCACTTCAGAGAAAGAAATGTTACCAGACTTCTGAAGTACTGTCATGTTTAAAAGTATTCACACTCTAAGAGAAGTTCAAAATAGATGCAGCAGTAACCAGTAGAAACCTGGTTACCTGGGCATCAGAACAGTTGTCCCCCTGTACTGTTAAAACTATACAGGAAAAACAAAAGTCGGGGTGTGGAAGTGGGCACACTACTGACCAGCTTAATCTAATCAGAATTTATGGAATACAAACCACATGTGGAGTTTCTAAAAAGGGTTCAATTAAATTTAAGGATTGAAACACCATCAAGTATGTTTCAAGAAACCAGGGAAATAAATTAGAAATAAATAAAATATAGCAAAAAGAAAACATCATATCTTTAGATTATCAACAATTTATGGCATATCTTAACCATTCAGGAATCTAAGTAGGGATCTTAGAAAATACTTTAAGAAGCAGCTGATGTCGTGATTACAATGAAACACAGAGCTCTGAACGCTTACGTGTGAAGGTCTAAAATCAGCAGCTTGTGTGGCGCTTGGTTATACTCTAGAGCTTGACTATAAGATGTTTTTGCTGAGGACACAAAACACTTGAGTCGTGGGACATGGAGCACTCCAGCCGGTGCTGTCCTGGAAGCTTCAAACCTATTGGCCATTGTCATAGTGACAGGAGAAGAATGGGAACAGGCAGCCTTACCCAGCTAAGAATCCTGTAAGCTGTGTCAGGGACCAGCCTGCCAAGACAAGGCCATGGGCATGACATAACACACTGCATGTGACACATAATAGGAGTATTACATCTAAAGGTAAGCTAATGAAGGGATCACGGTGGGGTGTGGCAGGGGTGGGGGTGGGAAGCAGCTGATCTCACCAAGCAAGTATACCCTGGGTCACTCTCCTTAACCACAATGCCTCCCTTTTTTTCTGGTGTCTATACTTACTTTTATCCTATAAAATATTTTACTAATGCTTGGAGTGTTTGCAATAACTCAATAACTTTCCATTTAAGGAGTTATTCTGTTGATTTCCTTGCTATAGCTCTACATCTCTACATTCTGCCCAGTACCTTCACTAAGCTGTGATATCAAGGCAGAGACCTCTGAAGTAGGAACTTCCTTTGTTTTGTAGGTTGCTGTTTGACCTTCTATCCCTCTTCTGCTGTGTGTGACAGGCATTACTAAAGGATAGGTGTCAGGAACCAACAAGCTAATAACTATCAGGCTATCTTCCTGAGATGAGTCTGTCCTAAATTAATAAATAATGCAAGACAGATTTGCTCCAATAGGCAAGACCAGGAGAAAATCTTTTAGGAAAGATTCCTGGTATTAATATGCTTTTCCTGTTATTATTAAATATATATGACAATCACTAGGTATTAGCCCACCTTTTTAAGCAGATCTCTGCAGATCTATGAAAAAGTACTGTCTTGTAGTGATGCTATATAGACAAATATGTGACTTCTAAAGTCTTAATGATGATCCTATAAGAACTGCTAAAATTGTATCAGTGATTATTAAACTCTTTTGCAGTGGGACTGCTATTGGGTCCTTTTCTGATAGTCAAAACTGCAATGAGAATTCTGCCAGTCTCCTGATATCGCCAGCTAACTGCTTCTGATAGTAATCAGACTTTCTACTACTCAGAGCACATTCCAAGAGGTTGTAAAACGATTAACCAAATGTCATAAAAAGGGATCTGACAATTTATTATAGGTGCTAGGACAGAAGATAAAATATCGACTGGGTTTATCTACACAATACTTCACTAATAACTTAGTTATGGTTTTAAACTCTCCGTGAGCCTGTGGGGCTATGACAGGTGATGCATATTTACCCAGATATTTACTCCTAATGGATATGCATGCAAATATTCACCATTGTAGACTTCTTATTTGAGTTATGATTTGATTTATGCATAAAACTGATGAACCTTTTACCATGTGATCATGTACTCTGGAAGACAATAGGTGCTGCGGACAAAGAGAAGAGATCATCATCCCACTTCCCCCCTTTTCTTAGAGAGTTTTCATAGGAAACGTTCACAACTTAGAAATAAATGCTAAATTCACTTTCAAAGTGTCCCTCTTTCTTCCTGCGCTTCAACTAGCGGGCTGAAAGTTAGAGCCAGGCAGTTCCTGCAGAGATAGAACAAAAACCACATTACTTGACCCCCTGCTGTGCCCTCAAAATGAGCAAAAAAAGTTTTTAGGACTTTTTAGAAGTTATCATCAGCATTCAGTATGGTTAGAAAGCTAGAACATCCGTAGACCATGAGTCTTTAAAGCCACACCAGAGTCCTACTCTGTGTCTTGTTTCAACGCGCTCCAGGCCAAGAGACTCCAAACAGATGGGATAGTCCCTAGTGACCTGGTGGACGGGTCAACCTGCCTCAGCACAGTCATCTACCAAACAGGAAACGAATCTGTGTTATTTAAACCACCACCCTGATGGGCTGGAAGGAACATTTGCCTCTAACCTTCTGTGTCTTTATGATCAAACACTCACGGAATCTCCACAGAGAGAGGGACAAGTTCACAGGAAGTAGGAGAGACCACGGAAAAGACGGAGGAATGACTGGGGAAAAGGCTGGATGCCAAAAGATAAATGTTTGAAAAACAAAACCAGCAAACTGCTCTGATCCACCACTCTTACAAACAAAAGGATATCCCATAACCAGCTCAGAGAAAACCAACAGACCCTTCCCAAACCAAAGGAACAGTCCGAGCTCCAGAAAGAATTCATTAAGCTGCCCACAGAGGTCCCTTGGAGAGACGGTGCTTGCTCAAATGGCTTCTGTGGTAAAAGTGGAACCCTAAGTGAGATCCTGAGCTATGGTACAAAACACAGCTTTTACCTCAAAGAAAATAAAAGGATTTTGTTTTTTGTTTTGTTTTGTTTAATTTTATTTATTTTTTGTTTTTTCCTGAGCCAAATTCAAGTGATCTTCGTCTGTGAACAAGGATTTAGGTTGTCCTGAATAACAATCTCTAACATTATAATGTTCTGTCATAATGTCCTGTTATAATGTCCTGAATAACATTCTCTAAAGTGGAAATTAGTTCTTGAACTTATACTTACAGAACAAAAGAGGCCATCAAGGCATTTACGAAATGTATTGGTCAGGACACAGGCAGGCGTTGTTCAGCAAAGCAGGAGACACTGCTGTAGGTTTCAGACCGTCACTGTTGACCTTCGTTAGTGGGAGCTAGAGGTCTGCTAAGAATGCATCCAGAGTATGGAATCTTCGTTGGGTTTATTTTGTAAAATCTTAGCAGTTCGAAAGCTTAAGGACAGGTGGCTGTGAAGCGTGTCATGTGGTGATGGTGAACTTCCAGAAGATGTAAAGGGCTGTCCAAGGTTGTGACCCACAGTGTCCCTCCCCTCAGTGTCATGGGATTCACCACCAGGATGCTCACAGAGTCCCAGCAGTCTGGCTGGAGTCGCGTGTCTTGTGAGAGAACTTTTGAGAAACACGGCTCTTTGCTATAAAGGATCCAAAGGCAGCTTGCAAAACCGCACAGACTAGGGAAAGCTAAACTGGTGACCTAATCTGTGTCAAGGGGAAATGGGGGCAGGAAAATAAAGCTACACCAGGGGACAGTTAGGGTGTCAGGACACCTGAGACATAGCACACCCGAGTTACTATTCACTCAAAGCTGGCCACGGGCACGTGTTTAAAGCCTGTGTTAGGTAAAGGGAGAGAGAAGCATTATCCGTAAGTCACAGGGTGTGTGAGTGTAGAACCAAACAGTTGCTTGTGTGACACAGCCATTCCTGGTTATGAGAACCCAGAACAACTTCTCTATGGACCAACATAAGAGAGACTAGAAGAGGTTATGTCCTCCCAACATAGTCTGCAGTAGACAGTGGTGACTACCATGTCATAGAACTATCCCCAAATATACTCACTAGAAAACACTGTTCTGTGAGGCCTTGTGGTTAAGAGTGCTTGTTGCTCTTGCAGAGGTCCAGGATCTGGCTCCCAGCACCCAGATATCAGCTGAAAACTATCAAGGCCAGCGTTGGCGGTCTGACAGTCTCTTCACACCTCTGGGGGCACTAAGTGCTCACGTGGTACACATGTAGACAACAAAGGAGATGAAATGTCACTCCTGAGGTTACATTAGAAAGGCTCTTGTTCCGCCCTGCTCATCCTCTCTTGGTAGCCCGTGCAGAGACCCACCCGTGAGGAAGCTAAAGGTGGCCTCGAACTGGCAACCTGCGGAGAAGCAGATCTCGTCCCACCTGAACTGTGACCTGACTATAGTGTCAACTACTAAGTTGTGGCAGGCGAAGAAACATCCTAACCCCACTGACTCAACCAAGGACAATAAGAAGAGCTTTGAGCAAAGAGAGTAGAGATGTGGGAGACGTGTACTGGCTGGTTTTGTGTGTCAACTTGACACAGGCTGGAGTTATTACAGAGAAAGGAGCTTTAGGTGAGGAAGTGCCTCCATGAGATCCAGCTGTGGGGCATTTTCTCAATTAGTGATCAAGGAGGGAAGGGCCCTTGTGGGTGGTGCCATCCCTGGGCTGGTATTCTTGGGTTCTATAAGAGAGCAGGCTGAGCAAGCCAGGGGAAGCAGGCCAGTAAGAAACATCCCTCCATGGCCTCTGCATCAGCTCCTGCTTCCTGACCTGCTTGAGTTCCAGTCCTGACTTCCTTTGGTGATGAACAGCAATGTGGAAGTGTGAGCTGAATAAACCCTTTCCTCCCAAGCTTGCTTCTTGGTCATGATGTTTGTGCAGGAATAGAAACCCTGAGTAAGTCAGGAGCAAGCCTTGCTCAGATTTCCCAGGGGCAGGGAAGTTTGTGCTTCCTTAAGGACTCATCAATGCGTTCCCATTGCCCCAGACCAGCCAAGACTCCTCTTTGCAGACATTAAATTCTTTAGGTTACAGAATGGCAAATTATGCTTGAGAATTGGGTCCGAGGTTGTTCAGCACCTTTCCAATGGAATAGACGATGGAATTAAGATTTTTTTAACCCCTAGATCAAGAGCTACAGATCATTAAAAACTTCTGGAGGGGGTGAGAGTTAGTCCTCCCCCAAAATGAGCACCACAACTGTGTATCCAACTCCAAGCAGCATGCCCTAAAGTACCATGCGTACAAACAAGAGCAGAGAGAAAAGACCCAGCTTAGCGTCCTTTATCTGTGGCATCACAGGACCCAGTTATGTAAGGCAATGTACTAAGTTTTTAATTAGAGGTTGTAAAAACTAAATTTAAATCTTCTCCAAATATGTTATGATCTGCCTCAAGAATCTAGGTAGACATTTGGGCCAGTTTCAAATTGTCAACATCACCATGTCACAAAATTTTCTGCCCATAGTCCCAGGTGTAAGCTTTCCTTGTTTTGGTTTGTGGTATCTGCAAGGAGTACATATTTAGTCTTTCACATTTTATCTAATCATTCCCATTCCTACAGTTATGTCTTTCAAATGTATCTCATCTGTGTGTCCTTTTATTTTCTCCATATCACCTTGTCATGGAAACACTGGGACACGAATCATCATGGCACCATGGCACTACATGTGGTGGCATCATATCTAAATGGCACCATATCTCCACCAAAGCACATCACCATGGCAGCATACACCATGGCACCACATCTCCAATCACCTTATCACTGTCACACCATGCCACCATGACAGAATGTCACCATGTCACCATGACAGCATGTCACCATGTCACCATGACTGCATGTCACCATGTCACCATGACAGCATGTTACCATGTCACCATGTCACCAATCACTATGACACCATGACACCATGTCACCATGACACCATGACACCATGTCACCATGGCAGCATGTCACCATGACAGCATGTCACCATGTCACCATGTCACCATGACAGCATGTCACCATGATAGCATGTAACCATGTCACCATGTCACCATGATACCATGACAGCATGTCATCATGTCACCATGTCATCATGACATCATAAACTTTAACACTGTCACACCATAGAAACATGACACCACACCAGTGTGATACTGTGTCACCATTACACCAATCACCCTATCACTGCCACATCATGTCACCCATGTCACAATGGCATCACACGGCATGGCTTCTGTCTAGATCTCGATGTGGATTAGACACGTTCTTGGGTCTATGCACCCCACCTCACATCTGGAAATGGCCTGCTTCTAAGTGCATACTCAATAGGTCCATTTTAAATGACTGATAACACTGGGTCAGTCTAAGTTAGACAAGGCAAAATCTTTCCCTAGACTTGACCAAAAAAAAAAAAAAAAAAAAAAAAATCATCTGTGGTAGAGGAAATGTTGGGTGTGGATGCTAGTAGCCATACTTATCTCCATATGTGTTAACAAAAGTAGAACACACCAGTGTCTGAGGAAGAGGAAGGAAGTGTACAAAAGGTAGAGATGAACCCGGAGCAGGAGGCGGAGCTCCGGGAACAGGAGGCGGAGCTCCGGGAGCAGGAGGAGGCAGATGTCTCCCTCCTTGGGCCTCTTGTTTCCTTACGATAATTTCCGATTTTAATTCTGCCATCATTTAAACAGTCCTAACTGACACGCCATGGTAACCTCCTAATTGTGCTTCTTGCTTCCTGTCTCTCTGTTGCGTGCCTCTGTGAGGGAAGCCAAACTTTATCTCTATACTTGGGTTGTTCAGCCCGACCTGAGAACCTAGCGGGGGAGTGAAGACCGGGAGCTATGGAGTTGGACTCAAGCACTGAGCTGCACACAGTGGAAAATCGAGGAGACAGAGCAAGGCAAGGGAGCTCCGAGAGTACAGTTATCCAGGTAGGGAAGTGACAATAAAAATGCGGTTAATGTCGATGACATTTCTCCTATTTCCCTCGGCCCTACACATGCCCCTTGACAAAAACCACTATCCTTCCCTTTTGGCAAGGGCATCTTTCACATGTGAACTTTATCTTCTGCTCTCAAGAGACAGATGACACCAGAGGGACCACAATCCCCACACGGTTAATGCAACAGCATCTGAATGGCAGCTTTAGGGCTGGTGTGTGCTAACCCCTCATCTACTCACAGACAGGTAAAAGGAGTCAGGACGAAAATACGTAACCTTTAGTTTAAGGAGTGGGAGCCTTTTTCATAATAAAGTGAACACTTGTAGAGAGGTACTGCAGGGTGTGCGTTTGTTTGTTTGTTTAATTTGGTTTTTATTGATTTTCGTTCCATAGAGAAGGCAGAAAGACTGTGAGGGCCCGAGGCAATGGAAACGGTCTCTTCCTGACACGTCAGCACTGACACACGAATGAACTCACAGAGGTAGCGACAGCATGCCCAGGAATATATAAAGTTATTGGTGGCAGTTAAAGGACCAGGACCTTAGACCTAAGAACCTCCGGTGCTCTGGATCCCGGCATCCTCCGGGAGGGGGTAGTGGGGGGGGGGGGGGGAGCGGTGTTCAGAGGCTACAACAGCAGGCAATGCTGCCACCTTCTGGAAATTGTAGAAATTACACCACTGACCCATTTTTATTCCAATGTTAGTTTCAGGATTTGAATATTTGTGAAAGAAACCTATTCAAGAAAGAGAAAGAAAGAAAGAAAGAAAGAAAGAAAGAAAGAAAGAAAGAAAGAAAGAAAGAAAGAAAGAAAGAAAGAAAGAAAGAAAGAAAGAAAGAAAGAAAGAAAGAAAGAAAGAAAGAAAGAAAGAAAGAAAGAAAGAAAGAAAGAAAGAAAGAAAGAAAGAAAGAAAGAAAGAAAGAAAGACAATACAATCCACTACATAAACAAACTCAAAGAACAAAACCACATGGTCATTTCATTGGATGCTGAAAAAGCATTTGACAAAATTCAGCATCCCTTCATGCTTAAAGTCTTGGAGAGAACAGGAATTCAAGGCCCATACCTAAACATAGTAAAAGCAATATACAGCAAACCGGTAGCCAGCATCAAACTAAATGGAGAGAAACTTGAAGCAATCCCACTGAAATCAGGGACCAGACAAGGCTGCCCCCTTTCTCCTTATCTTTTCAATATTGTACTTGAGGTACTAGCTCGGGCAATTCGACAACATAAGGAGGTCAAAGGGATACAAATTGGAAAGGAAGAAGTCAAACTATCATTATTTGCAGACGACATGATCGTCTACCTAAGTGACCCAAAGAACTCCACTAGAGAGCTCCTACAGCTGATAAACAACTTCAGCAAAGTGGCAGGTTATAAAATCAACTCAAGCAAATCAGTGGCCTTCCTATACTCAAAGGATAAGCAGGCTGAGAAAGAAATTAGGGAAATGACCCCCTTCACAATAGCCACAAACAGTATAAAGTATCTTGGGGTGACTCTTACCAAACATGTGAAAGATCTGTAGGACAAGAACTTCAAGACTCTGAAGAAGGAAATGGAAGAAGACCTCAAAAAATGGGAAAACCTCCCATGCTCATGGATCGGTAGAATCAATATAGTTAAAATGGCCATTTTGCCTAAAGCACTATACAGATTCAATGCAATACCCATCAAAATCCCAACTCAATTCTTCACAGAGTTAGAAAGAGCAATTATCAAATTCATCTGGAACAACAAAAAACCCAGGATAGCTAAAACTATTCTCAGCAACAAAAGGAAATCTGGGGGAATCAGTATCCCTGACCTCAAGCAATACTACAGAGCAATAGTGTTAAAAACTGCATGGTATTGGTACAGTGACAGGCAGGAGGATCAATGGAACAGGATTGAAGATCCAGAAATGAACCCACACACCTATGGCCACTTGATCCTCGACAAAGAGGCTGAAAACATCCAATGGAAAAAAGATAGCCTTTTCAACAAATGGTGCTGGTTCAACTGGAGGTCAGCATGCAGAAGAATGCGAATTGATCCATCCTTGTCTCCTTGTACTAAGCTCAAATCCAAATGGATCAAGGACCTCCACATAAAGCCAGACACTCTGAAGCTAATAGAAAAGAAACTGGGGAAGACCCTTGAGGACATCGGTACAGGGAGAAAGTTTCTGAACAGAACACCAATAGCGTATGCTCTAAGAGCAAGAATTGACAAATGGGACCTCATAAGGTTACAGAGTTTCTGTAAGGCAAAGGACACTATCAAGAGGACAGATCGGCAACCAACAAATTGGGAAAAGATCTTCACCAATCCTACATCAGATAGAGGGCTAATATCCAATATATATAAAGAACTCAAGAAGTTAGACTCCAGAAAACCAAACAACCCTATTAAAAAATGGGGTACAGAGTTAAACAAAGAATTCTCACCTGAAGAACTTCGGATGGCGGAGAAGCATCTTAAAAAATGCTCAACTTCATTAGTCATTAGGGAAATGCAAATCAAAACAACCCTAAGATTTCATCTTACACCAGTCAGAATGGCTAAGATTAAAAATTCAGGAGACAGCAAGTGTTGGAGAGGGTGTGGAGAAAGAGGAACACTCCTCCACTGCTGGTGGGGTTGCAAATTGGTACAACCACTCTGGAAATCAGTCTGGCGGTTCCTCCGAAAACTGGGCACCTTACTTCCAGAAGATCCTGCTATACCACTCCTGGGCATATACCCAGAAGACTCCCCACCATGTAATAAGGATACATGTTCTACTATGTTCATAGCAGCCCTATTTATAATTGCCAGATGCTGGAAAGAACCCAGGTATCCCTCGACAGAAGAGTGGATGCAAAAAATGTGGTATATCTACACAATGGAGTACTATTCAGCCATTAGAAACAATGAATTCATGAAATTCTTAGGCAAATGGATGGAGCTAGAGAATATCATACTAAGTGAGGTAACCCAGACTCAAAAGGTGAATCATGGTATGCACTCACTAATAAGTGGATATTAACCTAGAAAACTGGAATACCCAAAACATAATCCACACATCAAATGAGGTACAAAAAGAAAGGAGGAGTGGCCCCTGGTTCTGGAAAGACTCAGTGAAACAGTATTCAGCAAAACCAGAACGGGGAAGTGGGAAGGGGTGGGTAGGAGGACAGGGGAAGAGAAGGGGGCTTGCGGGACTTTCTGGAA
Source organism: Apodemus sylvaticus (assembly GCF_947179515.1). Taxonomy (NCBI): domain Eukaryota; kingdom Metazoa; phylum Chordata; class Mammalia; order Rodentia; family Muridae; genus Apodemus; species Apodemus sylvaticus. Next base: position 5,727,823 of record NC_067482.1, read on the forward strand.
GTGGGGGGGGCTAGAAAAGGGGAAATCATTTGAAATGTAAATAAATTATATCGAATAATAAAAAAAGAGAAAAAAAAGAAAGAAAGAAAGAAAGAAAGAAAGAAAGAAAGAAAGAAAGAAAGAAAGAAAGGAAAGAAGGAAGGAAGGAAGGAAAGAAAGAAAGAAAGAAAGAAAGAAAGAAAGAAAGAAAGAAAGAAAGAAAGAAAGAAAGAAAGAAAGGAAGGAAGGAAGGAAGGAAGGAAGGAAGGAAGGAAGGAAGGAAAGAAAGAAAGAAAGAAAGAAAGAAAGAAAGAAAGAAAGAAAGAAAGAAAGAAAGAAAGCAAAGAAGGAAGGAAGAAAGGAAAGAAGGAAGAAAGAAAGGAAAGAAGGAAGGAAGGAAGAGGGAGAGAGAGAAAGAAAGAGGGAGGGAGGGAGGGAGGAAGGAAGGAAGGAAGGATGGAAGAAAGAAAGAAAGAAAGAAAGAAAGAAAGAAAGAAAGAAAGAAAGAAAGAAAGAAAGAAAGAAAGAGGGAGGAAGGGAGGAAGGAAAGGAAGGAAGGAAGAAAAGAAAAGAAAAGAAAAGAAAAGAAAAGAAAAGAAAAGAAAAGAAAAGAAAAGAAAGAAATGTAGATTTGGGTATGGTGACTTACATAGGTGATAATCCCACTACTTGGGGGTCTGAGAATGGTCTAGAGTTGGAGGCCAGCCTGAGCTGCACAGTGAACTTGAAGCAAGCCTGGGAGAGAAAAGGAGGAAAGACAGAAGGGAGGGAGAAACGAAAGATGGGAGGGAGGTTGGTTCCAATTATATGTAATGATAATGTTCATCTTCTAAATCATAATGGTATTGTTAAATTGTAACTCTACACTGAACTCTGGAAAGGCTGCAACTTAGGAATTGTCATCTTTGAGTGAGTTGCCTTTTTACTCTCACGTGGTACCAGCACCAAGTCAAGAAACCTAGCTTAGTTATACAGCGCTTTGTGTAGAGCAGACTTCCGATCCTGTGTGATTGTTTCTCCACCCAGACCCGCTAGAAGAATAACTGTAACGTATCTCGTATCTTGGCAGACTTTGGGTAGGAGGTGCTTTTCTCGCTTAGTTAATTCAGAACAGAGCGTCTAAGGATGGCAAACAGCAAAATTATATTAGCGCAAATTTGTTTGCAGTTTTGCCACTAAAATTATTAAGGAAAAAGAAGAAAGATACAAACATAATTTGGCTAATTTGTGTGGATGTAAAAACTATAAAACACAAGAAGACGTGTGTATTGATAAGCACATAAAAATGGCTCTGACTGCGACCATGGAAAATGTCCAGGTTTTCAGAGTACGGCCAAGAGGCCGAACTGTGTCTGCTGATGGGTGAATGGCCTCAGGAACCTTCTGTGTCGCAGTGAGTATGCTATTTCCTCCATGGCTCCCTGATTATTCTCACGTTTGAAACGCAAAGTAAGTCGAGGGAATCTCAACTGCGCCCCTTACATGTGCACACACACATAGTTTCTAGAAAATGGTGGAACAAGTTCTTCGTTTTTTTCCTCTCAAAAGACAAATTATCAGCCCAAACGGAATCCCGTTCTTGGGACAAGAAGTCTTCTCTTTTGTGCCTCCCTCTGTCTGTGCATGTCTTTTCATTCTCCTTGGTTCTAGAATTTTCTCGTCCCTCCAGGTCATTTGCCTCCATCAAGCCTTCCCCTTGATAAGGCCAGGGGCAGGGATTCACATCCCTTCTGCCTTACATGGAAAGAGATAGGGAAATAGTCCTCTGAGGACCATCTGAAGAAAAATCGTATTGCCCTTACTTGTACTAATGCCTTTTGAAAGCACAGAAAATATAAGCCTTCTTAGTACAGCCGGTGGGAATGGGGTAGGGCGCATCCCATGGCAGAAAGGGCACGAGGGTGCAAGGAGGTAGCGGGAATTGTTCCCCTGGGCTCGCCTGGCCTTCTTCCCGACCGGAACTAACCTCTAGCAGGTCTCCAGGCCAGACTGTTGCACATGTTGCCTTTCCTTTCCTGTCAGCTACACAAAGGGACCTCTGAGCAGTCACCTCATGTATATTCAGGCGCTTAGAATAACAGTCCTGATCTGTGTTAGAAGGGGGAGCCAGGCTTCCTGACCATGCCTGATCCAGTCAGAAGATGATTCTCTGGCAGGGATCTCTTATGTCTGGTGTGTCAGGATACAAAGGCAGAGGGAGACCTTTTATTATTTAAATCATGGTTTGTCTTGACATGAAGCCAATGCAGAGAGAAAGACAGCGAGAGAACTCAGACAGCACCTTCTGTAACTAATGCTCAGATGGGCGGTTTTTCAAGATGCAAAACATCCTTGTATTTTGTCTTGATGACTGGTTGTGTCTTGATTGTTATCATCTGGGAGCCAGCCAATAAGGTGCACGTGCCAGATACCCAGTGAGACACCTGTCAACTTCTTGTCAGCGGAATCCAGCAAGCCGGGGCAGAGGGCCGGAGTCCAGTCCATCAAATGAACTGGGATTAGTGTTCTCACTTACTGTTTCCTCTTCACCCAACAAAGGCCTAAGAACAGGCCAAAGATCTAGAATTGACCATTATAGTACAAGCTCTCTGCACTGGCTGCACCTAACAATTACCTGGTACTTTTTGCCATCACTTCAAAAAACTACCCACTAAACACAACCAAAGAAGACAGATGTATGTGGGTCCATGGCTTTAAAGGGTTCAGTCTGCCTGGTGTGAGGGGCGCGGGCAGGGCAAAGCAGCCCACATCACAGCAGACGTGAAGCAGAGAAAGAATTTCTCAGGAAGGGCAAGAAGTGGCTCACAGGCCAACACCTGCAATGACTCCTTCCTCCAAAGGCCTTGACGCTTACTTTCTAACGGGTACCTGATAATAAATAATAAATAAATAACGAGAAAGGTCATGCATGCAGTGATTGGTCCATTGTTCAGGTCTCACGTTCTAATTGTCTCACTGTCATTCGCACTTCACTGACCCCTAGGTGCTCCTCTTCAATCAAGTTTTGTTTTGAAATTACCCAACACATCAGTTATGATTTGGCTAACCAAATGGACTGCACACCACATCCTTCAGTGAGGAATTTCAGTGTGCACCTGGAAACAGACTGGGAGCGCACAGCTTGCTCCAGCAGCACGGAGCTTAGGTTCCAGTCCTGAGGCTTCTGGCAGGAGCCCTCAGATCTCCACTTCGGGATCCAGAACAGCCTGGGCTGCAACACCACATCTCCAGGTCCTGCAAGAGGCAAGAGGGGCATCTGGGAGGCTGGCTGGGAGGAGTCAGTGTGCTCTGGTGAGTCCAGCAGGCCCCGGCATGGCCTTCAGGTGTCTGCTTCGGGATCTGAACAGCCTGGGCCACAGCACCCTGTCTCCAGGCAGTGCAAGAGATCAGCTGTGCACCAGAGGCCACCTGGGAATAGGCAGGTTGCACTGGTGAGTCCAGCATTGACAAGACCAACAAACACAAGTGAAAACTAGATCGCAGGAACATAACTAACAGAAATCAAGGCAATATGGCAGCATCTGAACCCAATTCTCCTTTAACAGCATGTCCTGGGTACCCCATCAAACCAGTAAAACAAGGTTTGGATTTAAAATCACTGGTCATGATGCTGGTACAGGAACACATGAAGGACATACCTAAAGAAATTCAGGAGAAAACGGATCAAAAGTTAGAAGCCCTTACAAGGGAAACACAAAAATCATTGAAAGAAATTCAAGAGAATACAAAAACCAATAAGGAGGAAACGCAAAAATCACTTAAAGAAATACAGGAGAACTTTGGTCAACAGGCTGAGGTCATGAAAGAGGAAACACAAAAATCTCTTAAAGAGTTACAGGAAAGCACAAACAAGCAAGTGAAGGAGCTAAGCAAAACCATCCAGGATCTAAAATCAGAAGTAGAAACAACTAAGAAAACTCAAAGGGAGACAACTTTGGAGATAGAAAACCTTGGGAAGAAATCAGGGGACAGAGATACAAATATCAACAACAGAATACAAGAGATAGAAGAAAGAATCTCAGATGCTGAAGATACCATAGAAACCATGGACTCAACAGTTAAAGAAAATGCAAAATGCAAAAAGCTTGTAACCCAAAATATCCAGGAAATCCAGGACACAATGAGAAGGCCAAACCTAAGGATTATAGGCATAGATGAGAGTGAAGATTTACAACTTAAAGGGCCAGCAAATATCTTCAATAAAATTATGGAAGAAAACTTCCCTAACCTAAAGAGAGAGATGCCCATGAATATACAAGAAGCCTACAGAACTCCAAACAGACTGGACCAGAACAGAAATACCTCCCGTCACATAATAATCAAAACACCTAATGTACTAAACAAAGAAAGAATATTAAAGGCAGTAAGAGAAAAAGGCCAAGTAACATATAAAGGAAGACCTATCAGAATCACAGCAGACTTTTCACCTGAGACTATGAAAGCTAGAAGATCCTGGACAGATCTCATGCAGACTCTAAGAAAACACAAATGCCAGCCAAAACTACTATATCCAGCAAAACTCTCAATCACCATAGATGGAGAAACTAAGATATTCCATGACAAAACCAAGTTTACCCATTATCTATCCACAAACACAGCCCTACAAAGGATAATAGGAGAAAAACACCAATACAAGGAGGGAAACTTCACACTGGAAAAAGCAAGCTAGTAACCTTCTCTCATCAAACCCAAAAGAAGTTAACCAATCAAATTTTTAAAATAACATCAAAAATGACAGGAAGTAACAATCACTATTCCTTAATATCTCTTAACATCAATAGACTCAATGCCCCAATAAAAAGACATAAACTAACCGACTGGATACATAAACAGGACCCTACATTTTGCTGCATACAGGAAACACACCTCAGGGTCAAAAGCAAACACTACCTTAGAGTAAAAGACTGGAAGACAATTTTTCAAGCAAATGGTCTCAGGAAACAAGCTGGAGTAGCCATTCTAATATCAGATAAAATTGACTTTCAACCCAAAGTCATCAAAAGAGACTCTGAGGGACACTTCTTGCTGGTCAAAGGAAAAATGCAACAAGAAGAACTCTCAATCCTGAACATCTATGCTCCAAATGCAAGGGCACCCTCATTCATAAAAGAAACATTATTAAAGCTCAAAGCAAACATTGCACCTAACACAATAATTGTGGGTGACTTCAACACTGCACTTTCCTCAATGGACCGATCAGGAAAACAGAAACTGAACAGGGATACAATGAAACTAATTGAAGCTTTGGACCAATTAGATTTAATATATATATATATATATATATATATATATATATATATATATAACATTCTATCCTAAAGCAAAACAATATACCTTTTTCTCAGCACCTCATGGTACCTTCTCCAAAATCGACCATATAATTGGTCACAAGACAGACCTCAACAAATATAAGAAGATTGAACTAATCCCATGCCTCCTATCAGATCACTATGGAGTAAAAGTGGTCTTCAATAGCAACAAAAACAACAGAAAACCCACATACACGTGGAAACTGAACAATATTCTACTCAATGATACCTTGGTCAAGGAAGAAATAAAGAAAGAAATTAAAGACTTTTTAGAACTTAATGAAAATGAAGACACAACATACCCAAATCTATGGGACACAAAGAAAGCAGTGCTAAGAGGAAAACTCATAGCCCTGAGTGCCTCCAAAAAGAAAATGGAGAGAGCATACACTAACAGCTTAACAACACACCTGAAAGCCCTGAAACAAAAAGAAGCTATTTCACCCAGGAGGAGTAGAAGACAGGAAATCATCAAACTCGGGGCCAAAATCAATCAAGTAGAAACAAAGAGAACCATACAAAGAATCAACAAAACCAGGAGCTGGTTCTTTAAGAAAATCAACAAGATAGATAAACCCTTAGCCAAACTAACCAAAGGGCACAGAGACAGTATCCAGATTAACAAACTTAGAAATGAAAAGGGAGATATAACAACAGAAACTGAGGAAATTCAAAAAATCATTAGATCCTACTACAAAAGCCTATATTCAACACAACTGGAGAATCTGGAGGAAATGGACAGTTTCCTAGACAGATATCCGACACCAAAACTAAATCAGGATCAAATAGATCAACTAAACAGTCCCATAACACCTGAAGAAATAAAAAGGGTCATAGAAAGTCTCCCAACCAAAAAAAGCATGGGACCAGATGGCTTCAGTGCAGAATTCTATCAGACCTTCATAGAAGACCTAACACCAATACTCTTCAAACTATTCCACAAAATAGAAACAGAAGGAACTCTACCCAACTGGTTCTATGAAGCCACAATTACGCTGATACCAAAACCACACAAAGATCCAACAAAGAAAGAGAACTTCAGGCCAATTTCTCTTATGAATATTGATGCAAAAATACTTAATAAAATTCTTGCCAACCGAATCCAAGAACACATCAAAACGATCATCCACCATGATCAAGTAGGCTTCATCCCAGGGATGCAGGGATGGTTCAATACAAGGAAACCCATCAATGCTATCCACTACATAAACAAACTCAAAGAAAAAAACCATATGATCATCTCATTAGATGCAGAAAAAGCATTTGACAAAATTCATCATCCTTTCATGCTAAAAGTCTTGGAAAGAACAGGAATTCAAGGCCCATACCTAAACATCGTTAAAGCAATATACAGCAAACCGTTAGCCATCAAACTACACAGAGAGAAACTTGAAGCAATCCCACTAAAATCAGGGACTAGACAAGGCTGTCCTCTCTCTCCATATCTTTTCAATATAGTACTTGAAGTTCTAGCTAGAGCAATTAGACAACATAAGGAGGTCAAGGGGATACAAATTGGAAAGGAAGAACTCAAATTATCACTATTTGCAGATAACATATTCTACTTAAGTGACCTGAAAACCTCCACCAGAGAATTCCTACAGCTGATAAACAACTTCAGCAAAGTGACTGGTTATAAAATCAACTCAAGCAAGTCAGTTGCCTTCCTATATTCAAAGGATAAGCAGGCTGAGAAAGAAGTTAGGGAAATGACACCCTTCACAATAGCCACAAACAATATAAAGTATCTTGGTGTGACTCTAACCAAACAAGTCAAAGATCTATACAACAAGAACTTCAGGTCTCTGAAGAAGGAAATTGAAGAAGACCTCAGAAAATGGAAAAATCTGCCATGCTCATGGATCGGCAGGATTAATATAGTTAAAATGGCCATCTTACCAAAAGCAATCTACAGATTCAATGCAATCCCCATCAAAATCCCAACTCAGTTCTTCACAGAGTTAGAAAAAGCAATTCTCAAATTCATCTGGAATAACAAAAAACCCAGGAGAGCTAAAACTATTCTCAACAGCAAAAGAAATTCTGGGGGAATCAGTATCCCTGACTTCAAGCAATACTACAGAGCAAAGGTATTAAAAATTGCGTGGTATTGGCACAGTGACAGACAAGTGGACCAATGGAATAGAATTGAAGATCCAGAAATGAACCCACACACCTATGGTCACTTGATCTTCGACAAAGGAGCCAAAAACATCCAGTGGAAAAATGATAGCCTTTTCAACAAATGGTGCTGGTTCAATTGGAGGTCAGCATGCAGAAGAATGCGATTTGATCCATTCTTATCTCCATGTACTAAACTTCACTCCAAGTGGATCAAGGACCTCCATGTAAAACCAGACACACTGAAACTAATAGAAAAGAAACTGGGGAAGACCCTAGAGGACATGGGCATGGGGAGAAAGTTCCTGAACAGATCACCAATAGCTTATGCTCTAAGATCAAGAATTGACAAATGGGACCTCATAAAATTACAAAGTTTCTGTAAGGCAAAGGACAGTGTTAAAAGGAAAAAATGGCAACCATCAAATTGGGAAAGGATATTCACCAACCCTACATCTGATAGAGGGCTAATATCCAATATATACAAAGAACTCAAGAAGTTAGACCCCAGGGAACCAAATAACCCTGTTAAAAATTGGGTACAGATCTAAACAAAGAATTTTCACCTGAAGAAATTCAGATGGCCGAGAGGCACCTTAAGAAATGCTCAATATCATTAGTCATTAGGGAAATGCAAATCAAAACAACCCTGAGATTTCACCTTACAGCAGTCAGAATGGCTAAGGTCAAAAACTCAGGAGACAGCAGGTGTTGGCAAGGATGTGGAGAAAGAGGAACACTCCTGCACTGCTGATGGGGCTGTAAGATGGTACAACCACTTTGGAAATCAGTCTGGCGGTTCCTCAGAAAACTGGACATGAGACTTCCGAAGGACCCTGCTATACCTCTCCTGGGCATATACCCAAAGGATTCCCCGGCATGCAATAAAGACACATGCTCCATTATGTTCATAGCAGCCTTATTTATAATAGCCAGAAGCTGAAAAGAACCCAGATGCCCCTCAAAGGAGGAATGGATACAGAAAATGTGGTATATATACACAATGGAATACTACTCAGCAATTAGAAACAATGAATTCACAAAATTTTTAGGCAAATGGTTTGATCTGGAAAATATCATCCTAAGTGAGGTAACCCAGTCACAAAAGAATACACATGGAATGCAATCTCTGATAAGTGGATATTAATTAGCCCAGAAGCCCTGAATACCCAACGCTCAAATCGCATAACAAATGACTCCCATGAAGAAGTATGGAGAAGGTCCTGATCCTGGAAAGGATTGATCTAGCATTGGAGGGGAATATAAGGACAGAGAAAAAAAGGAGGAAGGTGATTGGAGAATGGATGGAGAGAAGAAGGTTTATGGGACATATGGGGAGGGGGGATCCAGGAAAGGGGAAATCATTTGGAATGTAAACAAAGAATATAGAAAATAAAAATATTTTAAAAAAGAAAGAAAAAAAGAATGTCTATACATTCATTAATATATATAAATTGTTATATAATATATAATTATATGTATATATAACATATATTTATAATGTATATGTGCTTATATTATATGTATATATAGAATATATTATAATTATGTATATTGTATATTATAGCATAATTGTATATAATTATAAATAGATTAATTATGTCTATACTGTATATATGTACATCTATATTATATTACATTAATTGAGCTGATAGAACTTAAAGGAAACCTCCAATTTTCTGCCTTAGAGGACTTGTAGTGTGAACGTGGGGAACATTCTTCCTATCGTTCTTCCTTTTGAAACATCTGTGACTTCGCTTCATTGAGGAGTCATGGACGAAAGGCAACTGGCTAACTTAACACGCTGACTTATGAACCTGTGTTCAGTAGGCTTCTAAATCAAAAAAAAACAAAGACTATAGTTGTTAAGACAGTGGGTGTGTGGGGAGGAGGGAAGGGGGACTTGAGAAGAATCAGATGGGCCTGGTGGGTAGTCCGAGTGTGCAATCGGAAGAACGCCATTTTCCCTCAGCACTGGGAGTGCGATGCTTTTCCTTTATGCATCGTATTAACGGGGTATGTGTACCTCTCTCTGCTGCTGTAATTTCCAACCTCAATAAACATATAAAAAACACAGTCCAATTGCTATAATTGTAAGCTATATGGCTAGATTTGGCAGACCTAGCCCTACACTAACTTATTCCCCAGGTATAATCCCCTTGCTACTTATGGTTTCTCCTGGCCACGTGGTTCAGGACCATCGAGTCTTCTGTCCTCTCTCCATCCCCTCTCCTCCCCTTCTCCCTCCTACCTGTCCCCTCTCTCTAACCTCCAGTCACACTTCTCCCCTCCACTGCCCAATCACAGGCTCTGGCCTTTATTGACAGGCTAAAATGGGGAGAAGGTTCACACGAGATCACCTGAGTATGCGATGGACGGCTTGTGGGGGCAACCGCTCTTGAGGAAGCAGAGTGAACATCAGAAGACAACACCAGGCCAACCCACACCACCTCCCCATTTCTGCTTCCAGTCCCTACCTGGCTTTGTTCTGACCACTTTTGCAGTTCTTATTTTTGTATACCCAGGTTTCCAGGAAGGAAAGGCCAAATTAGACCTGATAGCATCATCGCATTCAGGGAAAGCCTTGCCACTGACTTCCTAGAAGCTGCAAGTCACTATAGACAGGCTCCCTGGTGTCAGACACTTAGGGTCAGGTGGGACATTTGAGGAGTGAGAACAAGTCACCTATGCCTCAGGTGACCCCCCAGGTGGGACACCTTTGAAGGACAGTTATCTTTTACAGTTTACTACAAAGAGCCCAGAACCCAGACAGACACATATGCTGGGCTATAGCAGAGGAATTCCTGGTCTTACTCAAGACCTCCTAAATTAGCATCTCAAAGGGAAGGATTAGAGAATACATATGCATATTTAAATGTATACACTCACACATATATATGTACACACACATATGTATACTTGTGTGTGTGTGTGTGTGTGTGTGTGTGTGTGTCCTCAAGGGAACACAGCTTTGACCTTGTGAAGGAAGGATAAAGGGGAAAGTCTGGATTCTCTTAACAGTAGGGATAGGCAGGGATACCTGGTGGGAAACCTCACATGAGCTGTGGTGCGCATCTGAAGGTAAACACTCTGATGAGACAGGAGTGCTGAGGTGAAATAGTTTCCCTCAAAAACAAAAGCTGAAGGGCTTTGTTTTCCCATACCTTCTAGAATACGCAGATGAGCCTCTGACAGAATATTAAGAATGAATATCAATCTCAAACATCACAAGGCTTTCATGAGGTCTCATCGAAGCTAACAATTTGCTCCAGTCTCTCCTTGTCTATAATAGGTATATTTAGTGAACTATCACAAGCACATACATTTTTATTTTTGGTTATGTGGGTGGGGGTGTGTGCACACACATGCAAGTGCACTTGGACATGGGGTCATGGGTATGGGTGCTGGGAACCAAACTCCAGTTCTTCACAGGGGCAGGATGAGCTCTTAACCAGTAAACCATCCCTCCAGTCCTCTTCAACAATCAATTTTATAACACTACTACCTTAATTACAAAGAAATTTTCCATGAAAAAAAATTAAGAAAACATACTTTAACTTAATAAGGAAAAACCAAAGTATTTGGAAAAGTTTTAAAGAAAGCATTGCCTACCATGAATATATTCTAATAATCAAAGGCACCATAATAAATAAGCACACAATTTCTCTGGGAATTAATATCTTTATTACAAAACAAATATTTTTCATGAGGTAACACTTCAATGGCACTTGACCAAAAAAACAAAACAAAAATAAGAAAAAAGAAAGAAAGAACAACAAAACAGCGGAGCCTGTGTGCAGAATTTCAATGTGTGCAACGCACGGAACGGGCTGGGGAGAGTGTTCGCACAGCACATAAATAGTCTGAAAAAATAAAGCTATACATCCTTTTTTTTTTTAATTATGTTTTTCTCCCATCTCCCCACCAAATTTTCCTCATCCTCATCACCACTGAGGCCACGTTTACAGAAGGCCCACAAAAGCACTCAATAGGGTAAATTAATTGGGGAAAAAATGCTATCTAAGATGGATCCCATTGTGCCATCCTTTGAGAATGCCTTTACATACTAAATATTTAATTGCATAAGATGTAATGCTGTTTCTCTCAAGAATAAATAGAACTATATTGTCTTCAATGGAGAAACCCTATGTAGCCCTCCAACTCCAGGCTTTGCTACTTTGGAACCTCCGATTCTCCAAAGCAAAGCTGGTCACTCCCTGTGGTGCCCCCATTCCCTGTAGAACACACCTCAGCGGTGGCAGGGGCTTGTGGCAGTCATTTCCAACTCTCCGGGAAACAAAGGCTGTGTAGCCCAGACTCACTGCTACAGGAGCGACTTCTTTGTATCCTTTAGTGTGTTACTTTTTGAGTATCTCGTTGGAACAAACTCCTCCGAGCAGGACTGAGCCTGAAGCACTTCCGCCCCTCCCCCCACCCAGTACTGAGCCTGGTGTGTAACAGAAGCTCAGTTACTGTCAGGTTGGTGAACCGGAGCATCCGTGAAGCTGCTGTGGGCACGATTCCTGTGTTCTACTCTCACCACCTGTGCTCTGACAGAAGCCCGAATACTTAAGCCTCTAAGGAATGGGGGACACCCTAGAAAAAAGTGTCATGTCCAACAATTCCTCACAGGGAAATTGTTTTCCTCACAGGGAAAAACAAACAAACAAACAAACAATTAAACAAAAAAAACAAACAAAAAAAGCCCTCCCCTGGTTTTCCTTCTGATCAAAAACATCAATAAGTTATAGTTCTAGTGAACGCCCTACTCTGGGGTCCCCAGGACTCCGTCCTGTGAGAGCCATTTCTTAGACACGCTAATGCTAGTAGCCGTCCTGACAATCGTTGTCATCTTGATCCCCGATAGGTTTGTTGTCGTAGGCATCAACCATTAGTTTCCTAGTGTCGGCTTCCATGTTTTTGGGGAGGATGTCCTCCTCGCTGCTGGAAGTGCTCCCTGTAGAGTTGCTCTCCTCCTTGGAGCGGCTACTGTCCTGAGAGTCACTGTCACCGTCCTCCTCAGATCGGCTGTCCTGCTCAGACTGGCTCTCCCGGCTCCGGCTCTCGGCTGATGCGCTCTGCGACTGGAGGCCTTCCTGGCTGGAGCTGTCCCCGTCCTGGGCGGACTCCTGGCTCTCCTCTGAGAGGCTGGGACTCTGGTTGGACTCGCTGTCAGCCTGCTCCTCGGTGGACTGGCTTTCTGAGCTGGAGAGTGTGCTCAGGCTGTCCTCCTCACTGGACTCACTGTCTCCTTGCTCTCCTGCCTGACTTGTGCTATCTGGGTTGTCACCCCTGGACTCAGTGGCCGCCCCTTCCTGAGACTCGCTGCTGCTTTCCTGGGATGGCCCATCAGCCTCCTCGCTGGACTCACTGCTGGGGTCGTGGCCCTCCGGGCTATCTTCCTGGGACTGGCTCTCGGCTGTGTCCTCCTGAGACTCGCTCCTCTCCTCCTTGGAGGCGGTGTCCTCTGTGGAGTCGCTCTGCGTTTCCCTGCTGCTGCTGTCAGCAAGCTCACCTCTGCCGTCTTCCTCGGAGATGCGCGACCTTCGGAAGGACTTCCTGCTCGAAAACTCCACTGCCTGGCTGTCATCTGAATCCTGCGTGCTTGTGGGCTCATGGGCCCCCTTAGATTCCTCCGACCTGATACCAGCGCTGCTCCTCCTGCCGTGGCCTCGGTTGCTCCCCGTGCTCCCGGGGTCATCGCTCTGCATCCCTTCATCGTCGAACTCGGAGCCGTCCCCGTGGCTGCTCGCCCCCTCGCTGCCACCTCCCACCCGATGTCCCTCACTCTCACTGTCGTGCTCCTGGCTGTCACTGAGCGTGTCTTGGGCACTGTTTTCGTGAGAGGTGCTGTCTTCGGTGGATTGTGTGTTGTCTGCAGAGTCCTCGTCACTGTCCAGTCTGGAGGGTCCTCCCCACTGTCCTTCTTCGGGCCCTGGGCCATTGTCCTCATCGCCAAAGGTGTCATCTCCACTGTCGTCTTCATCGTCCTCCTTATCGGCGCCGGTTCCCGTAGTCTTAGAGAGACCACCAGCCGGTCTATACTGGCCTCCGTCGGAGCCCAGCACCTCTCCAGACTCACTGCTGTCCGTGTGGTCACTATTTGCCTGAAGTCAAGGTAAACAGCTCTGGTCAGTGTCCAGGGGCTGAAGCAGAGGGAGATAGCTGGGGTAATACCAGCTCTTTCTGCTTTTCCCCCCTATGCTCCTAAATCAGAACTTAAATCAGAAGTAGAAAACAGGTTGCAACTCAAGTGAATTGTCTTTTTTTTTTTTTTTTTTTTGAGACAGTGTCTTATCCTACGGCCCAGGCTAACCTTGAACTTACTATGTAGTCCAGGCTGGACCACTTGAGTGCTGGAATTACACACATCATGCCCAGCTACTTCCTATTTTGTATGCTTATCCCTTGGTGCCCTGCTAAGCAGTTACACATACATGAAACCATTCTCAAGCACCAGCTCCTACCGATCCTTGACACACGTCAGAATGCAGAGTCAATACATCACATTCTCCCCTAAGCAGTCATTTTCCCAAATGCTGTGGCTTTAAATTTCCATAATATTCCTTGATGAATAGTTAGTAAGAATAAAGCAGGCTAATGACTCATCTCCTCCGTCTGGCCCTGGGAGGGATCAAAGTGAGTCTACAATTCAGAAAGAACCAAATCCTACACTTTCTGGGGTCCCCGCAGCACAGTCTGGGCATAAGGAGAGGACAGAGCTAGGGAGGCCACTCAGTAATAGAGGCCTCAGGTAGCAAGTATGAGACCTTGGCTTTGATCCCCAATACACAACACACATACACACACACATCATATATCATACAAACACATCACACACACACACATATCACACATCATCACACACACGAATACACACATATACACACATATACATATCACATATCATACACACAAACACATCTCACATACATATCACACATCACACACATACACACACCATATATCATACAAACACATCTCACACACATCACACACACACACCAGATATCATACACACAAACACATATCACACATCAAACACACATCATACACATACATACACAAACACTACATATACACACAAACACATCTCATACACATATACACATACACATCACATACATCACACATCATACACAAATACATCACACACATACACACACATTCACACACATCACACACACACACACACACAGAGAGAGAGAGAGAGAGAGAGAGAGAGAGAGACTTTTAAATAAAACATATTAGCTTTCTGTCTTTCTTATCCCTTAGGACTATGATAGAACTGCCTTAGGGAGACAGGCACCCCGAAATGCCTCTGTTTTTAGTAAAGTCATTACTTATCTGACTTGGTCAGTGAGTGAGTGTGTGTGCATGTGTGTGTTAGTTGTTTTTGCCCCTTGTTTTGTCTTTTTTTTTTTTTTAATTTTAACTAAGAGGGACATTTAGGGATACAGTGTCTCAGATGATAAAAATGGAATGAACATCGGGTCCACATTTGAATTTTCTTCACCCGCCTTTCCCTTTTTATTTTATGGGACTGTTTATCCTGCATAACCAATGGTTAGAAAATATTATATTTAGCACTGTCGCCAGGTAATTTAATCTCCCATCACTCCCCTCCGGGTCCTAGGCAGCGGGAAAGCTGAGGAAGCATGTCTAATTACCTGTCCCTCTGGGCTAGCTTTACTGTCTTCTGATGACTCACTGTCCTGAAAGGGAAAAGAGAAATGTTTGTCTTCCTTCCTGCAGTTCCCAAGGAAAACTATGATACACACCGTTCCTTTAACATTTATATTTACTACTTTCAGGATGGTGAAAGGGAAAAGAATATTAAAGTCACTTCATGAGGCATTTTTGACAAAAGCTAAATGCAATATTTACCATGGGTGGTGGTGGTGACTGAGCCAAATTGCCCTGTGTAGAACAAAGGGAAGAAAGTTATTCTTTTGGGGTAGGTTATGTCACTGCAAATGTGTAAAATAACTTCAGGTGATTTTTAAGTTTGAGGGAGAGGTAAATCGTACACTCAAGATAAAATAGCTAAAATCTAAGGTAAAATAAGTAATAACCTGAAATATGTTGAGACAGACATAGATTACTATATTTCTGACACTTTACCTAACATCTATATGTCAGAATAACATGTAACACAGTAATCTATATTTATACATATGCTCCTACAACCGGAAGAAGATATAATATAGGAAAACACTGGGACTCAGAATCCAGAGCTAAGTCCCAACCAACCCATTGCTTTCCAGTTTTGACCTTCAACACAGCCATTTTGTTGTTAGCAACAAAGTCCTATGTCCATGAAACCCTTAAGACTCAGGTGTTCTGGAATGGCTGCTTGTATATGAAAGGGTGGCAACTCGCCCCCACTGACCGCCAGCTCCTAATTCACTCACCAAGAAAAGTGCCACGCACTGTGTAATGATACACCGTGACTGTGAGAGTGGATTCAGCCAATGGCACGTGAATGTCGTTGGTATTGTTCAGTGTGGTGTAAATCAAAGAACTGATACACTTTTGAGTATTTCCACCATACAAAACTCAAGAATAGACAAAGTTGAATTGAGAAAGGAATGTGGAGTCAGCAGAGAATACCGACATCAAAGGCGAATGTAAAATAACCGCTACCATTGTAGTTGTGATTTCTTTCACTTTCCTTAGTCCCATGAGAAGCATAATTATGACCATTTGCTCATAATCACTGAGCAAATTCTGCCCTGTCCCCTACGTCACCACCTTGGCTGTTCTTCTTGAACATGGAAATGCCCTCAATACAAAGAGGAATAGTTGCCCCTGGCAAGTTTTCCACCTGCCTCTCAATGGGGCTAGCCTGGGGTATCTCAGACAAAGGAGCTGCAACCTTTTGTCTTTGCTCTAAGGTACAGCAAGCAGACACAGTGGAAACCTTCTCCAGCTGGCCATCATTTGGATTAACAGTCAGAAGAGAGGAAGCATTGGTGTTTTTCTTAAGCCATGATAGACTTGAGAGCAAGATGTGTCTCTAAATCTCCGTGTAAATGAGAGATCCACAGTGAATGCTTTTTAAATCAAAGGGCAAAAGTTCACAATATATCCTGCAAGGTCTAGAGCCACCTAAGGCAGGACAGGACCCAATTCCGGGCTTCTGACTTTGTTTGCTAAGTACCAAGAGAAATGGGTCCACGCTGCTCCGTATGGATAAGCCAACAGGAAGCAAGATGGTGAACATGGCGTTCCAGCTTAGTGCTTAACCTTGGCCTCTAGTTCCGGTCTAAGAACTGAAGAATGCCTGGCCCTGGCTCCCCTCTGGGAGGACTCTATTACACTGAGTGAACGTGTAGACCTTTCTGCCACAGCACCATAAGCTTGAAGTCAGCCCCCAACATTTATTAAGCATATAACCTGGACAGACTACATTAATCTCTGTGCCTCCATCTCTGTTGAGTAAAGGAATAAGACATGCCTAATCTATTGTGTTGACAGGAAAATGAGAAATGAGTACAAAATACTCAGAATTCTATCTGGCAGTGATCCTTGAATGACTGGCAGTTGGTAGCTATAGAGTAATTAGGAGTTCAGCACTCAGTAAACATCACCATCATGACAAGGACTACCCGGTGCCCTCTTAGGTATCCTAGCCTAATAAACGCCTCTTGTTTACAGACTTCAAGTTCTGATTTCTCACGAACAGCTGGGTCATCGTTAGTTCTCTCCCTGTACCACAGTTCACATCAGGATCAGAACAAAACCAGAAAGGGGTTTCCCCATCAAATCACACCATGAAAGAACTGGAGCATTATTTTCTTCTATTATAGTTCATGCTACCTATAGCTTTGGCATGTATATGCTCTTAACTTATTACAGCCATCACACCAACTAGGTTATACTAGTCACATATTAAATTAAAATACTAGTCACAAATTAAAATATTTCAGAATGTCTTATTTCTACTCACTGTCCTCTCTTCAGAGCTTTCAGATTCAGTATTTTGGTATCTGGTGACCTAGAAAGCAGAACATACACAATAAACACACAAGGAAATGGTAAAGACAGCACCTCTCAACACCCCACATACTGGGGAGCAGTAATCGTTGACTTTTATTCTATAGTAAGATCACCCTGTGGCCTAGCAACAGCTCAGCTGTCTGTGTCCATTCCTAGAGAATCTGGGCAGTGGATCTGAGGTAGGACTCAAGAATATGAATTTCCAACAGAGTCCTGACTAATGCTGATTTTGCAATTCAGCTTTTAAGACATTGCTATGAGGAAGAACAGAATCACAGTTGGGTGAACAGAAGTGAACAGAATAAGAAATAACTTGGCTGTGTTTAAAGAAAACAGCTTCCTAAACAGACTATTGTTCTCACCTTACTGAAATGTACAGTCATTAAAGATGGTGGAATTTTAGGTATAAGAGGGATATTATCTCTATCATTATACTTACTGGGAGAGCACAGGACAGCCCCCAAAGAAACACAAGGAGGGTGACAGTCTTCATATTGGGATGTGACTCCTCTACCTGTAATGAAAGTCATGGATGTTTCACTTCATGATACAGTAATCAGGATGCGGAACGTGTGGATGAAAGAGTGAAGAACACGGACTGCATTTGTACACCAGAATAGCATTCAGCCATAAAATAGAACAAAGCCTTGGCGGCACTGCCCAGGTTAAAAAGAAGCCAGGTATAAAAGACCCCAGTTGCAAGGTTCCATTTATACAAGTTGTCAAGAATGCACAAATCTTTAGAGACAGGAAGCAGATCTGTGGTTTTCAGGGCTTGGAGTGACAGGGAGCTAAGTGAGGGTGGAGGTGCAGATGTCTTTTGTAGGTGATGAAGATGTCTTGAAGGGATTGTGGTAAATGTTGTTCACACGTGTGAGTGTGCAAAAACTGAATGCTTCTCATAGGAAAGTGCCGTGTAAATTACACCTCATGAAGCTGTTCAAAAAGTCAATGGAAACCTCACTCATGAGAAACAAAATCTCAAAGAGGAGGCCTAAAGGTATCTCTTCACCAACTCATAAGATGTAAAAAGAAAGGTGTTAAAGAAAAGAGAACAGATATATTGCCAGTATTACAGAGCAGCCTAACATTTTTATTCTAAAACTAATCCCCTGTGTGTGCACATGTGTGTATATGCATGTGTGTGTCTTCAGTCATTTTATAGCTATATAATAAAGTCTAGACAAAAAAGAACTTGGTTTTGCACTTTCTTTGTTTTGATCTTCAAGCCACGTGCTGTGGCAGGCTTCAGATTACAGCCTCAGAAAGCTCTTAATGCCGACTGTGACGCGTTCAGTCATACATGGCTGTGCTAAATTCTCTCAGGTGTCATTCACAGCACCAAAGGACCCAGAGGAGATTAGAGGTTAGGGAAACACTTGTGGGTCACCCTGAGAGAAACAGGACACAGCAAGCTCCACTCCTTGGGAAGATTGCTTCGCTCCAAACTTTGTGAGCCAGTAGCTTCAAAAATAATTGGTTCTTTATCTCAACATGGACCTACCCAATGCTGGTGTTGGGGGGGTGGGGAAGCTATCAAAACGGTCTAAAGGGAATAATTTCCCTGCCGTAGTAAACAGTCACAGCTGCTCTAACAGGCACACTTGATTGAGCTTCACACATTTTAAGAAATTCTGCAAGTTCATTTCAGACTCAGTACTTGTCTGTTTCTTTGTTTATATAGAATGCATGCTAGATAGTAAAAACACATTTAAGCCATAGGTTTACAACATAGACTGTCAATTAGTACCACTTGGGAATCTTTCGAAATATTTTCTTTATTGTAATTTGACGTACTACAATGAGTAGTGTTCATATTATATTGACTTACTCTTAAGTTCTTTCCATAATATCAACTGGGAAGACCATATCAAAAGAGATGCAACTATACCTAAAATAAGTCTAAGTCAGCAGACATTGCTTCTTACAATCAAAACATTTTTTAAGTTCTTAGACTCATTCCTTTTAAAAGGTTAAAAAAAATTTCCAGATGCAATTTTAACTACATGTCAGTCAGTCACTTTAATTTCACAGGCAAAAGGAAACTTGTGCAGATTTCCTGCCTTTTATAACTTCCTGATTTTACAGTTTGAATAGAGTTATAACTTCATAACTCTACAAAAATACCCCCAGAAAACACCAGTGACTCCTGAGTTCTCTTGCATTTTGTTTAATTCCTCTACTATCTAATAACTGAAAAAATGTGGAGCTAAAACACACAGCTACTCTAAACCAATAAAGGTTACAGGTTTTTCCACCAGGAAGTGTATGATGCCACTGTTCAAGTTTCTCAGGAGTGGAGTAGTGGGCAGAGTAAGGAAGATGCCCTAACTCGCTCGGGCTTCTAGGAATACCATTTACATCCCAACCTAAAACAGTAATTTCCCAAATAGAAGACCTGGAGACCAAAAACAAGACACCCTAGTGTCACGAGAGAGCTGATGTCAGCCCCCAGAGAATACAGCCCCAAGGAATAGAAGGTCACACCCTAAAGCCGAGGCTGGGTTTTCAATTAGTATTTTCTTGTGCTGTTGATGTTTTGGTGAAGAATATTTCCAAATGAAAACACCAAACTTGTAGCTACTCTCCAAGAAAAATTAGAAGCAGATATCAGCTGAGGATTCTGAATATCAGGCTAACAAGGCAGCTCCAGGCCTGCATATCAGCACCCAGAGCCACAAGCCCTCCTTCCATAACTGGTTACAGAATTTCTACCTTTGATATGTGGTTGTTTTATAAGACCATCCAAGTGACGGGACTCAACAGCCATGACTTGAATCATGTCTGTTCAGAAGCCACTGCCCTAGAGACATCCAGCCCTTTTGGGTTGTTAACCTGGAGTTGAAAGGACCTAAATAGTCAGGATCTGGAAAGGGCTGTGTTTCCAAGTATGTTCAAAACTCTATGTTGAGTAAGAAACTTGTCTTAGCATCTCCTCAAAACTAAGTATCACTCGTAAGGTATATATCTTCTTTGATGTAATCTGAAATGAAGAAGGAGCCAAAGGGAGGAAATCAAAAAATGAAAAGTCATAGGCTCTCTTCTTAAAACCTTGGAAAGAAACTTAGATTTATTTTCCTCTCATTGTTAACCTTGAGAATACTAAGGAACAATATATTTGTTTACTAGCCACTAATAAACACTTGTTGAGAACAGCCAATATGCTAGGGACTGTTCTAGGTACTGAGATACAATACTTACCCTATACAATAATAAATGGTAGTAAGTATTATTACTACAATCGGCTAATCAGCACCTGCTTTAATGTCTTCACCGTTCCTCTTTGAAAATCAAGTGTGATTTTATCAGAATATGAACTCATCTAGAATTCAGAGAACTAACTGAACAAATAAAGCTGTCCAATCTTTCCAGTAATCATGAGTGTCTCCAGGACAATTGCTACCAACCCAATATTATACGCCTTCCTCCACGGCGGATAATCACAAAGTGCTCCAAACACAGGTTGCAGAAACCTCCAAACATCTGAGACACCCTGGTCCACATCACCGTTTGGTGAACAGTAAACAGACCAGAGAATCTCTGGAAAATTCTTTGTTCACATGTGTTCAGTCAACAGGGTTTTAAGTAAGGGCAGGCCACAAGAGTGCCAGTCAAACAGAGACCTGAGGGCACCAGGAGGCTTGGCTCTCAAAAAAGACAACTCACTTTCTCCCTGCAGTGTCTTCTGAACATCATAAGACACATGGCCTGACCACTCTCTGTCATGAAGGACAGATACTCCAGCTACTGATGAAGTGAAGTAATGTAGAGTAAAATCATGTCTGGTGGGACTGTATGTGTATGTGTGTGTTTGTATGTGTTTCCTACCTAATGTGTGTGTGTGTGTCCTACCTAATGTAGGTGTAGGTGCATATATGTATGTCCTACCTAATGTATATATGTGTGTGGCATGTGTAATGTGTGTATGTGTATTTGTGTGTGTGTGTGTCTGTTATCTACCTAATGTATGTGTGTATGTGAGTATGTGGTATGTGCGTGTATATCCTACCTAATGTATGTGTGTGTGTGTGTGTGTGTGTGTCCTAATTAACAGGCAGTCCCACTCAGCATTTATCAAAGTCTACTGCATGCAAAGTATTATGCTGACATGAATATCCAGCTACCCAAATGCACACTGTCATGATTGCCTTTCCGTTGTATAGACAATCCATAATGGCCACCACGCTCTCTGAATGAACTAGGCTGAGTGGCATTCAGTTACCTCATTCAGTTACCTGACTGAGTTTTGAAGCATTGACTACACTGATTTAGGTCCTCTCGCATCTCCACCTCTAAGAACCCTACAGATAAAGGTTGTGTTTTATTAATGAAAGGGGACTAAACTCCAAGGGGACTTTCCCATCAGCCTCCTGCTTAGTAAATGTTCTCTTTCAAAG
Organism: Apodemus sylvaticus; assembly: GCF_947179515.1. Taxonomy (NCBI): domain Eukaryota; kingdom Metazoa; phylum Chordata; class Mammalia; order Rodentia; family Muridae; genus Apodemus; species Apodemus sylvaticus. Next base: position 5,749,631 of record NC_067482.1, read on the forward strand.
TAATTAGGCAGAGATCTAATTAAGGCATTGCCAGGAAAGCACTTGGCTCCTTTGACTTAATGTGTCATTTTAATATCAGTGTCATTTGCTGCTGTGACAGTGATCCCAAAAAACAAAAATAACAATCTGTTTCACTCTAGCTCAGTTCTGCCCATCTTCCTCTGGAAATCAATGCCTTGTAACATGCTCATATTTCCTATATTTAAACACCAAAGCTAAAGTCACTTTAAGAATTAAATGACGGAAAGGCCTTACCCTCGGTCCCAAGGTCTGTCCCCACAAGGTCAAAAGCTCAGTGACGTGATGTAACTCTCCTGCAGAGAACCTCAGAGAAGCCACTCTCCAGCTGCTGCTCAGAAGGCTTGTCTGACAGTGCGGAATTTAAACTCTGCTGCAGCTCCTCAGAGCCAATGAGCCTCAGGCTCGGGGTGACTGACATCACAGGTGTCACAGGGACCCCATACACCCACACTTCCTCCAGCTGGCAGAAGTGGGCCTTCTCTAAAAAGCTCTTGTGGTTCTCAAATGACTAGACTAGTTTCCATTAAATTGAAGATCTTCCTAAAGCTTTATTTTGCTTTCTAAATATATGACTTCGCATCCATGCAGGCTTGTGAGCATTATAAACAATGGCCGTGTCTCCCGCCCACCTACACATCCCCTAAAGACCCAGGGCCGGGAAAGGCAAGTCAGAGAGGGGTAGAGACCTTCCTGTTGGTGCCTATTTCCAGGTAGTACATGAGGGAAGCCACTAAAACTTTAGATGTTTCTAGGTTGTTAGTGTTGAGAACATGGCCTTGTATCTCTTCTCTTCCTCTTTTAACTTTTAACAGTCTAAACACCCCTTACCCCATCTATATGCAAAGACTCCAAATTCTTACTGCTCTAAGGAAGGGCCTTTCACACGATTCCATGTGAACAGAAAGTGTTAAAGTGCCTCCCTTTGGTAACTTTTATTTTTAACAACAACAACAACAACAACAAAAATGCTCCATTATCCCCTGAAACTACTTAGCACATTTTAGTAATTTTTGAAATCAGAACTGGATTAGAGGAATGCTAACTAAGTGGATCGCATCCAGAGGAGTATTGCCAAGAGCATCTGCTCCATCACCAAAACTGAAATGAAAACATCGTTTGCTAGAATCTTCCTGAGGAGTGTACTGAAGTTGGCTGAGGGTTCTGGAAGTGGGTTTGGCACCTGTTCAGGAGCATACTCAAGTAACAATCGCATGCCGCTAAGTAAACGCTTAAACGATACAATATACAGCACCAGGCTTTAATTTCCCCAAGGGCAAGGATGCTTGTTTTGTTAAGTGAAGTACACACAATACCACAATGCCCCTAATGCCAGGGCCAATTCTTGGGTCACCCTAAGTCCTCAGTAAATATATTTTTGTATGAATGGATGGATTGAGGTGTACAATTACCTTGACTGAAATGCCTTCATGACTCACTTGCTTTTTTAGATACAGCAGCCTGGAAAACATTTTCAAATATGTAAATTATTAGATTTATACAGTATGAGCTTAAAACTTGGGCGGCGGCGGCGAGGCAGGATATGAAGAGGAGGAGTCTATTTTCATACAGAGTTGGTCAGAAGGCCAACATTGGTGGGGAGAAGCTCTAAATGACATGTGTTCTGTTCTGGTTCTGAATTACACTTCCTGGTGGCTCCACGACCCTGCCTGAGGTCTATCCTAAATGAAACTTATAATCTCATGTGAGACTGGATTCTGGGAAGGGTTGGGAGGAGGACATTGCTGTAGACTCTCTAAATTCCCACACCCAAGCCAAGAACCAGCTCCACAGCAAAGTCAAAATGAGACAACAGCTGAAACAAATCCAGTGTTTGATGATCTATTGCTTCGTCAAGACGTCATCCAATACCTTTTTATTTGTACTTTGTACCTTTAAAACAACTATTTTGACTGCCTCGTACAGAGTAGACATCGGGAGGTTTGACTGGGTTGACTTCAGGGTCCTCAGCAGAAACTTGTCACTGCGTTCTGGCTGTGGCCTGGTATTCTCACCACATGTACCCAGAATATCATTTTCTCCACATTCCATTGGTCACATCAGTCAGAGAGCTACCTCAGATTCAGAAGAGAACTCGAGTCCTACCTCAGAATCTGAAGGTCAGAACAGAATGCAGAGAACAGGAAATAAGGAGGCAGGTTTTGAGAGCCGTCCTGTGGCATGGCAAGCTGTTCTCACAAGATAC